>NW_027140953.1:3913538-4225413 GCF_036365525.1 Heterodontus francisci | reverse complement strand
TATAAAAAAGTTACCTCAGTGATTCTCAGAGCAGACTCGGAGGGCGGAGTTCCAGAGCGGCAAGTATAAAAAACGTACCTCGGGGATTCTCGGAGCAGAATCGGAGGGCGGAGATCCAGAGCGGTAAGTATAAAAATCTTACCTCAGGGATTCTCGAGCAGACTCGGGGGGCGCAGTTCCAGAGTGGGAAGTATAAAAAACTCACCTCTGGGATTCTAGGATCAGACTCGGAGTGTGGAGCTCCAGAGCGGGAAGTATAAAAAATTTACCGGGGGTTTATCGGAGCAGACTCGGAGAGCGGAGATCCAGAGCGATAAGTATAAAAAGCGTACCTCGGGGATTCTCGGAGAAGACTCGGATGGTGGAGGTCCATCTGGTCAGTCTAAAAAACTCACCTCGGAGATTCTCAGAGCAGACTCGGAGGGCAGAGTTTCAGACCGGTAAGTATAAAAAACTTACCTCGGGGATTCTCAGAGCAGACTCGGAGGGCGGAGATCCATTTGGCCAGTCTAAAAAGCTTACCTCAGGGATTCTCGGAGCAGACTCGGAGGGCGGCATTCAAGACTGGTAAGTATTATAACCTTCCCTCGGGGATTCTTGGAGCAGACTCGGAGGGCGGAGTTCCAGAACGGAAAGTATAAAAAACTTACCTCAGTGATTCTCAGAGCAGATTCGGAGGGCGGAGTTCCAGAGTGGCAAGTGTAAAAAACTTACCTCGGGGATTCTCGGAGCAGACTCGGAGGGTGGAGATCCAGTGCAGGTAGCATAAAAAACTTATCTCCGGGATTCTTGGAGCAGATTCGGAGGCCGGAGTTCCAGAGCGGAAAGTGTACAAAACATACCTCGGGGATTCTCGGAGCAGACTCGGAGGGTGGAGTTCCAGAGCAGGAAGTAGAAAAAACGTACCTCGGGGATTCACGGAGAAGACTCGGAGCGTGGAATTCGTGACCGGTCAGTCTAAAAAACCTACCTCGGGGATTCTCAGAGCAGACTCGGAGGGCAGAGTTTCAGACCGGTAAGTATAAAAAACTTACCTCGGGGATTCTCAGAGCAGACTCGGAGGGCGGAGTTTCAGAGCGGTAATGAGACAAAACTTCCCTCGGAGATGCACGGAGCAGACTCCGAGGGCGGAGTTCCATCTTGCCAGTCTAAAAAACTTTCCTTAGGGATTCTTGGAGCAGACTCGGAGGGCGGCATTCAAGATTGGTAAGTATAAAAACCTTCACTCGGGGATTCTCGGAGCAGACTCGGAGGGCGGAGTTCCAGAGCGGTAAGTATAAAAAACGTACCTCAGTCATTCTCAGAGCAGACTCGGAGGGCGGAGTTCCAGATGCGGTAAGTAGAAAAGACATACCTCGGGGATACTCGGAGCAGACAGGGAGGGCGGAGTTCCAAAGCGGGAAGTATAAAAAACTTCCCTCGGGGAATCTCGGAACAGCATCGGAGGGCGGAGTTCCAGAGCGGTAAGTATACAAAACTTACCTTGGGGATTCTCGAGCAGTCTCGGAGGGCGAAGTTCCAGAGTGGTAAGTATAAAAAACTTACCTCAGTGATTCTCAGAGCAGACTCGGAGGGCGGAGTTCCAGAGCGGCAACTATAAAACACTCACCTCTGGGATTCTAGGAGCAGACTCGTCGGGTGGAGTTCCAGAGCGGGAAGTATAAAAAACTTGCCTCGGGGATTCTCGGAGCAGACTCGGAGTGCGGAGTTCCAGAGCGGTAAGTATTAAAAACGTACCTCGGGCATTCTCGGAGATCACTCGGAGGGTGGACTTCGTAACCGGTATGTATAAAAAACCTGCCTCGGGGATTCTCGGATAAGACTCAGATGGTGGAGGTCCATCTGGTCAGTCTAAAAGACTTACCTCGGGGATTCTCAGAGCAGACTCGGAGGGCCGAGTTTCAGGCCGGTAAGTAGAAAAAAGTTACCTCGAGGATTCTCAGAGCAGACTCGGAGGGCGGAGTTTCAGAGCAGTAATGAGAAAAAACTTAGCTCGGAGATTCTCGGAGCAGACCCGGAGGGCGGAGATCTATTTGGCCAGTCTAAAAAACTTGCCTCAGGGATTCTCGGAGCAGGCACGGAGGGCGGAGTTCCAGAGTGGCAAGTACAAAAAACTTACCTCGGGGATTCTCGGAGCAGACTCAGAGCGCGGAGTTCCAGAGCGGTAAGTATAAAAAACTTACCTCGGGAATTCTCGGAGCAGTTTCGGAGGGCGGAGTCCCAGAGCGGGAAGTATAAAAAACTCCCCTCGGGGATTCTCGGAGCAGACTCAGAGGGTGTAGTTCCAGTGCGGCAAGTATAAAAAACGTACCTCGGGGATTCTCGGAGCAGAATCGGAGGGCGGAGATCCAGAGCGGTAAGTATAAAAATCTTACCTCAGGGATTCTCGAGCAGACTCGGGGGGCGCAGTTCCAGAGTGGGAAGTATAAAAAACTCACCTCTGGGATTCTAGGATCAGACTCGGAGTGTGGAGCTCCAGAGCGGGAAGTATAAAAAATTTACCGGGGGTTTATCGGAGCAGACTCGGAGAGCGGAGATCCAGAGCGATAAGTATAAAAAGCGTACCTCGGGGATTCTCGGAGAAGACTCGGATGGTGGAGGTCCATCTGGTCAGTCTAAAAAACTCACCTCGGAGATTCTCAGAGCAGACTCGGAGGGCAGAGTTTCAGACCGGTAAGTATAAAAAACTTACCTCGGGGATTCTCAGAGCAGACTCGGAGGGCGGAGATCCATTTGGCCAGTCTAAAAAGCTTACCTCAGGGATTCTCGGAGCAGACTCGGAGGGCGGCATTCAAGACTGGTAAGTATTATAACCTTCCCTCGGGGATTCTTGGAGCAGACTCGGAGGGCGGAGTTCCAGAACGGAAAGTATAAAAAACTTACCTCAGTGATTCTCAGAGCAGATTCGGAGGGCGGAGTTCCAGAGTGGCAAGTGTAAAAAACTTACCTCGGGGATTCTCGGAGCAGACTCGGAGGGTGGAGATCCAGTGCAGGTAGCATAAAAAACTTATCTCCGGGATTCTTGGAGCAGATTCGGAGGCCGGAGTTCCAGAGCGGAAAGTGTACAAAACATACCTCGGGGATTCTCGGAGCAGACTCGGAGGGTGGAGTTCCAGAGCAGGAAGTAGAAAAAACGTACCTCGGGGATTCACGGAGAAGACTCGGAGCGTGGAATTCGTGACCGGTCAGTCTAAAAAACCTACCTCGGGGATTCTCAGAGCAGACTCGGAGGGCAGAGTTTCAGACCGGTAAGTATAAAAAACTTACCTCGGGGATTCTCAGAGCAGACTCGGAGGGCGGAGTTTCAGAGCGGTAATGAGACAAAACTTCCCTCGGAGATGCACGGAGCAGACTCCGAGGGCGGAGTTCCATCTTGCCAGTCTAAAAAACTTTCCTTAGGGATTCTTGGAGCAGACTCGGAGGGCGGCATTCAAGATTGGTAAGTATAAAAACCTTCACTCGGGGATTCTCGGAGCAGACTCGGAGGGCGGAGTTCCAGAGCGGTAAGTATAAAAAACGTACCTCAGTCATTCTCAGAGCAGACTCGGAGGGCGGAGTTCCAGATGCGGTAAGTAGAAAAGACATACCTCGGGGATACTCGGAGCAGACAGGGAGGGCGGAGTTCCAAAGCGGGAAGTATAAAAAACTTCCCTCGGGGAATCTCGGAGCAGCATCGGAGGGCGGAGTTCCAGAGCGGTAAGTATACAAAACTTACCTTGGGGATTCTCGAGCAGTCTCGGAGGGCGAAGTTCCAGAGTGGTAAGTATAAAAAACTTACCTCAGTGATTCTCAGAGCAGACTCGGAGGGCGGAGTTCCAGAGCGGCAACTATAAAACACTCACCTCTGGGATTCTAGGAGCAGACTCGTAGGGTGGAGTTCCAGAGCGGGAAGTATAAAAAACTTGCCTCGGGGATTCTCGGAGCAGACTCGGAGTGCGGAGTTCCAGAGCAGTAAGTATTAAAAACGTACCTCGGGCATTCTCGGAGATGACTCGGAGGGTGGACTTCGTAACCGGTATGTATAAAAAACCTGCCTCGGGGATTCTCGGATAAGACTCAGATGGTGGAGGTCCATCTGGTCAGTCTAAAAGACTTACCTCGGGGATTCTCAGAGCAGACTCGGAGGGCCGAGTTTCAGGCCGGTAAGTAGAAAAAAGTTACCTCGGGGATTCTCAGAGCAGACTCGGAGGGCGGAGTTTCAGAGCAGTAATGAGAAAAAACTTAGCTCGGAGATTCTCGGAGCAGACCCGGAGGGCGGAGATCTATTTGGCCAGTCTAAAAAACTTGCCTCAGGGATTCTCGGAGCAGGCACGGAGGGCGGAGTTCCAGAGTGGCAAGTACAAAAAACTTACCTCGGGGATTCTCGGAGCAGACTCAGAGCGCGGAGTTCCAGAGCGGTAAGTATAAAAAACTTACCTCGGGAATTCTCGGAGCAGTTTCGGAGGGCGGAGTTCCAGAGCGGGAAGTATAAAAAACTCCCCTCGGGGATTCTCGGAGCAGACTCAGAGGGTGTAGTTCCAGTGCGGGAAGTATAAAACACTTACCTCGCGGATTCTTGGAGCAGATTCGGAGGGCGGAGTTCCAGAGCGATAAGGATATTAAACTTACCTCGGGGATTCTCAGAGCAGACTCGGAGGGTGGAGTTCCAGAGCGGTAAGTATAAAAAACATTACCTCGGGGATTCTCGGAGCAGACTCGGAGGACGGAGTTCCAGAGTGAAAGAATAAAAAACTTCCCTCGGGGATTCTCGGAGTAGACTCGGAGGGTGGAGTTCCAATGCTGGAAGCATAAAAAACTTATCTCAGGGATTCTTGGAGCAGATTCGGAGGGCGGAGTTCCAGAGCGTAAAGTAAACAAAACTTACCTCGGGGATTCTCGGAGCAGACTCGGAGCGCGGAGTTCCAGAGTGGTAAGTAGAAAAGACGTACCTCGGGGATACTCGGAGCAGACACGGAGGGCCGTGCTCCAGAGCGGGAAGTATAAAAAACTTCCCTCGGGGATTCTCCGAGCAGCATCGGAGGGTGGGGTTCCAGTGCAGCAAGTATAAAAAACTTGCCTCGGAGATTCTTGGAGCAGATTCGGAGGGCGGAGGTCCAGAGCGGTAAGTATACCAAACCTACCTCGGGGATTCTCGAGCAGTTTTGGAGGGCGGAGTTCCAGAGCGGCAAGTATAAAAAACTCACCTCTGGGATTCTTGGAGCAGACTCGGAGGGCGGAGTTCCATCCGGCCAGTCTAAAAACGATTACCTCACGGATTCTCGGAGCAGATTCGGAGGGCGGCATTCCAGACGGGTAAGTATCAAAAACCTACCTCGGAGATTCTCGGAGCAGAGTCGGAGGGCGGAGTTCCAGAGCAGCAAGTATAAAAAACTTACCTCAGTGATTCTCAGAGCTGATTCGGAGGGCGGAGTTCCAGAGTGGCAAGTATAAAAAACATACCTCGGGGATTCTCGGAGCAGACTCGGAGCGCGGAGTTCCAGAGCGGTAAGTATAAAAAAACATTACCTCGGGGATTCTCGGAGCAGTCTCGGAGGGCGGAGTTCCAGAGTGAAAGAATAAAAAACTTCCCTCGGGGATTCTCGGAGTAGACTCGGAGGGTGGAGTTCCAATGCAGGAAGCATAAAAAACTTATCTCAGGGATTCTTGGAGCAGATTCGGAGGTCGGAGTTCCAGAGCGTAAAGTATACAAAACTTACCTCGGGGATTCTCGGAGCAGACTCGGAGGGTGGAGTTCCAGAGCGGGAAGTGGAAAAAACGTACCTCGGGGATTCACGGAGAAGACTCGGAGCGTGGAATTCATGACCGGTCAGTCTAAAAAACGTCCCTCGGGATTCTCAGAGCAGACTCGGAGGGCAGAGTTTCAGACCGGTAAGTGTAAAAAACTTACCTCGGGGATTCTCAGAGCAGACTCGGAGGGCGGAGTTCCATCTTGCCAGTCTGAAAAACGTACCTCAGGGATTCTCGGAGCGGACTCGGAGGGCGGCATTCAAGACTGGTAAGTATAAAAAACCTCCCTTGGGAATTCTCGGAGCAGACTCGGAGGGCTGAGTTCCAGAGCAGTGAGCATAAAAAACTTACCTCAGTGATTCTCAGAGCTGACTCGGAGGACGGAGTTCCAGAGTGGCAAGTATAAAAAACCTACCTCGGGGATTCTCGGAGCAGACTCGGAGCATGGAGTTCCAGAGCGGTAAGTAGAAAAGACATACCTCGGGGATACTCGGAGCAGACACGGAGGGCCATGTTCCACAGTGGGAAGTACAAAAAAATTCCCTCGGGGATTCTCGGAGCAGCATCGGAGGGTGGAGTTCCAGTGCAGCAAGTATAAAAAACTTACCTCGGAGATTCTTGGAGCAGATTCGGAGGGCGGAGTTCCAGAGTGGTAAGTATACAAAACTTACCTCTGGGATTCTTGGAGCAGACTCGGAGGGCGGAGTTCCATCTGGCCAGTCTAAAAAAGCTTACCTCACGGATTCTCGGAGCAGACTCGGAGGGTGGCATTCCAGGCAGGTAAGTATCAAAAACATACCTCGGAGATTCTCGGAGCAGAGAGGGAGGGCGGAGTGGCAGAGCGGTAAGTAGAAAAAACTTACCTCGGGGGTTCTCGGAGCAGACTCGGTGCGCGGAGTTCCAGAGTGGAAAGTATAAAAAAGCTACCTCGGGGATTCTCAGAGCAGTCTCAGAGGGCGGAGTTTCAGAGCGGTAATGAGAAAAAACTTACCTTGGAGATTCACGGAGAAGACTCGGAGGGCTGAGTTCCATCTTGCCAGTCTGAAAAACGTACCTCAGGGATTCTCGGAGCGGACTCGGAGGGCGGCATTCAAGACTGTTAAGTATAAAAAACTTCCCTCGGGAATTCTCGGAGCAGACTCGGAGGGCGGAGTTGCAGTGTGGCAAGTATAAAAAACCTACCTCGGGGATTCTCGGAGCAGACTCGGAGCGCGGAGTTCCAGAGCGGTAAGTAGAAAAGACATACCTCGGGGATACTCGGAGCAGACACGGAGGGCCGTGTTCCAGAGCGGGAAGTATAAAAAACTTCCCTCGGGGATTCTCGGAGCAGCATCGGAGGGTGGAGTTCCAGTGCAGCAAGTATAAAAAACTTACCTCGGAGATTCTTGGAGCAGATTCGGAGGGTGGAGTTCCAGAGCGGTAAGTATACAAAACTTACCTCTGGGATTCTTGGAGCAGACTCGGAGGGCGGAGTTCCATCCGGCCAGTCTAAAAAAGCTTACCTCACGGATTCTCGGAGCAGACTCGGAGGGCGGCATTCCAGACGGGTAAGTATCAAAAACTTACCTCGGAGATTCTCGGAGCAGAGTCGGAGGGCGGAGTTGCAGAGCGGTAAGAAGAAAAAACTTACCTCGGGGATTCTCGGAGCAGACTCGGAGCGCGGAGTTCCAGAGCGGAAAGTATAAAAAACTTACCTCGGGGTTTCTCGGAGCAGACTCAGAGGGTGGAGTTCCAGTGCGGGAAGTATAAAAAACGTACCTCGGGGATTCTTGAGCAGACTCGGAGGGCGGAGTTCCAGAGTGGGCAGTATAAAAAACTCGCCTCTGGGATTCTAGGAGCAGACTCGGAGGGTGGAGTTCCAGAGTGGGAAGTATAAAAAACTTACACCGGGGATTCTCGGAGTGGACTCGGAGGGTGAAGTTCCAGTGCGGGAAGTATAAAAAACTTACCTCGGGGATTCTCGGAGCAGACTCGGAGGGTGGAGTTCCAGAGCGGTAAGTATAAAAAACGTACATCGGGGATGCTCGGAGAAGTCTCGGAGGGTGGACTTCGTGACCAGTCAGTCTAAAAAACTTACCTCGGGGATTCTCGGAGCAGACTCGGAGCGCGGAGTTCCAGAGCGGAAAGTATAAAAAACTTACCTCGGGGTTTCTCGGAGCAGACTCGGAGGGTGAAGTTCCAGTGCGGGAAGTATAAACAACTTACCTCGGGGATTCTCGGAGCAGACTCGGAGGGTGGAGTTCCAGAGCGGTAAGTATAAAAAACGTACCTCGGGGATTCTCGGAGAAGTCTCGGAGGGTGGACTTGGTGACCAGTCAGTCTAAAAAACTTACCTCGGGGATTCTCGGAGCAGACTCGGAGCACGGAGTTCCAGAGCGGAAAGTATAAAAAACTTACCTCGGGGTTTCTCGGAGCAGACTCAGAGGGTGGAGTTCCAGTGCGGGAAGTATAAAAAACTTACCTCGGGGATTCTTGAGCAGACTCGGAGGGCGGAGTTCCAGAGTGGGCAGTATAAAAAACTCACCTCTGGGATTCTAGGAGCAGACTCGGAGGGTGGAGTTCCAGAGTGGGAAGTATAAAAAACTTACACCGGGGATTCTCGGAGCAGACTCAGAGGGTGAAGTTCCAGTGCGGGAAGTATAAAAAACTTACCTCGGGGATTCAAGGAGCAGACTCGGAGGGTGGAGTTCCAGAGCGGTAAGTATAAAAAACGTACCTCGGGTATTCTCGCAGAAGTCTCGGAGGGTGGACTTCGTGACCAGTCAGTCTAAAAAACTTACCTCGGGGATTCTCAGAGCAGACCCGGAGGGCGGAGTTTCAGACCGGTAAGTATAAAAAACTTACCTCGGAGATTCTCGGAGCAGACTCCGAGGGCGGAGTTCCATCTGGCCAGTCTAAAAAACTTACCTCAGGGATTCTCGGAGCAGACTCGGAGGGTGGAGTTCCAGAGCGGAAAGTATAAAAAACGTACCTAGGGGAATCTCGGAGAGGACTCGGAGGGTGGACATCGTGACCTGTCTTTCGAAAATACTTACCTCGGGGATTCTCAGAGCCGACTCGGAGGGCAGAGTTTCAGACCGGTAAGTATATAAAACTTACCTCGGAGATTCTCGGAGCAGTCTCGGAGGGCGGAGTTCCATTTGGCCAGTCTAAAAAACTTACCTCAATGATTCTCGGAGCAGTCTCAGAGGGTGGCATTCAAGACTGGTAAGTATAAAAACCTTCCCTCGGGGATTCTCGGAGCAGACTCGGAGGGCGGAGCTCCAGAGTGGCAAGTATAAAATACTTAACCTCGGGAATACTCGGAGCAGACACGGAAGGCGGAGTTCCAGAGCGGGAAGTATAAAAAACCTCCCTCGGGGATTCTCGGAGCAGCTTCGGAGGGTGGAATCCACTGCAGGAAGTATAAAAAACTTACCTCGGGGATTCTTGGAGCAGATAGGGAGGGCGGCGTTCCAGAGCGGTAAATATACAAAACTTCCCTCGGGGATTCTCGGAGCAGACTCGGAGGGTGGAGTTCCAGAGCGGTAAGTATAAAAAACTTACCTCGGGGATTCTCGGAGCAGACTCGGAGGGCGGAGTTCCAGAGCGGTAAGTATAAAAAAGTTACCTCAGTGATTCTCAGAGCAGACTCGGAGGGCGGAGTTCCAGAGCGGCAAGTATAAAAAACTTACCTCGGGGATTCTCGGAGCAGACTCGGAGGGCGGAGATCCAGAGCGGTAAGTATAAAAATCTTACCTCGGGGATTCTCGAGCAGACTCGGGGGGCGCAGTTCCAGAGTGGGAAGTATAAAAAACTCACCTCTGGGATTCTAGGAGCAGACGCGGAGTGTGGAGCTCCAGAGCGGGAAGTATAACAAACTTACCGGGGGTTTCTCGGAGCAGACTCGGAGAGCGGAGATCCAGAGTGATAAGTATAAAAAGCGTACCTCGGGGATTCTCGGAGAAGACTCGGATGGAGGAGGTCCATCTGGTCAGTTTAAAAAACTCACCTCGGAGATTCTCAGAGCAGACTCGGAGGGCAGAGTTTCAGACCGGTAAGTATAAAAAACTTACCTCGGGGATTCTCAGAGCAGACTCGGAGGGCGGAGATCCATTTGGACAGTCTGAAAAACTTACCTCAGGGATTCTCGGAGCAGACTCGGAGGGCGGCATTCAAGACTGGTAAGTATTATAACCTTCCCTCGGGGATTCTCGGAGCAGACTCGGAGGGCGGAGTTCCAGAACGGAAAGTATAAAAAACTTACCTCAGTGATTCTCAGAGCAGATTCGGAGGGCGGAGTTCCAGAGTGGCAAGTGTAAAAAACTTACCTCGGGGATTCTCGGAGCAGACTCGGAGGGTGGAGATCCAGTGCAGGTAGCATAAAAAACTTATCTCCGGGATTCTTGGAGCAGATTCGGAGGGCGGAGTTCCAGAGCGGAAAGTGTACAAAACATAGCTCGGGGATTCTCGGAGCAGACTCGGAGGGTGGAGTTCCTGAGCGGGAAGTAGAAAAAACGTACCTCGGGGATTCACGGAGAAGACTCGGAGCGTGGAATTCGTGACCGGTCAGTCTAAAAAACCTACCTCGGGGATTCTCAGAGCAGACTCGGAGGGCCGAGTTTCAGACCGGTAAGTATAAAAAACTTACCTCGGGGATTCTCAGAGCAGACTCAGAGGGCGGAGTTTCAGAGCGGTAATGAGACAAAACTTCCCTCGGAGATGCACGGAGCAGACTCCGAGGGCGGAGTTCCATCTTGCCAGTCTAAAAAACGTACCTTAGGGATTCTCGGAGCAGACTCGGAGGGCGGAGTTCCAGAGCGGTAAGTATAAAAAACGTACCTCAGTCATTCTCAGAGCAGACTCGGAGGGCGGAGTTCCAGATGCGGTAAGTAGAAAAGACATACCTCGGGGATACTCGGAGCAGACAGGGAGGGCGGAGTTCCAAAGCGGGAAGTATAAAAAACTTCCCTCGGGGAATCTCGGAGCAGACTCGGAGGGTGGAGTTCCAGAGCGGTAAGTATAAAAAACTTACCTCGGGGATTCTCGGAGCAGACTCGGAGGGCGGAGTTCCAGAGCGGTAAGTATAAAAAAGTTACCTCAGTGATTCTCAGAGCAGACTCGGAGGGCGGAGTTCCAGAGCGGCAAGTATAAAAAACTTACCTCGGGGATTCTCGGAGCAGCATCGGAGGGTGGAGTTCCAGTGCAGCAAGTATAAAAAACTTACCTCGGAGATTCTTGGAGCAGATTCGGAGGGCGGAGTTCCAGAGTGGTAAGTATACAAAACTTACCTCTGGGATTCTTGGAGCAGACTCGGAGGGCGGAGTTCCATCTGGCCAGTCTAAAAAAGCTTACCTCACGGATTCTCGGAGCAGACTCGGAGGGTGGCATTCCAGGCAGGTAAGTATCAAAAACATACCTCGGAGATTCTCGGAGCAGAGAGGGAGGGCGGAGTGGCAGAGCGGTAAGTAGAAAAAACTTACCTCGGGGGTTCTCGGAGCAGACTCGGTGCGCGGAGTTCCAGAGTGGAAAGTATAAAAAAGCTACCTCGGGGATTCTCAGAGCAGTCTCAGAGGGCGGAGTTTCAGAGCGGTAATGAGAAAAAACTTACCTTGGAGATTCACGGAGAAGACTCGGAGGGCTGAGTTCCATCTTGCCAGTCTGAAAAACGTACCTCAGGGATTCTCGGAGCGGACTCGGAGGGCGGCATTCAAGACTGTTAAGTATAAAAAACTTCCCTCGGGAATTCTCGGAGCAGACTCGGAGGGCGGAGTTGCAGTGTGGCAAGTATAAAAAACCTACCTCGGGGATTCTCGGAGCAGACTCGGAGCGCGGAGTTCCAGAGCGGTAAGTAGAAAAGACATACCTCGGGGATACTCGGAGCAGACACGGAGGGCCGTGTTCCAGAGCGGGAAGTATAAAAAACTTCCCTCGGGGATTCTCGGAGCAGCATCGGAGGGTGGAGTTCCAGTGCAGCAAGTATAAAAAACTTACCTCGGAGATTCTTGGAGCAGATTCGGAGGGTGGAGTTCCAGAGCGGTAAGTATACAAAACTTACCTCTGGGATTCTTGGAGCAGACTCGGAGGGCGGAGTTCCATCCGGCCAGTCTAAAAAAGCTTACCTCACGGATTCTCGGAGCAGACTCGGAGGGCGGCATTCCAGACGGGTAAGTATCAAAAACTTACCTCGGAGATTCTCGGAGCAGAGTCGGAGGGCGGAGTTGCAGAGCGGTAAGAAGAAAAAACTTACCTCGGGGATTCTCGGAGCAGACTCGGAGCGCGGAGTTCCAGAGCGGAAAGTATAAAAAACTTACCTCGGGGTTTCTCGGAGCAGACTCAGAGGGTGGAGTTCCAGTGCGGGAAGTATAAAAAACGTACCTCGGGGATTCTTGAGCAGACTCGGAGGGCGGAGTTCCAGAGTGGGCAGTATAAAAAACTCGCCTCTGGGATTCTAGGAGCAGACTCGGAGGGTGGAGTTCCAGAGTGGGAAGTATAAAAAACTTACACCGGGGATTCTCGGAGTGGACTCGGAGGGTGAAGTTCCAGTGCGGGAAGTATAAAAAACTTACCTCGGGGATTCTCGGAGCAGACTCGGAGGGTGGAGTTCCAGAGCGGTAAGTATAAAAAACGTACATCGGGGATGCTCGGAGAAGTCTCGGAGGGTGGACTTCGTGACCAGTCAGTCTAAAAAACTTACCTCGGGGATTCTCGGAGCAGACTCGGAGCGCGGAGTTCCAGAGCGGAAAGTATAAAAAACTTACCTCGGGGTTTCTCGGAGCAGACTCGGAGGGTGAAGTTCCAGTGCGGGAAGTATAAACAACTTACCTCGGGGATTCTCGGAGCAGACTCGGAGGGTGGAGTTCCAGAGCGGTAAGTATAAAAAACGTACCTCGGGGATTCTCGGAGAAGTCTCGGAGGGTGGACTTGGTGACCAGTCAGTCTAAAAAACTTACCTCGGGGATTCTCGGAGCAGACTCGGAGCACGGAGTTCCAGAGCGGAAAGTATAAAAAACTTACCTCGGGGTTTCTCGGAGCAGACTCAGAGGGTGGAGTTCCAGTGCGGGAAGTATAAAAAACTTACCTCGGGGATTCTTGAGCAGACTCGGAGGGCGGAGTTCCAGAGTGGGCAGTATAAAAAACTCACCTCTGGGATTCTAGGAGCAGACTCGGAGGGTGGAGTTCCAGAGTGGGAAGTATAAAAAACTTACACCGGGGATTCTCGGAGCAGACTCAGAGGGTGAAGTTCCAGTGCGGGAAGTATAAAAAACTTACCTCGGGGATTCAAGGAGCAGACTCGGAGGGTGGAGTTCCAGAGCGGTAAGTATAAAAAACGTACCTCGGGTATTCTCGCAGAAGTCTCGGAGGGTGGACTTCGTGACCAGTCAGTCTAAAAAACTTACCTCGGGGATTCTCAGAGCAGACTCGGAGGGCGGAGTTTCAGACCGGTAAGTATAAAAAACTTACCTCGGAGATTCTCGGAGCAGACTCCGAGGGCGGAGTTCCATCTGGCCAGTCTAAAAAACTTACCTCAGGGATTCTCGGAGCAGACTCGGAGGGTGGAGTTCCAGAGCGGAAAGTATAAAAAACGTACCTAGGGGAATCTCGGAGAGGACTCGGAGGGTGGACATCGTGACCTGTCTTTCGAAAATACTTACCTCGGGGATTCTCAGAGCCGACTCGGAGGGCAGAGTTTCAGACCGGTAAGTATATAAAACTTACCTCGGAGATTCTCGGAGCAGTCTCGGAGGGCGGAGTTCCATTTGGCCAGTCTAAAAAACTTACCTCAATGATTCTCGGAGCAGTCTCAGAGGGTGGCATTCAAGACTGGTAAGTATAAAAACCTTCCCTCGGGGATTCTCGGAGCAGACTCGGAGGGCGGAGCTCCAGAGTGGCAAGTATAAAATACTTAACCTCGGGAATACTCGGAGCAGACACGGAAGGCGGAGTTCCAGAGCGGGAAGTATAAAAAACCTCCCTCGGGGATTCTCGGAGCAGCTTCGGAGGGTGGAATCCACTGCAGGAAGTATAAAAAACTTACCTCGGGGATTCTTGGAGCAGATAGGGAGGGCGGCGTTCCAGAGCGGTAAATATACAAAACTTCCCTCGGGGATTCTCGGAGCAGACTCGGAGGGTGGAGTTCCAGAGCGGTAAGTATAAAAAACTTACCTCGGGGATTCTCGGAGCAGACTCGGAGGGCGGAGTTCCAGAGCGGTAAGTATAAAAAAGTTACCTCAGTGATTCTCAGAGCAGACTCGGAGGGCGGAGTTCCAGAGCGGCAAGTATAAAAAACTTACCTCGGGGATTCTCGGAGCAGACTCGGAGGGCGGAGATCCAGAGCGGTAAGTATAAAAATCTTACCTCGGGGATTCTCGAGCAGACTCGGGGGGCGCAGTTCCAGAGTGGGAAGTATAAAAAACTCACCTCTGGGATTCTAGGAGCAGACGCGGAGTGTGGAGCTCCAGAGCGGGAAGTATAACAAACTTACCGGGGGTTTCTCGGAGCAGACTCGGAGAGCGGAGATCCAGAGTGATAAGTATAAAAAGCGTACCTCGGGGATTCTCGGAGAAGACTCGGATGGAGGAGGTCCATCTGGTCAGTTTAAAAAACTCACCTCGGAGATTCTCAGAGCAGACTCGGAGGGCAGAGTTTCAGACCGGTAAGTATAAAAAACTTACCTCGGGGATTCTCAGAGCAGACTCGGAGGGCGGAGATCCATTTGGACAGTCTGAAAAACTTACCTCAGGGATTCTCGGAGCAGACTCGGAGGGCGGCATTCAAGACTGGTAAGTATTATAACCTTCCCTCGGGGATTCTCGGAGCAGACTCGGAGGGCGGAGTTCCAGAACGGAAAGTATAAAAAACTTACCTCAGTGATTCTCAGAGCAGATTCGGAGGGCGGAGTTCCAGAGTGGCAAGTGTAAAAAACTTACCTCGGGGATTCTCGGAGCAGACTCGGAGGGTGGAGATCCAGTGCAGGTAGCATAAAAAACTTATCTCCGGGATTCTTGGAGCAGATTCGGAGGGCGGAGTTCCAGAGCGGAAAGTGTACAAAACATAGCTCGGGGATTCTCGGAGCAGACTCGGAGGGTGGAGTTCCTGAGCGGGAAGTAGAAAAAACGTACCTCGGGGATTCACGGAGAAGACTCGGAGCGTGGAATTCGTGACCGGTCAGTCTAAAAAACCTACCTCGGGGATTCTCAGAGCAGACTCGGAGGGCCGAGTTTCAGACCGGTAAGTATAAAAAACTTACCTCGGGGATTCTCAGAGCAGACTCAGAGGGCGGAGTTTCAGAGCGGTAATGAGACAAAACTTCCCTCGGAGATGCACGGAGCAGACTCCGAGGGCGGAGTTCCATCTTGCCAGTCTAAAAAACGTACCTTAGGGATTCTCGGAGCAGACTCGGAGGGCGGAGTTCCAGAGCGGTAAGTATAAAAAACGTACCTCAGTCATTCTCAGAGCAGACTCGGAGGGCGGAGTTCCAGATGCGGTAAGTAGAAAAGACATACCTCGGGGATACTCGGAGCAGACAGGGAGGGCGGAGTTCCAAAGCGGGAAGTATAAAAAACTTCCCTCGGGGAATCTCGGAGCAGACTCGGAGGGTGGAGTTCCAGAGCGGTAAGTATAAAAAACTTACCTCGGGGATTCTCGGAGCAGACTCGGAGGGCGGAGTTCCAGAGCGGTAAGTATAAAAAAGTTACCTCAGTGATTCTCAGAGCAGACTCGGAGGGCGGAGTTCCAGAGCGGCAAGTATAAAAAACTTACCTCGGGGATTCTCGGAGCAGACTCGGAGGGCGGAGATCCAGAGCGGTAAGTATAAAAATCTTACCTCGGGGATTCTCGAGCAGACTCGGGGGGCGCAGTTCCAGAGTGGGAAGTATAAAAAACTCACCTCTGGGATTCTAGGAGCAGACGCGGAGTGTGGAGCTCCAGGGCGGGAAGTATAACAAACTTACCGGGGGTTTCTCGGAGCAGACTCGGAGAGCGGAGATCCAGAGTGATAAGTATAAAAAGCGTACCTCGGGGATTCTCGGAGAAGACTCGGATGGAGGAGGTCCATCTGGTCAGTTTAAAAAACTCACCTCGGAGATTCTCAGAGCAGACTCGGAGGGCAGAGTTTCAGACCGGTAAGTATAAAAAACTTACCTCGGGGATTCTCAGAGCAGACTCGGAGGGCGGAGATCCATTTGGACAGTCTGAAAAACGTACCTCAGGGATTCTCGGAGCAGACTCGGAGGGCGGCATTCAAGACTGGTAAGTATTATAACCTTCCCTCGGGGATTTTCGGAGCAGACTCGGAGGGCGGAGTTCCAGAACGGAAAGTATAAAAAACTTACCTCAGTGATTCTCAGAGCAGATTCGGAGGGCGGAGTTCCAGAGTGGCAAGTGTAAAAAACTTACCTCGGGGATTCTCGGAGCAGACTCGGAGGGTGGAGATCCAGTGCAGGTAGCATAAAAAACTTATCTCCGGGATTCTTGGAGCAGATTCGGAGGGCGGAGTTCCAGAGCGGAAAGTGTACAAAACATAGCTCGGGGATTCTCGGAGCAGACTCGGAGGGTGGAGTTCGTGAGCGGGAAGTAGAAAAAACGTACCTCGGGGATTCACGGAGAAGACTCGGAGCGTGGAATTCGTGACCGGTCAGTCTAAAAAACCTACCTCGGGGATTCTCAGAGCAGACTCGGAGGGCCGAGTTTCAGACCGGTAAGTATAAAAAACTTACCTCGGGGATTCTCAGAGCAGACTCAGAGGGCGGAGTTTCAGAGCGGTAATGAGACAAAACTTCCCTCGGAGATGCACGGAGCAGACTCCGAGGGCGGAGTTCCATCTTGCCAGTCTAAAAAACGTACCTTAGGGATTCTCGGAGCAGTCTCGGAGGGCGGAGTTCCAGAGCGGTAAGTATAAAAAACGTACCTCAGTCATTCTCAGAGCAGACTCGGAGGGCGGAGTTCCAGATGCGGTAAGTAGAAAAGACATACCTCGGGGATACTCGGAGCAGACAGGGAGGGCGGAGTTCCAAAGCGGGAAGTATAAAAAACTTCCCTCGGGGAATCTCGGAGCAGCATCGGAGGGCGGAGTTCCAGAGCGGTAAGTATACAAAACTTACCTTGGGGATTCTCGAGCAGTCTCGGAGGGTGGAGTTCCAGAGTGGTAAGTATAAAAATCTTACCTCAGTGATTCTCGGAGCAGACTCGGAGGGCGGAGTTCCAGAGCGGCAACTATAAAACACTCACCTCTGGGATTCTAGGAGCAGACTCGTAGGGTGGAGTTCCAGAGCGGGAAGTATAAAAAACTTGCCTCGGGGATTCTCGGAGCAGACTCGGAGTGCGGAGTTCCAGAGCGGTAAGTATTAAAAACGTACCTCGGGCATTCTCGGAGATGACTCGGAGGGTGGACTTTGTGACCGGTATGTATAAAAAACCTGCCTCGGGGATTCTCGGATAAGACTCAGATGGTGGAGGTCCATCTGGTCAGTCTAAAAGACTTACCTCGGGGATTCTCAGTGCAGACTAAGAGGGCAGAGTTTCAGGCCGGTAAGTATAAAAAAGTTACCTCGGGGATTCTCAGAGCAGACTCGGAGGGCGGAGTTTCAGAGCAGTAATGAGAAAAAACTTAGCTCGGAGATTCTCGGAGCAGACCCGGAGGGCGGAGATCCATTTGGCCAGTCTAAAAAACTTGCCTCAGGGATTCTCGGAGCAGACACGGAGGGCGGAGTTCCAGAGTGGCAAGTACAAAAAACTTACCTCGGGGATTCTCGGAGCAGACTCGGAGCGCGGAGTTCCAGAGCGGTAAGCATAAAAAACTTACCTCGGGAATTCTCGGAGCAGTTTCGGAGGGCGGAGTCCCAGAGCAGGAAATATAAAAAACTCCCCTCGGGGATTCTCGGAGCAGACTCAGAGGGTGTAGTTCCAGTGCGGGAAGTATAAAACACTTACCTCGGGGATTCTTGGAGCAGATTCGGAGGGCGGAGTTCCAGAGCGATAAGGATATTAAACTTACCTCGGGGATTCTCAGAGCAGACTCGGAGGGTGGAGTTTTTGAGCGGTAAGTAGGAAAAACGTACCTCGGGGATTCTCGGAGCAGACTCGGAGCGTGGAGTTCCAGAGCGGAAAGTATAAAAAAGCTACCTCGGGGATTCTCGGAGCAGACTCGGAGCGCGGAGTTCCAGAGCAGTGAGTATAAAAAACTTACCTCGGGGTTTCTCGGAGCAGACTCGGAGGGTGGAGTTCCAGTGCGGGAAGTATAAAACACGTACCTCGGGGTTTCTCGAGCAGACTCGGAGGGCGGAGTTCCAGAGCGGGTAGTATAAAAAACAAACCTCAGTGATTCTAAGAGCAGACTCGGAGGGCGGAGTTTCAGAGCGGTAATGAGAAAAAGCTTACCTCGAAGATTCACGGAGAAGACTCGGAGGGCGGTGTTCCATCGTGCCAGTCTGAAAAACGTACCTCTGGGATTCTCGGAGCGGACTCGGAGGGCGGCATTCAAGACTGTTAAGTATAAAAAACTTCCCTCGGGAATTCTCGGCACAGACTCGTAGGGCGGAGTTCCAGAGCGTTAAGTATAAAAAAGTTACCTCAGTGATTCTCAGAGCTGACTCGGAGGGCGGAGTTCAAGAGTGGCAAGTATAAAAAACCTACCTCGGGGATTCTCGGAGCAGACTCGGAGCGCGGAGTTCCAGAGCGGTAAGTAGAAAAGACGTACCTCGGGGATACTCGGAGCAGACACGGAGGGCCGTGTTCCAGAGCGGGAAGTGTAAAAAACTTCCCTCGGGGATTCTCGGAGCAGCATCGGAGGGTGGAGTTCCAGTGCAGCAAGTATCAAAAACTTGCCTCGGAGATTCTTGGAGCAGATTCGGAGGGCGGAGTTCCAGAGCGGTAAGTATACAAAACATACCTCGGGGATTCGCGAGCAGTTTTGGAGGGCGGAGTTCCAGAGCGGCAAGTATAAAAAACTCACCTCTGGGATTCTTGGAGCAGACTCGGAGGGCGGAGTTCCATCCGGCCAGTCTAAAAAAGATTACCTCACGGATTCTCGGAGCAGATTCGGAGGGCGGCATTCCAGACGGGTAAGTATCAAAAACCTACCTCGGAGATTCTCGGAGCAGAGTCGGAGGGCGGAGTTCCAGAGCAGCAAGTATAAAAAACTTACCTCAGTGATTCTCAGAGCTGATTCGGAGGGCGGAGTTCCAGAGTGGCAAGTATAAAAAACATACCTCGGGGATTCTCGGAGCATACTCGGAGCGCGGAGTTCCAGAGCGGTAAGTATAAAAAACATTACCTCGGGGATTCTCGGAGCAGACTCGGAGGGCGGAGTTCCAGAGTGAAAGAATAAAAAACTTCCCTCGGGGATTCTCGGAGAAGACTCGGAGGGTGGAGTTCCAATGCAGGAAGCATAAAAAACGTATCTCAGGGATTCTTGGAGCAGATTCGGAGGGCGGAGTTACAGAGCGTAAAGTACACAAAACTTACCTCGGGAATTCTCGGAGCAGACTCGGAGGGTGGAGTTCCAGAGCGGGAAGTGGAAAAAACGTACCTCGGGGATTCACGGAGAAGACTCGGAGTGTGGAATTCATGACCGGTCAGTCTAAAAAACTTCCCTCGGGATTCTCAGAGCAGACTCGGACAGCAGAGTTTCAGACAGGTAAGTGTAAAAAACTTACCTCGGGGATTCTCAGAGCAGACTCGGAGGGCGGAGTTTCAGAGCGGTAATGAGAAAAAACTTACCTCGGAGATTCACGGAGAAGACTCGGAGGGCGGAGTTCCATCTTGCCAGTCTGAAAAACGTACCTCAGGGATTCTCGGAGCGGACTCGGAGGGAGGCATTCAAGACTGGTAAGTATAAAAAACCTCCCTCGGGAATTCTCGGAGCAGACTCGGAGGGCGGAGTTCCAGAGCGGTAATTATAAAAAACTTACCTCAGTGATTCTCAGAGCTGACTCGGAGCGCGGAGTTCCAGAGTGGCAAGTATAAAAAACCTACCTCGGGGATTCTCGGAGCAGACTCGGAGCGTGGAGTTCCAGAGCGGTAAGTAGAAAAGACATTCCTCGGGGATAATCGGAGCAGACACGGAGGGCCGTGTTCCACAGTGGGAAGTATAAAAAACTTCCCTCGGGGATTCTCGGAGCAGCATCGGAGGGTGGAGTTCCAGTGCAGCAAGTATAAAAAACTTACCTCGGAGATTCTTGGAGCAGATTCGGAGGGCGGAGTTCCAGAGTGGTAAGTATACAAAACTTACCTCTGGGATTCTTGGAGCAGACTCGGAGGGCGGAGTTCCATCTGGCCAGTCTAAAAAAGCTTACCTCACGGATTCTCGGAGCAGACTCGGAGGGCGGCATTCCAGACAGGTAAGTATCAAAAACATACCTCGGAGATTCTCGGAGCAGAGAGGGAGGGCGGAGTTGCAGTGCGGTAAGTAGAAAAAACTTACGTCGGGGATTCTCGGAGCAGACTCGGAGCGCGGAGTTCCAGAGTGGAAAGTATAAAAAAGCTACCTCGGGGATTCTCAGAGCAGACTCGGAGGGCGGAGTTTCAGAGCGGTAATGAGAAAAAACTTACCTTGGAGATTCATGGAGAAGACTCGGAGGGCGGAGTTCCATCTTGCCAGTCTGAAAAACGTACCTCAGGGATTCTCGGAGCAGACTCGGAGGGCGGCATTCAAGACTGGTAAGTATAAAAATCTTCCCTCGGGAATTCTCGGAGCAGACTCAGAGGGCGGAGTTCCAGAGCGGTAAGTATAAAAACTTACCTCAGTGATTCTCAGAGCTGACTCGGAGGGCGGAGTTGCAGTGTGGCAAGTATAAAAAACCTACCTCGGGGATTCTCGGAGCAGACTCAGAGCGCGGAGTTCCAGAGCGGTAAGCAGAAAAGACATACCTCGGGGATACTCGGAGCAGACACGGAGGGCCGTGTTCCAGAGCGGGAAGTATAAAAAACTTCCCTCGGGGATTCTCGGAGCAGCATCGGAGGGTGGAGTTCCAGTGCAGCAAGTATAAAAAACTTACCTCGGAGATTCTTGGAGCAGATTCGGAGGGTGGAGTTCCAGAGCGGTAAGTATACAAAACTTACCTCTGGGATTCTTGGAGCAGACTCGGAGGGCGGAGTTCCATCCGGCCAGTCTAAAAAAGCTTACCTCACGGATTCTCGGAGCAGACTCGGAGGGCGGCATTCCAGACGGGTAAGGATCAAAAACTTACCTCGGTGATTCTCGGAGCAGAGTCGGAGGGCGGAGTTGCAGAGCGGTAAGAAGAAAAAACTTACCTCGGGGATTCTCGGAGCAGACTCGGAGGGTGGAGTTCCAGAGAGGGAAGTATAAAAAACTTGCACCGGGGATTCACGGAGCAGGCTCGGAGGGTGAAGTTCCAGTGCGGGAAGTATAAAAAACTTACCTCGGGGATTCTCGGAGCAGACTCGGAGGGTGGAGTTCCAGAGTGGTAAGTATAAAAAACGTACCTCGGGGATTCTCGGAGAAGTCTCGGAGGGTGGACTTCGTGACCAGTCAGTCTAAAAAACGTACCTCGGGGATTCTCAGAGCAGACTCGGAGGGCAGAGTTTCAGACCGGTAAGTATAAAAAACTTACCTCGGAGATTCTCGGAGCAGACTCGGAGGGCGGAGTTCCATCTGGCCAGTCTAAGAAACTTACCTCAATGATTCTCGGAGCAGTCTCAGAGGGCGGCATTCAAGACTGGTAAGTATAAAAACCTTCCCTCGGGGATTCTCGGAGCAGACTCGGAGGGTGTAGTTCCAGAGCGGTAAGTATAAAAAACGTACCTCGGGGAATCTCGGAGAAGACTCGGAGGGTGGACATCGTGACCTGTCTTTCGAAAATACTTACCTCGGGCATTCTCAGAGCCGACTCGGAGGGCAGAGTTTCAGACCAGTAAGTATATAAAACTTACCTCGGAGATTCTCGGAGCAGTCTCGGAGGGCGGAGTTCCATTTGGCCAGACTAAAAAACTTACCTCAATGATTCTCGGAGCAGTCTCAGAGGGCGGCATTCAAGACTGGTAAGTATAAAAACCTTCCCTCGGGGATTCTCGGAGCAGACTCGGAGGGCGGAGCTCCAGAGTGGCAAGTATAAAATACTTAACCTCGGGAATACTCGGAGCAGACACGGCGGGCGGAGTTCCAGAGCGGGAAGTATAAAAAACCTCCCTCGGGGATTCTCGGAGCAGCATCGGATGGTGGAGTTCCACTGCAGGAACTATAAAAAACTTACCTCGGGGATTCTTGGAGCAGATACGGAGGGCGGAGTTCCATCTGGTCAGTTTAAAAAACTTGCCTCTGGGAATCTCGGAGCAGGCTCGGAGGGCGCAGTTCCAGATCGGTAAATATAAAAAACTTATCTCGGGGATTCTCGGAACAGACTCGGAGTGCGGCGTTCCTGACCGGTAAGTATAAGAACCTTACATCGGGGACTCTCGGAGCTGACTCGGATGGCGGAGTTGCAGAGCGTAATGAGAAAAAACGTACCTCGGAGATTCTCGGAGCAGACTCGGAGGGCGGGGTTCCATCTGGTCAGTCTAAAAAACTTACCTCGGGGAATCTTGGAGCATCTTCGGAGGTCGGAGTTCCAGACCGGTAAGTATAAAAAACTTACCTCGGAGATTCTCGGAGCAGACTCGGAGGGCGGGGTTCCATCTGGTTCGTCTAAAACACTGACCTCGGGGATTCTCGGAGCGGTCTCGGAGGTCACATTTCCGGAGTGGGAAGTATAAAAAACCTGCATCGGGGATTCTCGGAGTAAAATCGGAGGGCGCAGTTCCGGAACGGTAAGTATTAAAAACGTACCTCGGGGATTCCCAGAGCAGACTCGGAGGGTGGAGTTCCAGAGCGGTAAGTATAAAAAACTTACCTCGGGGATTCTCGGTGCAGACACAGAGGGTGGCGTTCCAGAGCGGGAAATAAAAAAAACTTACCTCGGGGATTCTCGGTGCAGACTTAGAGGGAGGAGATCCAGAGCAGTGTGGATAAAAAACTTACCTCGGCGAATCTCGGAACAGACTCGGAGGGCGGAGTTCCAGAACAGTAAGCATAAAAAACTTCCCTCGGGGATTCTCGGAGCAGACTCGGAGGGCGGGGTTCCAGGGAGGTAAGTGTAAAAAACGTCCGTCGGGGATTATCGGAGCAGACTCGGAGGGCGGTGCTCCAGGGCGGTAATGTGAAAAAACGTATCTCGGGGATTCTCAGAGCAGATTCGGAGTGCGGAGTTCCAGACCGGTAAGTATAAATAAGTTACCTCGAGGATTCTCGGAGAAGACACGGAGGGCGGAGTCCCACCGGTAAGTGTAAAAAACTTACCTCGGGGATTCTTGGGGAAGAGTCGAAGGGTGGATTCCAGACCAGTAAGTATAAAAAACTGACCTCGGGGATTATCGGTGAAGACTCGGAGGGCGGAGTTCCATCTGGTCAGTTTAAAAAACTTGCCTCTGGGATTCTCGGAGCAGACTCGGAGGGCGGAGTTCCAGAGCCGGAAATATTAAAAACTTACCTCGGGGATTCTCGGAGCAGACTCGGAGGGTGGAGATCCAGAGCAGTGTGTATAAAAAACTTACCTCAGCGAATCTCGGAGCAGACTCGGAGGGCGGAGTTCCAGTGCGCTAAGTATAAAAAACTTACCTCGGAGATTCTCGGAGAGGACTCGGAGGGCGGAGTTCCAGAACGGTAAGTATAAAAAACTTACCAGGGCGATTCTCGGAGCAGACTCGGAGGGCGGAGTTCCAGACAGGTAAGTATAAAAAACTTCCCACGGGGATTCTCGGAGCAGACTCGGAGGGCGGAATTCCAGAGCGGTAAGTATAAAAAACTTACCTCGGGGATTCTGGGAGCAGACTCGGAGGGCGGAGCTCCAGAGCGGTGTGCATAATAAACTTACCTCAGGGAATCTCGGAGCAGTCACGGAGGGCGGAGTTCCAGAGCGGTAATGAAAAAATCCTACCTGGGAGATTCTCGGAGCAGCTTCGGAGGGCTGAGTTCCAGACCAGTAAGTATAAAAAACTTACCTCGGAGATTCTCGGAGCAGATTCGGAGGGCGGGGTTCCATCTGGTCAGTCTAAAAAACTTACCTCGGGGAATCTTGGAGCAGATTCGGAGGGCGGAGTTCCAGACCAGTAAGTATTAGAAACTTACCTCGGAGATTCTCGGAGCAGACTAGGATGGCGTAAATCCAGAGCGGTAAGTATAAAAAACTTACCTCGGGGATTCTCGGAGCTCACTCGGGGGGCGGAGTTCCAGAACGGTGACCATAAAAAACGTACCTCGGGGATTCTCTTTACAGACACGTCGAGTGGCGTTCCAGAGCCGGAAATTTAAAAAACTTACCTTGGGGATTCTCGGAGCAGACTCAGAGGGCGGAGATCCAGAGCAGTGTGTATAAAAAACTTACCTCGGCGAATCTCGGAGAGGAATCGGAGGGCGGAGTTCCAGAACGGTAAGTATAAAAAACTTACCTCGGCGATTCTCGGAGCAGACTCGGAGGGCGGAGTTCCAGACCGGTAAGTATAAAAAACTTCCCTCGGGGATTCTCGGAGCAGACTCGGAGGGCAGGTTTCCAGAGCGGTAAGTATAAAAAACTTACCTCAGTGATTCTCAGAGCAGACTCGGATGGCGGAATTCCAGAGCGGTAAGTATAAAAACCTTACCTCGGGGATTCTGGGAGCAGACTCCTAGGGCGGATCTCCAGAGCGGTGTGTATAATAAACTTACCTCAGGGAATCTCGGAGCAGTCACGAAGGGCGGAGTTCCAGAGCGGTAATGAAAAAATCCTACCTCGGAGATTCTCGGAGCAGACTCGGTGGGCGGAGTTCCAGACCAGTAAGTATAAAAAACATACCTCGGGGACTCTCGTAGAAGACTCGGAGGGCTGAGTTCCAGACCAATAAGTATAAAAAACTTACCTCGGAGATTCTCGGAGCAGACTCGGAGGGCGGGGTTCCATCTGGTCAGTCTAAAAAACTTACCTCGGGGAATCTTGGAGCAGCTTCGGAGGGCGGAGTTCCAGACCGGTAAGTATAAAAAACTTACCTCGGAGATTCTCGGAGCAGACTAGGATGGCGGGGTTCCATCTGGTTCTTCTAAAATATTAACCTCGGGGATTCTCGGAGCGGACTCGGAGGTCGCATTTCCGGAGTGGGAAGTATGAAAAACTTACATCGGGGATTCTCGGAGTAAAATCGGAGGGCGCAGTTCCGGAACGGTAAGTATAAAAAACTTACCTCAGTGATTCTCAGAGCAGACTCGGAGAGCGGAGTTGCAGAGCGGTAAGTATAAAAAACTTACCTCGGGGATTCTGGGAGCAGACTCGAAGGACGGAGCTCCAGAGCGGTATGTATAAAAAACCAACCTAGGGGATTCTTGGAGCAGAGTCGGAGGGCGGAGTTCCAGACCGGTAAGTATAAATAAGTTACCTCGAGGATATTCGGAGAAGACTCGGAGGGCAGATTCCCACCGGTAAGTATAAAAAACGTACCTTGGGTATTATCGGTGAAGACTCGGAGGGCGGAGTTCCATCTGGTCCGTTTAAAAAACTTGCCTCTGGGAATCTCGGAGCAGGCTCGGAGGGCGCAGTTCCAGATCGGTAAATATAAAAAACTTATCTCGGGGATTCTCGGAGCAGACTCGGAGTGCGGCGTTCCTGACCGGTAAGTATAAGAACCTTACATCGGGGACTCTCGGAGCTGACTCGGACGGCGGAGTTGCAGAGCGTAATGAGAAAAAACTTACCTCGGAGATTCTCGGAACAGACTCGGAGGGCGGGGTTCCATCTGGTCAGTCTAAAAAACGTACCTCGGGGAATCTTGGAGCAGCTTCGGATGTCGGAGTTCCAGACCGGTAAGTATAAAAAACTTACCTCGGAGATTCTCGGAGCAGACTCAGAGGGCGGGGTTCCATCTGGTTCGTCTAAAATACTTACCTCGGGGATTCTCGGAGCGGTCTCGGAGGTCGCATTTCCGGAGTGGGACGTATAGAAAACTTGCATCGGGGATTCTCGGAGTAAAATTGGAGGGCGCAGTTCCGGAACGGTAAGTATTAAAAACTTACCTCGGGGATTCCCAGAGCAGACTCGGAGGGTGGATTTCCAGAGCGGTAAGTACAAAAAACTTACCTCGGGGATTCTCGGTGCAGACACGGAGGGTGGCGTTCCAGAGCGGGAAATAAAAAAAACTTACCTCGGGGATTCTCGGAGCAGACTCAGAGGGAGGAGATCCAGAGCAGTGTGGATAAAAAACTTACCTCGGCGAATCTCGGAACAGACTCGGAGGGCGGAGTTCCAGAACGGTAAGTATAAAAAACTTCCCTCGGGATTCTCGGAGCAGACTCGGAGGGCGGGGTTCCAGGGAGGTAAGTGTAAAAAACGTCCGTCCGGAATTATCGGAGCAGACTCGGAGGGCGGTGCTCCAGAGCGGTAATGTGAAAAAACTTATCTCGGGGATTCTCGGAGCAGATTCGGAGGGCGGAGTTCCAGACCGGTAAGTATAAATAAGTTACCTCGAGGATTCTCGGAGAAGACACGGAGGGCGGAGTCCCACCGGTAAGTGTAAAAAACTTACCTCGGGGATTCTTGGGGAAGAGTCGAAGGGTGGATTCCAGACCAGTAAGTATAAAAAACTGACCTCGGGGATTATCGGTGAAGATTCGGAGGGCGGAGGTCCATCTGGTCAGGTTAAAAAACCTGCCGCTGGGATTCTCGGAGCAGACTCGGAGGGCGGAGTTCCAGATCGGTAAATATAAAAAAACTATCTCGGGGATTCTCGGAGCAGACGTGGAGGGCGGGGCTCCATCTGGTTCGTCTAAAATACTTACCTCGGGGCTTCTTGGAGCGGACTCGGAGGGTGGAGATCCAGAGCAGTGTGTATAAAAAACTTACCAAGGCGAATGTCTGAGCAGACTCGGAGGGCGGAGTTCCAGAGCGCTCAGTATAAAAAACTTACCTCGGGGATTCTCGGAGCACACTCGGGGGGCGGAGTTCCAGAGCGGTGACTATAAGAAGCTTACCTCGGGGATTCTCTTTGCAGACACGTAGGGTGGCGTTCCAGAGCGGGAAATATAAAAAACTTACCTCGGGGATTCTCGGAGCAAACTCGGAGGGTCGAGATCCAGAGCAGTGTGTATAAAAAACTTACCACGGCGAATGTCTGAGCAGACTCGGAGGGCGGAGTTCCAGAGCGCTCAGTATAAAAAACTTACCTCGGAGATTCTCGGAGAGGACTCGGAGGGCGGAGTTCCAGAACGGTAAGGATAAAAAACTTACCTCGGCGAATCTCGGAGCAGACTCGGAGGGCAGAGATCCAGAGTGCTCAGGATAAAAAACTTACCTCGGAGATTCTCGGAGAGGACTCGGAGGGCGGAGTTCCAGCCTGGTAAGGATAGAAAACTTCCCTCGGGGATTCTCGGAGCAGACTCGGAGAGCGGGGTTCCAGAGCGGTAAGTGTAAAAAACTTACATCAGTAATTCTCAGAGCAGACTCGGATGGCGGAGTTCCAGAGCGGTAAGTATAAAAAACTTACCTCGGGGATTCTGGGAGCAGACTCGGAGGGCGGAGCTCCAGAGCGGTGTGTATAATTAACTTACCTCAGGGAATCTCGGAGCAGTCCCGGAGGGCGGAGTTCCAGAGCGGTAATGAAAAAATCCTACCTCGGAGATTCTCGGAGCAGCCTCCGTGGGCGGAGTTCCAGACCAGTAAGTATAAAAAACATACCTCGGGGACTCTCGTAGAAGACTCGGAGGGCTGAGTTGCAGACCAGTAAGTATAAAAAACTTACCTCGGAGATTCTCGGAGCATACTCAGAGGGCAGGGTTCCATCTGGTTATTCTAAAAAACTAACCTCTGGGATTCTCGGAGCAGACTCGGAGGGCGGAGTTCCAGATCGGTAAATATTAAAAACTTATCTCGGGGATTCTCGGAGCAGACTCGGAGGGCGGCGTTCCTGACCGGTAAGTATAAAAACTTTACATCGGGGACTCTCGGAGCTGACTCGGAGGGCGGAGTTGCAGAGCGTAATGAGAAAAAACTTACCTCGGAGATTCTCAGAGCAGACTCGGAGGGCGGGCTTCCATCTGGTCAGTCAAAAAAATTACCTCGGGGAATCTTGGAGCAGCTTCGGAGGGCGGAGTTCCAGAACGGTAAGTATAAAAAACTTCCCTCGGGGATTCTCGGAGCGGACTCGGAGGGCGGGGTTCCAGCTCGGTAAGTATAAAAAACTTACCTCGGGGATTCTCGGAGCAGCTTCGGAGGGCGGAGTTCCAGACCGGTAAGTATGAAAATCTTACCTCGGAGATTCTCGGAGCAGACTCGGATGGCGGGGTTCCATCTGGTTCGTCTAAAATACTTACCTCGGGGATTCTCGGAGCGGACTCGGAGAACGCATTTCCGGAGTGGGAAGTATAAAAAACTTACATCGGGGATTCTCGGAGTAAAATCGGAGGGCGCAGTTCCGGAACGGTAAGTATAAAAAACTTACCTCGGGGAATCGCAGAGCAGACTCGGAGGGCGGAGTTCCAGAGCGGTAAGTATAAAAAACTTACTTCGGGGATTCTCGGAGCACACTCGGGGGGCGGAGCTCCAGAGAGTAATGAGAAAAAACTTACCTCGGGGATTCTCGGAGAAGATTCAGACTGCAGAGTTCCAGACCGGTCAGTATAAAAAACGTACCTCAGTGATTCCAAGAGCAGACTCGGAGGGCGGAGTTGCAGAGCGGTAAGTATAAAAAACATAACTCGGGGATTCTGGGAGCAGACTCGGAGGACGGAGCTCCAGAGCGGTATGTATAAAAAACCGACCTCGGGGATTCTTGGAGCAGACTCGGAGGGTGGAGTTCCAAAGCTTTGTGTGTAAAAAACGTACCTCAGGGAATCTCGGAGCAGACTCGGAGGGCGGAGTTCCAGACCAGTAAGTATAAAAAACGTACCTCAGGGACTCTCGTAGAAGACTCGGAGGGCTGAGTTCCAGACCGGTAGGTATTAAAAAACTACCTCTGTGATTCTCGGAGCAGACTCGGAGGGTGGAGTTGCAGAGCGGTAAGTATAAAAAACATAACTCGGGGATTCTGGGAGCAGACCCGGAGGACGGAGCTCCAGAGCGGTATGTATAAAAAACCTACCTCGGGGATTCTTGGAGCAGACTCGGAGGGTGGATTTCCAGAGCTTTGTGTGTAAAAAACGTACCTCAGGGAATCTCGGAGCAGACTCGGAGGGCGGAGTTCCAGCCAGTAAGTATAAAAAACGTACCTCAGGGACTCTCGTAGAAGACTCGGAGGGCTGAGTTCCAGACCGATAGGTATAAAAAAACTACCTCGGTGATTCTCGGAGCAGACTCGGAGGGCGGAGTTCCAGAACGGTAAGTATAAAAAACTTACCTCGGCGATTCTCGGAGCAGACTCGGAGGGCGGAGTTTCAGACTGGTAAGTATAAAAAACTTCCCTCGGGGATTCTCGGAGCAGACTCGGAGGGCGTGGTTCCAGAGCCGTAAGTATAAAAAACTTGCGTTGGGGATTCTCGGAGCAGACTCGGAGGGTGGTGCTCCAGAGCGGTAATGTGAAAAAACTTATCTCGGGGATTCTCGGAGCAGATTCGGAGGGTGGATTCCAGACCAGTAAATATAAAAAACGGACATTGGGGGTTATCGGTGAAGACTCGGAGGGCGGAGTTCCATCTGGTCAGTTTAAAAAAGTTGCCTCTGGGATTCTCGGAGCAGATTCAGAGGGCGGAGTCCCAGACCGGTAAGTATAAATAAGTTACCTCGAGGATTCTTGGAGAAGACTCGGAGGGCGGAATCCCACCAGTAAGTATAAAAAACTTACCACGGGGATTCTTGGGGAAGACTCGCAGGGTGGATTCCAGACCAGTAAGTATAAAAAACTAACATTGGGAGTTATCGGTGAAGACTCAGAGGGCGGAGTTCCATCTGGTCAGTTTAAAAAACTTGCCTCTGGGATTCTCGGAGCAGACTCGGAGAGCGGCGTTCCTGACCGGTAAGTATAAAAACCTTACATCGGGGACTCTCGGAGCTGACTCGGAGGGCGGAGTTGCAGAGCGCAATGAGAAAAAACTTACCTCGGAGATTCTCAGAGCAGACTCGGAGGGCGGGCTTTCATCTGGTCAGTCTGAAAAACTTACCTCGGGGAATCTTGGAGCAGCTTCGGAGGGCGGGGTTCCAGACCGGTAAGTATAAAAAACTTAACGCGGAGATTCTCGGAGCAGACTCGGAGGGCGGGGCTCCATCTGGTTCGTCTAAAATACTTACCTCGGGGATTCTTGGAGCGGACTCGGAGGTCACATTTCCGGAGTGGTAAGTATAAAAAACTTACATCGGGGATTCTCGGAGTAAAATCGGAGGGCGCAGTTCCGGAATGGTAAGAATAAAAAACTTACCTCAGGGATTCCCAGAGCAGACTCGGAGGGCGCGGTTCCAGAGCGGTAACTATCAACAACTTACCTCGGGGATTCTCTTTGCAGACACGTAGGGTGGCGTTCCAGAGCGGGAAATATAAAAAACTTACCTCGGGGATTCTCGGAGCAAACTCGGAGGGTGGAAATCCAGAGCAGTGTGTATAAAAAACTTACCACGGCGAATGTCTGAGCAGACTCGGAGGGCGGAGTTCCAGAGCGCTCAGTGGAAAAAACGTACCTCGGAGATTCTCGGAGAGGACTCGGAGGGCGGAGTTCCAGAACGGTAAGGATAAAAAATTTACCTCGTCGAATCTCGGAGCAGACTCGGAGGGCTGAGTTCCAGAGCGCTCAGTATAAAAAACTTACCTCGGAGATTCTCGGAGAGGACTCGGAGGGCGGAGTTCCAGACTGGTATGTATAGAAAACATCCCTCGGGGATTCTCGGAGCAGACTCGGAGGGCGGGGTTCCAGAGCGGTAAGTGTAAAAAACTTACATCAGTAATTCTCAGAGCAGTCCCGGAGGGCGGAGTTCCAGTGCGGTAATGAAAAAATCCTACCTCGGAGATTCTCGGAGCAGACTCCGTGGGCGGAGTTCCAGACCAGTAAGTATAAAAAACATACCTCGGGGACTCTCGTGGAAGACTCGGAGGGCTGAGTTCTGGACCAGTAAGTATAAAAAACTTACCTCGGAGATTCTCGGAGCAGACTCGGAGGGCAGGGTTCCATCTGGTCATTCTAAAAAACTAACCTCGGGGATTCTCGGAGCAGGCTCGGAGGGCGGAGTTCCAGACTGGTAAGTATAAAAAAACTTACCTCAGTGATGCTCGGAGAAGATTCGGATGGTGGACTTCCAGACTGGTAAGTATAAAAAACATACCTCGGGGATTCACGGAGCAGACTCGGAGGGCGGAGTTGCAGAGCGTAATGAGAAAAAACTTACCTCGGAGATTCTCGGAGTAAAATCGGAGAGGGCAGTTCCGGAACGGTAAGTATAAAAAACTGACCTCGGGGAATCCCAGAGCAGACTCGGAGGGCGGAGTTCCAGAGCGGTAAGTATAAAAAACATACCTCTGGGATTCTCGGAGCACACTCGGGGGGCGGAGTTCCAGAGAGTAATGCGAAAAAACTTACCTCGGGGATTCTCGCAGAAGATTCAGACTGCAGAGTTCCAGACCGATAAGTATAAAAAACTTACCTCAGTGATTCTCAGAGCAGACTCGGAGGGCTGAGTTGCAGAGCGGTAAGTATAAAAAACTTACCTCGGGGATTCTGGGAGCAGACTCGGAGGACGGAGCTCCAGAGCGGTATGTATAAAAAACCTACCTCGGGGATTCTTGGAGCAGACTCGGAGGGTGGAGTTCCTGAGCATTGTGTGTGAAAAACTTACCTCAGGGAATCTCGGAGGAGACTCGGAAGGCTGAGTTCCAGACCGGTAGGTATAAAAAAACTACCTCGGTGATTCTCGGAGCAGACTCGGTGGGCGGAGTTCCAGACCAGTAAGTATAAAAAACTTAGCTCAGGGACTCTCGGAGGAGACTCGGAGGGCTGAGTTCCAGACCGGTAGGTATAAAAAAACTACCTCGGTGATTCTCAGAGCAGACTCGGAGGGCGGAGTTCCAGAACGGTAAGCATAAAAAACTTCCCTCGGGGATTGTCGGAGCAGACTCGGAGGGCGGGGTTCCAGAGCGGTAAGAATCAAAAACGTACCTCGGGGATTCTCGGAGCAGACTCGGAGGGCGGTGTTCCAGAGCGGTAATGTGAAAAAACTTATCTCGGGGATTCTCGGAGCAGATTCGGAGGGCGGAGTTCCAGACCGGTAAGTATAAATAAGTTACCTCGAGGATTCTCGGAGAAGACTCGGGGGGCGGAGTCCCACCGGTAAGTATAAAAAGCTTACCTCGGGGATTCTCGGAGCAGACTCGGAGAGTGGAGTTCCAGACCGGTAAATATAAAAACTTATCTCGGGTATTCTCGGAACAGACACGGAGGGCGGCGTTCCTGACCGGTAAGTATAAGAACCTTACATCGGGGAATCTCGGAGCTGACTCTGAGGGCGGAGTTGCAGAGCGTAATGAGAAAAAACTAACCTCGGAGATTCTCGGAGCAGACTCGGAGGGCGGTGTTCCATCTGGTCAGTCTAAAGAACTTACCTCGGAGATTCTCGGAGCAGACTCGCAGGGCGGGGTTCCACCTGGTTCATCTAAAATACGTACCTTGGGGATTCTCGGAGCGGTCTCGGAGGTCGCATTTCCGGAGTGGGAAGTATAAAAAACGTACATCGGGGATTCTCGGAGTAAAATCGGAGGGCGCAGTTCCGGAATGGTAAGTATAAAGAACTTACCTCGGGGAATCCCAGAGCAGACTCGGAGGGTGGAGTTCCAGAGCAGTAAGTATAAAAAATCTTACCTCGGGGATTCTCGGAGCACACTCGGGGGGCGGAGTTCCAGAGCGGTGACTATAAAAAACTTACCTCAGGGATTCTCGGTGCAGACACGTAGGGTGGCGTTTCAGAGCGGGAAATAAAAAAAAACTTACCTCGGGGATTCTCGGAGCAGACTCGGAGGGCGGAGTTCCAGAGCGCTAAGTATAAAAAACTTAACTCGGAGATTCGAGGAGAAGACTCGGAGGGCGGGGTTCCAGAGCGGTAAGTATACAAAACCTCCGTCGGGGATTCTCGGAGCAGACTCGGCGGGCGGTGCTCCAGAGCGGTAATGTGAAAAAACTTATCTCGGGGATTCTCGGAGCAGATTCGGAGGGCGGAATTCCAGACCGGTAAGTATAAATAAGTTACCTCGAGGATTCTCGGAGAAGACTCGGATGGCGGAGTCCCACCGGTCAGTATGAGAAATGTACCTCGGGGATTCTTGGGGAAGACTCGAAGGGTGGATTCCAGACCAGTAAGTATAAAAAACTGACCTCGGGGATTATCGGTGAAGACTCGGAGGGCGGAGTTCCATCTGGTCAGTTTAAAAAACTTGCCTCTGGGATTCTCGGAGCAGACTCGGAGGGCGGCGTTCCTGACCAGTAAGTATAAAAACCTTACATCGGGGACTCTCGGAGCTGACTCGGAGGGCAGAGATGCAGAGCGTAATGAGAAAAAACTTACCTCGGAGATTCTCAGAGCAGACTCGGAGGGCGGGCTTCCATCTGGTCAGTCTAAAAAACTTACCTCGGGGAATCTTGGAGCAGCTTCGGAGGGCGGGGCTCCATCTGGTTCGTCTAAAATACTTACCTCGGGGATTCTCGGAGTGGACTAGGAAGTCACATTTCCGGAGTGGTAAGTATCAAAAACTTACATCGGTAATTCTCGGAGTAAAATCGGAGGGCGCAGTTCCGGAATGGTAAGTATAAAAAACTTACCTCAGGGATCCCAGAGCAGACTCGGAGGGTATAGTTCCAGAGCGGTAAGTATAAAAAACTTACCTTGGGGATTCTCGGAACACACTCGTGGGGCGGAGTTCCAAGCGGTGACGAGAAAAAACCTACTTCGGAGATTCGCTTTGCAGACACGTAGGGTGGCGTTCCAGAGCGGGAAATATAAAAAACTTACCTCGGGGATTCTCGGAGCAGACTCGGAGGACGGGCTTCCATCTGGTCAGTCTAAAAAGCTTACCTCGGGGAATCTTGGAGCAGCTTCGGAGGGTGGAGTTCCAGACCAGTAAGTATAAAAAACTTACATCGAGGATTCTCGGAGTAAAATCGGAGGGCGCAGTACCGGAATGGTAAGTATAAAAAACTTACCTCAGGGATCCCAGAGCAGACTCGGAGGGCGGGGTTCCAGAGCGGTAAGTATAAAAAACTCACCTTGGGGAATCTTGGAGCAGCTTCGGAGGGCGGGGCTCCATCTGGTTCGTCTAAAATACTTACCTCGGGGATTCTCGGAGTGGACTAGGAAGTCACATTTCCGGAGTGGTAAGTATCAAAAACTTACATCGGTAATTCTCGGAGTAAAATCGGAGGGCGCAGTTCCGGAATGGTAAGTATAAAAAACTTACCTCAGGGATCCCAGAGCAGACTCGGAGGGCGTAGTTCCAGAGCGGTAAGTATAAAAAACTTACCTCGGGGATTCTCGGAACACACTCGTGGGGCGGAGTTCCAAGCGGTGACTATAAAAAACCTACTTCGGAGATTCGCTTTGCAGACACGTAGGGTGGCGTTCCAGAGCGGGAAATATACAAAACTTACCTCGGGGATTCTTGGAGCAGACTCGGAGGGCGGGCTTCCATCTGGTCAGTCGAAAAAACTTACCTCGGGGAATCTTGGAGCAGCTTCGGAGGGTGGAGTTCCAGACCAGTAAGTATAAAAAACTTACCTCGGAGATTCTCGGAGCAGACTCGGAGGGCAGGGCTCCATCTGGTTCGTCCAAAATACTTACCTCGGGGATTCTCGGAGTGGACTCGGAGGGCACGTTTCCGGAGTGGTAAGTTTAAAAAACTTACATCGGGGATTCTCGGAGAAACATCGGAGGGCGCAGTTCCGGAATGGTAAGTATAAAAAACTTACCTCGGGGATTCCCAGAGCAGACTCGGAGGGCGGAGTTCCAGAGCGGTAAGTATAAAAAACTTACCACGGGGATTCTCGGAGCACACTCGGGGGCGGAGTTCCAGAGCGGTAAGTATAAAAAACTTACCTCGGGGATTCTCTTTGCAGACACGTAGGGTGGCGTTGCAGAGCGGGAAATATAAAAAACTTACCTCGGGGATTCTCAGAGCAAACTCGGAGGGTGGAGATCCAGAGCAGTGTGCATAAAAAACTTACCTCGGCGAATCTCGGAGCAGACTCGGAGGGCGGAGTTCCAGAGCGCTAAGTATAAAAAACTTATCTCGGAGATTCTCGGAGCGGACTCGGAGGGCGGAGTTCCAGAATGGTAAGTATAAAAAGCTTCCCTCGGGGATTTTCGGAGCAGACTTGGATGGTGGAATTCCATAGCGGTAAGTATAAAAAACTTCCCTCGGGGATTCTGGGAGCAGACTCGGAGGGCGGAGCTCCAGAGCGGTGTGTATAATAAACTTACCTCAGGGAATCTCGGAGCAGTCCCTGATGGCGCAGTTCCAGAGCGGAAATGAAAAAATCCTACCTCGGAGATTCTCGGAGCAGACTCGGTGGGCGGAGTTCCAGACCAGTAAGTATAAAAAACATGACTCGGGGACTCTCGTAGAAGACTCGGAGGGCTGTGTTCCAGACCAGTAAGTATCAAAAACTTACCTCGGAGATTCTCGGAGCAGACTCGGAGGGCGGGGTTCCATCTGGTCATTCTAAAAAAATAACCTCGGGGATTCTCGGAGCAGGCTCGGAGGGCGGAGTTCCAGACTGGTAAGTATAAAAATCTTACCTCGGTGATTCTCGGAGAAGATTCGGATGGCGGACTTCCAGACTGGTAAGTATAAAAAACTTACCTCGGAGATTCTCGGAGAGGACTCGGAGGGCGGAGTTCCAGAACGGTAAGTATAAAAAACTTACCTCGGCGATTCTCGGAGCAGACTCGGATGGCGGAGTTCCAGACTGGTATGTATAAAAATCTTCCCTCGGGAATTCTCGGAGCAGACTCGGAGGGCGGGGTTCCAGAGCGGTAAGTATAAAAAACTTACCTCAGTGATTCTCAGAGCAGACTCGAATGGCGGAATTCCAGATCGGTAAGAATAAAAAAACTTCCCTCGGGGATTCTGGGAGCAGACTCGGAGGGCGGAGCTCCAGAGCGGTGTGTATAATAAACTTACCTCAGGGAATCTCGGAGCAGTCCCTGAGGGCGCAGTTCCAGAGCGGTAATGAAAAAATCCTACCTCGGAGATTCTCGGAGCAGACTCGGTGGGCGGAGTTCCAGACCAGTAAGTGTAAAAAACATGACTCAGGGACTCTCGTAGAAGACTCGGAGGGCTGAGTTCCAGACCAGTAAGTATCAAAAACGTACCTCGGAGATTCTCGGAGCAGACTCGGAGGGCGGGGTTCCATCTGGTCATTCTAAAAAAATAACCTCGGGGATTCTCGGAGCAGGTTCGGAGGGCGGAGTTCCAGACTGGTAAGTATAAAAATCTTACCTCGGTAATTCTCGGAGAAGATTCGGAGGGTGGACTTCCAGACTGGTAAGTATAAAAAAGCTTACCTCGGAGATTCTCGGAGAGGACTCGGAGGGCAGAGTTCCAGAACGGTAAGTATAAAAAACTTACCTCGGCGATTCTCGGAGCAGACTCGGAGGGCGGAGTTCCAGACTGGTATGTATAAAAAACTTCCCTCGGGAATTCTCGGAGCAGACTCGGAGGGCGGGGTTCCAGAGCGGTAAGTATAAAAAACTTACCTCAGTGATTCTCAGAGCAGACTCGAATGGCGGAATTCCAGATCAGTAAGAATAAAAAAACTTACCTCGGGGATTCTGGGAGCAGACTCGGAGGGCGGAGCTCCAGAGCAGTGTGTATAATAAACTTACCTCAGGGAATCTCGGAGCAGTCCCAGAGGGCGGAGTTCCAGAGCGGTAATGAAAATATCCTACCTCGGAGATTCTTGGAGCAGACTTGGTGGGCGGAGTTCCAGACCAGTAAGTATAAAAAACATATCTCGGGGACTCTCGTAGATGACTCGGAGGGCTGAGTTCCAGACCAGTAAGTATAAAAAACTTACCTCAGAGATTCTCGGAGCAGACTCGGAGGGCGGGGTTCCATCTGGTCATTCTAAAAAACTAACCTCGGGGATTCTTGGAGCAGGCTCGGAGGGCGGAGTTCCAGACTGGTAAGTATAAAAAGCTTACCTCAGTGATTCTCGGAGAAGATTCGGAGGGTGGACTTCCAGACTGGTAAGTATAAAAAACTTACCTCGGAGATTCTCGGAGAGGACTCGGAGGGCGGAGTTCCAGAACGGTAAGTATAAAAAACTTACCTCGGCGATTCTTGGCGCGGACTCGGATGGCGGAGTTCCAGACTGGTATGTATAAAAAACTTCCCTCGGGAACTCTCCGAGCAGACTCGGAGGGCGGGGTTCCAGAGCGGTAAGTATAAAAAACTTACCTCAGTGATTCTCAGAGCAGATTCGGATGGCGGAATTCCAGAGCGGTCAGAATAAAAAAACTTACCTCGGGGATTCTGGGAGCAGACTCGGAGGGTGGAGCTCCAGAGCGGTGTGTATAATAAACTTACCTCAGGGAATCACGGAGCAGTCCCGGAGGGCGGAGTTCCAGAGCGGTAATGAAAATATCCTACCTCGGAGATTCTTGGAGCAGACTCGGTGGGCTGAGGTCCAGACCAGTAAGTATAAAAAACATATCTCGGGGACTCTCGTAGATGACTCGGAGGGCTGAGTTCCAGACCAGTAAGTATAAAAAACTTACCTCGGAGATTCTCGGAGCAGACTCGGAGGGCGGGGTTCCATCTGGTCATTCTAAAAAACTAACCTCGGGAGTCTCGGAGCAGGCTCGGAGGGCGGTGTTCCAGACTGGTAAGTATAGAAAACTTACCTCAGTGATTCTCGGAGAAGATTCGGAGGGTGGACCTCCAGACTGGTCAGTATAAAAAACATACCTCGCGGATTCACAGAGCAGACTCGGAGGGCGGGGTTCCAGAGCGGTAAGTATAAAAAACTTACCTCAGTGATTCTCAGAGAAGACTCAGAGGGCGGAGTTGCAGAGCGTAAGTGTAAAAAACTTACCTCGGGGATTCTGGGAGCAGACTCGGAGGGCGGAGATCCAGAACGGTGTGTGTAAAAAACTTACCTCAGGGAATCTCGGTGCAGACTCGGAGGGCGGAGTTCCAGAGCAGTAATGAAAAAATCCTACCTCGGAGATTCTCGGAGCAGACTCGGAGGGCGGGGTTCCATCTGGTCATTCTAAAAAACTAACCTCGGGATTCTCGGAGTAGGCTCGGAGGGCGGTGTTCCAGACTGGTAAGTATAGAAAACTTACCTCAGTGATTCTCGGAGAAGATTCGGAGGGTGGACCTCCAGACTGGTAAGTATAAAAAATCCTACCTCGGAGATTCTCGGAGCAGACTCGGTGGGCGGAGTTCCAGACCAGTAAGTGTAAAAAACATGACTCGGGGACTCTCGTAGAAGACTCGGAGGGCTGAGTTCCAGACCAGTAAGTATCAAAAACTTACCTCGGAGATTCTCGGAGCAGACTCGGAGGGCGGGGTTCCATGTGGTCATTCTAAAAAAATAACCTCGGGGATTCTCGGAGCAGGTTCGGAGGGCGGAGTTCCAGACTGGTAAGTATAAAAATCTTACCTCGGTAATTCTCGGAGAAGATTCGGAGGGTGGACTTCCAGACTGGTAAGTATAAAAAAGCTTACCTCGGAGATTCTCGGAGAGGACTCGGAGGGCAGAGTTCCAGAACGGTAAGTATAAAAAACTTACCTCGGCGATTCTCGGAGCAGACTCGGAGGGCGGAGTTCCAGACTGGTATGTATAAAAAACTTCCCTCGGGAATTCTCGGAGCAGACTCGGAGGGCGGGGTTCCAGAGCGGTAAGTATAAAAAACTTACCTCAGTTATTCTCAGAGCAGACTCGAATGGCGGAATTCCAGATCAGTAAGAATAAAAAAACTTACCTCGGGGATTCTGGGAGCAGACTCGGAGGGCGGAGCTCCAGAGCGGTGTGTATAATAAACTTACCTCAGGGAATCTCGGAGCAGTCCCGGAGGGCGGAGTTCCAGAGCGGTAATGAAAATATCCTACCTCGGAGATTCTTGGAGCAGACTTGGTGGGCGGAGTTCCAGACCAGTAAGTATAAAAAACATATCTCGGGGACTCTCGTAGATGACTCGGAGGGCTGAGTTCCAGACCAGTAAGTATAAAAAACTTACCTCAGAGATTCTCAGAGCAGACTCGGAGGGCGGGGTTCCATCTGGTCATTCTAAAAAACTAACCTCGGGGATTCTTGGAGCAGGCTCGGAGGGCGGAGTTCCAGACTGGTAAGTATAAAAAGCTTACCTCAGTGATTCTCGGAGAAGATTCGGAGGGTGGACTTCCAGACTGGTAAGTGTAAAAAACTTACCTCAGAGATTCTCGGAGAGGACTCGGAGGGCGGAGTTCCAGAACGGTAAGTATAAAAAACTTACCTCGGCGATTCTCGGCGCGGACTCGGATGGCGGAGTTCCAGACTGGTATGTATAAAAAACTTCCCTCGGGAACTCTCCGAGCAGACTCGGAGGGCGGGGTTCCAGAGCGGTAAGTATAAAAAACTTACCTCAGTGATTCTCAGAGCAGATTCGGATGGCGGAATTCCAGAGCGGTCAGAATAAAAAAACTTACCTCGGGGATTCTGGGAGCAGACTCGGAGGGCGGAGCTCCAGAGCGGTGTGTATAATAAACTTACCTCAGGGAATCACGGAGCAGTCCCGGAGGGCGGAGTTCCAGAGCGGTAATGAAAATATCCTACCTCGGAGATTCTTGGAGCAGACTCGGTGGGCTGAGGTCCAGACCAGTAAGTATAAAAAACATATCTCGGGGACTCTCGTAGATGACTCGGAGGGCTGAGTTCCAGACCAGTAAGTATAAAAAACTTACCTCGGAGATTCTCGGAGCAGACTCGGAGGGCGGGGTTCCATCTGGTCATTCTAAAAAACTAACCTCGGGAGTCTCGGAGCAGGCTCGGAGGGCGGTGTTCCAGACTGGTAAGTATAGAAAACTTACCTCAGTGATTCTCGGAGAAGATTCGGAGGGTGGACCTCCAGACTGGTCAGTATAAAAAACATACCTCGCGGATTCACAGAGCAGACTCGGAGGGCGGGGTTCCAGAGCGGTAAGTATAAAAAACTTACCTCAGTGATTCTCAGAGCAGACTCAGAGGGCGGAGTTGCAGAGCGTAAGTGTAAAAAACTTACCTCGGGGATTCTGGGAGCAGACTCGGAGGGCGGAGATCCAGAACGGTGTGTGTAAAAAACTTACCTCAGGGAATCTCGGTGCAGACTCGGCGGGCGGAGTTCCAGAGCAGTAATGAAAAAATCCTACCTCGGAGATTCTCGGAGCAGACTCGGAGGGCGGGGTTCCATCTGGTCATTCTAAAAAACTAACCTCGGGATTCTCGGAGTAGGCTCGGAGGGCGGTGTTCCAGACTGGTAAGTATAGAAAACTTACCTCAGTGATTCTCGGAGAAGATTCGGAGGGTGGACCTCCAGACTGGTAAGTATAAAAAACTTACCTCGGGGATTCTCGGAGCAGACTCGGAGGGCGGAGTTCCTGACCGGTAAGTATAAAAAACTTACCTCGAGGATTCTCGGAGGGTGGAGTTCCAGAGCAGTAATGAGAAAATACTTACCTCGGAGATTCTCGGAGCAGACTCAGAGGGCGGAGTTCCTGACCGGTAAGTATAAAAAACGTACCTCGGAGATTCTCTTAGCAGACTCAGAGGGCGGTGTTCCAGACTGGTCGGTATAAAAAACTTACCTCGGAGATTCTCGGAGCAGACTCAGAGGGCGGAGTTCCAGACCAGGAAGTATAAAAAACTTACCTCGGGGATACTCGGAGCAGTCTCGGAGGGCGGAGTTCCAGAGCTGTCATTTACCTCGGATGTGGGAAAAAAACTGAAAAGTGGCGTCACAGGAAAGCTGTGACTTGATTGGCTTGTAGGGAATCTGTGCCGAATTTGAAAATAAAACTGATGAAAATTGATTAAAACACTAATGAACTAATTAATAAGAAGAGTAACTAAACCAGAGGGAGCAGATTATTGTATTTATTTCGCAGTCAGTATTTATTGTATAAATATAGCACAAGGGACCATATGTTTAAGTGTATCATGCTTTCGCAAGGATTTAATTAGTATTTATTTATTTTATATTAGTTGTCTAATTAGTGCTAAGAACTTCAGTTAGAAGTGTGAGTTGCTTCACCTGTGAGACGTGGAAGGTCCGTGCCGCTTCCAGCCTTCCGGGCGACGACATCTGCAGGAAGTGTACCCAGTTTCAGCTCCTCACAGACCGCATGGATCGGTTGGAGCGGCAACTGGATGCACTTTGGAGCATGCAGGTGGCGGAAAGCGTCACAGACAGGAGTTGTATAGAAGTGGTTACACCCAAGGTGCAGGCAGATAGATGGGTAAACGCTAGCAGGGGCAGGCAGTCAATGCAGGAATCCCCTGCGGCTATCTCCCTCTCTAACAAGTATACCATGTTGGATACTATTGGGGGAATGGCCTGTCAGGGGAAAACAGCAGCAGCCAGAACAGTGGCACCACGGCTGACACTGTTGTTCAGCAAGGAGGGACAAAGTGCAGAAGAGCAATAGTTATAGGGGACTCCATAGTCAGGGGCACAGATCGGCGCTTCTGTGGACGTGAAAGAGACTTCAGGATGGTATGTTGCCTCCCTGGTGCCAGGATCAACGATGTCTCTGAACGGACAGGGGACATTCTGAAGGGGGAGGGTGAACAGCCAGAGGTTGTGGTACACATCGGTACCAATGATATAGGCAGGAAGAGTGTTCAGGTCCTGCAGAGGGAGTTTAGGAAGTTAGGTAGTAAGTTAAAAAACAGGACCTCCAGGGTTGTAATCTCTGGATTACTCCCTGTGCCAGGTGCCAGTGAGGCTAGAAATAGGAAGATTGTGCTGCTAAACACGTGGCTGAGCAGCTGGTGTAGAAGGGAGGGTTTCAGATATCTGAACCATTGGGCTCTCTTCAGGGACAGATGGGACCTGTACAAGAAGGACGGGTTGCATCTAAACTGGAGGGGCACTAAAAGCTTGGCTGCAAGGTTTGCTAGCGGTACTCGGGAGGGTTTAAACTAGTGTGTCATTCGGTGGGAACCAAAGCAGTAGGACAGCTAATGAAATAAATGAGGAGGACATAGTAAATAAGGCCAGTGGGACTAAGAGGAAGAGCAGGCAGGGAGATGTTGCTGAGCACAGCGGGATTGGTGGCCTGAAATGCATTTATTTCAATGAAGTACAACAGGTAAGGCAGATGAACTTAGAGCTTGGATTAGTAGTTGGAAGTATGATGTTGTTGCTATTACAGAGACTTGGTTGAGGGAAGGGCAGGATTGGAAGCTAAATGTTCCAGGCTTTAGAAGCTTCAGGCGCGATAGAGGGGGATGTAAAAGGTGTGGGGGAGTTGCATTACTGGTTAAGGAGAATATCAAAGCTGTAACACCTCAGAGGTGTCATGCAGCGAGGCAATATGCGTGGAGCTCAGGAATAGGAAGGGTGCAGTCACGATGTTTGGGGTTTACTACAGGCCTCCCAACAGCCAGCGAGAGGTAGAGGAGCAGATATGTAGACAGATTTTGGAAATATGTAAAGGTAACAGGGTTGTGGTTGTGGTGGTGGGTGATTTTAACTTCCCCAATATTGACTGGGTCTCACGTAGTGCTCGGGGCTTGGATGGGGCAGAATTTGCGAGGAGCATCCAGGAGGGATTCTTGAAACAGTATGTAGATAGACCAACTGGGGATGGGGCCATTCTGGACCTGGTATTGGGAATGAGCCCGGCCAGGTGGTCGACGTTTCAATGGGGGAGCATTTCGGGAGCAGTGAACATAATTCCATACGTTTTAAGGTATTTGTGGATCATGATAAGCGTAGTCCTCGGGTCCCCTCTTCTTCTTTGGCCTCCTTATCTCGAGAGACAATGGTTAAGCGCCTGGAGGTGGTCAGCGGTGTGTGGAGCAGCGCCTGGAGTGGCTACAAAGACCAATTCTAGAGTGACAGGCTCTTCCACAGGTGCTGCAGAAACATTTGTTTGTCGGGGCAGTTACACAGTTGGCTCTCCCCTTGCGCCTCTGGCTTCTTTCCTCCCAACTACTAAGTCTCTTCGACATGCCACACTTTAGCCCCGCCTTTCTGACTGCCCGCCAGCTCTTGCGAAAGCTGACAACTGACTCCCACGACTTGTGATCAATGTCACAGAATTTCATGTCGCGTTTGAAGACGTTTTTAAAGCGGAGACATGGACGGCCGGTGGGTCTGATACCAGTGGCGAGCTCGCTGTACAATGTGTCTTTGGGGATCCTGCCATCTTCCATGCTGCTCACATGGTCAGCGCCGCTGACTCAGTAGTGTGTATAAGCTGGGGATATTGGCCGCCTCGAGGACTTCTGTGTTGGAGATACGGTCCTGCCACCTGATGCCAAGTATTCTCCGGAGGCAGCGAAGATGGAATGAATTGAGACGTCGCTCTTGACTGACATACGTTGTCCAGGCCTCGGTGCCATAGAGCAAGGTACTGAGGACACAGGCTTGATACACTCGGACTTTTGTGTTCTGTGTCAGTGCGCCATTTTCCCGCAATTTCTTGGCCAGTCTGGACAGAGCAGTGGAAGCCTTTCCCATGTGCTTGTTGATTTATGCATCGAGAGACAGGTTACTGGTGGTAGTTGAGCCAGGTAGGTGAACTCTTGAACCACTTCCAGAGCGTGGTCGCCAACATTGATGGATGGAGCATTTCTGACGTCCTGCCCCATGATGTTCGTTTCCTTGAGGCTGCTGGTTAGGCCAAAAACATTGCAGGCAGCCGCAAACCTGTCGATGAGACTCTGCAGGCACTCTTCAGTGTGAGATGTTAAAACAGCATCGTCAGCAAAGAGGAGTTCCCTGATGAGGACTTTCCGTACTTTGGTCTTCGCTCTTAGGCGGGCAATGTTGAACAACCTGCCCCCTGATCTTGTGTGGAGGAAAATTCCTTTCTCAGAGGACTTGAACGCATGTGAAAGCAGCAGGTTAAAGAAAATCACAAAAACTGTGGGTGAGAGAACACAGCCCTGTTTCACGCCAATCAGGATAGGAAAGGGCTCTGATGAGGAGCCACCATGTTGAATTGTGCCTTTCATATTGTCATGGAATGTGGTGATGATACTTAGTAGCTTTGGTGGGCATCCAATCTTTTCTGCCAGTCTGAAGAGACCACGTCTGCTGACGGGGTCAAAGGCTTTGGTGGGATCAATGAAAGCAATGTAGAGGGGCATCTGTTGTTCACGGCATTTCTCCTGTATATGACGAAGGGAGAACAGCATGTCAACGGTCGATCTCTCTGCACGAAAGCCACACTGAGCCTCAGGGTAGACGCGCTCGGCCAGCTTCTGTAGCCTGTTTAGAGCGACTCGAGCAAAGACTTTCCCCACTATGCTGAGCTTAGTGTCTGCAAATAAACGTATCTCATATCACAAAGACTTAATCACAGTACAGAATTACGGTAATCTGTGTACAATTTTTATTACTATATCACTGACCTCATCTTTCCCTCACAATCTCACAGAAAGAACTATCCGCAGCAAATGGCATGAGTTGAATCACTTTACTGAAATCTCCCTCACAATCCAACAAGAGCGATATACACTTCACTCCAAAGCGCACTTCTAACTGGAGAAGAATAATCCCGTTTGCTTTACAATGTCCGTTGCATTTCAAATAAGATGTCCTTCTGATACAGACTTGGGCTGATCAGTGGTCAATTGCATTTGCACCGCACACATGCCAGTTAATTGTTTTCTCCAACAGAAGAGAGTCTAACCAATGCTTCTTTACATAAAACGACGTTACCATCGCCGAATACCACAACATTAACATCCTGGAGTTACCATTGACCAGACTCTTTACTGGACCAGCCATTTAAACACTGTAGCTGCAGGAGTAGGTCAAATGCTAAGTATACTACGGACGGCAACTGGCTCCAAAAAGTCATTTCACCATCGACATAGCACAAGCCAGGAGGTGGTAGAATTATTTCCACTTGTTTGCAGATTGCAGCTTGAACAATTTGCAACAGCAAGATGGATGATACCCATCCCGCGGCCCTGTGTAACTCCATCAATCTTGATGAAGGCTGTTGCCCCATCTTATGGTTAAAGGGAAACCACTTGTGTTTCGAGAGGACAGGCGCCAGAGGCATTACCTGAGGCCTGAAGCAGTGGCAATGCTCCTCGTGCTCTGTACTGGGAACCGAGTCCAGTCTGCTGGTTAAACTGCAGTGGGAGACTGAAGAAACACCGAGATCCCTAAACATTAGTTCTGTCAAATTGCACCTAGCCGGTCTGCAGTCATGTCAATAAAATATATCTGCTAGAGAGAGAGGTTTGGAAAGCTCATCTCCACTTGTACTTCTTTTCATCTGCTTTACTGGAAACAATGATCACTCATTTGCTGCTACCCCATTCTGCTATTTGCCACTGTCTCTCAGGCACTGTAGTGCCCGGCTATAAGTGAGACTGTCGGTTTCTTGAACTGTCTGAGTTCCTGGAAAAAGCTGAGAATCCCGGGTTTATGTATTATTGTCCTCGATGTGTTTCTTTGTATGGAATATTCCTAAGAATCGCATTAATTGGAAAGGGTCACTGGGTTTGAAGGCTCTTGTTCGATTGTTGTATATATTTGGGAGATTGAGTAGTTGTGTGAAACTGGGCTTCACTTACCCTCTGATTGTAAATGTCATTGTTCTGTTGCATTTAGTTTACAGGGAGGCAATTGGGATGGGCAATAAATGCTGCCCTGGGAAGACACGCTCACATCCGTGAAAGAATTAAAAAAACTGATTTTCGGTGTTTCATCACTCAATCCTGTTCATTTTATTTTCCTGCTCCATGTAAACCGCTGCCTCACATTAAAAAGTGAGCGGATTCACTCTTCTTTGTCATTGATAAAAATATAATATCAGTAATAATGATCAATACATTTGCTCTGAGGCCGATATTATCTCCACGCGGTTTCACGTTAGTGCTTCCCTAATTGGCTCATGTTTTACACTTGAACACTGGTATTTCGTGTTGAATACCGGTAAGGGTGATGACACCTTGAGAGAATGCACACAGAAACAATTGCAAAGCACTGTGCGGGGCTCGGCTGTACAGGAGGCACAAGAATGTGCAGCAATCCATTTGTTTTTGGAACATCGATAGTCACGGTGTCGGATGGTGTTTTTGCAATTGCAGACGTGAGACTGGAATGGTCTATTATCTCCCTGATGCCAGGGTAAAGAATATCACTAAATTGGTGAATGACATTATGCAGAAGATCAGAAGTCATGGTCCATATGGGAACCAATGACATGGGCAGGAAAAGGATAGTGGTCTTACTGGCAGAGTTTCAGGAGCTAGGAAACAGATGAACGAACAGGGCCGCAAAGGTAATAATCTGGATTACTGCCAGTGTCACGTGCTAGTGAATACAGAACCAGAAGATAGTGCAGGTGAATGTGTGTCTGGAGAAATGGAATCCTGGGGAATTGCGACCAAATTTGGAGCAAGACGGATTTCGACAATCCACAGAAGTTGCAGCAGCACAGGGCTGGGACCAATGTACTGGTGGGAAATTTAGCTAGTGCTGTGAGGGATAGTTTAAACTAATCTGACAGATTTGGGACACCAGGACTCAACAACAGAGAAGGAACAAGGTGCATGGGAAACTAAAAGGGACAAACAGCAACAACACAAGGAATAATGCAGTAAGAGCGGGAGGTAAAAGGGGGGAAAAAGCCAACTAGCATGGTGTGAAATGCCTGAGTGTTAATTAAAGAAGTGGAGGAAATAAGATTGACCAGTTTTCACCCGCAAGTTGCCACATGGGGTTATGATAAAGTGCGTATGACGGAGTTCTGTGTTAAACATAAGCAGCAACTGGAGCTAAACATTGTGTTCAGCAGGGATAGAGAAGGGGGGAAAGAAAGAAGTGGGATACAGCATTGATCCAGGATATTATTACAATTCTACAGAAGAACAATATACTTAGGGATTCAACGAGTGAATCTATTCGCGAATTCATTCAGAGAACGAGGTGTTAAATAGCTTAGTGTTCATTGTACACCCGCTAAAAGTGAGCACTAGATTATGGAGTTATTCTGTTGGTGAATTTCAGAGAAACATGAAAATGGTTTAACCTTCAATTACGCTAATATAGTCTGGGACAAACCATAGTAAAGGGCTAGGAGGAAACACAAGAACAACAACTTGTTATTTATGCATTCTCCTTAAAGTAATTAAAATCTCCAAGTCATATTATCAAACAAAATTTGATAGCGAGCAGCATAACAAGATATTATGGCAGATGACGAAATGCTTTGCCAAGGTAATACGTTTTAAGCAGCATCTTAAAGGAGGAAATATATCTCGAGAGGCATAGGTTTATGGAGGGAATTTAGAATCTTGGCAAATGAAACAAGACCACTAGCGCTGGAGAGATGAAATTTGGGAATGCTCAAGATTCTGGAATTGAAGGAGCATAAATATCTGGTAGAGCTGAAGGAGATTACAGAGAAAGGGAGGGAAGACGTCATTGAGAGATTAGAAAATAAGGGTGGGAATTCCAATAATGTTAAGGTGCATAACCAAAAGCTAATGCAAGTGCAGCGGTGATGGATGAACGGGACCTGGTGTGAGTTTCTATCTGGGCAGCAGAGCTTTGGATGTCCTCGAGTTAACTGAGGATACAAAGAGGGAGACTGGCTAAGACCGTATTGGGATAGTCAAGTCTCGAGGTAAATTGGGGGCATTAAATGCTAAACTCTATGGATGAAAAAACGTGTTGTCAGTTAAAGTAAAAGAGAAAGAAGACATTCATTAAAAATTCCATATAAAGAATATAGTCGAAAACCAGACGAATGCAGAGTATGTAGGGAGAAATAGAAAAAAGAATGCAAGAAGGGCAAAGAAAGAGTGTAAAAAGATGAGCAATTAACAAAAAAGGGTCACATATTTTGTCAAATACATAACAGTAAACGGGATATTTAAAGGAATAGTTAAAGGAATGATGGGGCCGATTATGGACAAACAAGTAAACATTCCTGTTGAAGCAAAGGGCAGGACTGAGGTACTGAATGAATAATTTGCATCTGTCTTCACAAAAGAAGAGGCTGAAATTAATGTCGCTGTCGAGGAGCGGGAAGTAAAGATCTTGCAGAGGATAAAATAGATGGGAAGGCAGTGCTAAAATGTTTAACATCACTAAATGTCGACAACTCCCCTTGTCCAAACGGGATGCATCCTAGGTTGCTCAAGGAAGCTAGATTGGAGATAACGAAAGCTCTGACCACAATGTTTCAACCCTCTTGCATATTGCACAGTGACAGAGGACAGGAGTTTGGCAAATGCTAGACTCCTGTTCAAAAAAAAGGAGAGGGTAAGCCTTGTGACTACAGGCTGATCTGTCTAATGACAGTGAAGATTGAGAGAAATGCTGGAGAACCTCATCAAGGGCAACATTGATTTTCACTTACAGAAACATGGGTGAAGATGGAAAAGTCATCTCGGATTTGTTAAAGACCAATCGTGTGTAAGTAACTTGATTGAGTCCTTTAATCAAGTAAGAGACTTCAGTAGGCCTTGTGTATGTGGGCATCAAATTTTGACCAAGTACCTCACAACAGACTTATTCAGAAAACAGGAACACATATTATTAAAGGGCCGATGTCAGCTCGAGTAGTCGATTAGCTATGAGATAGGAGGCTGAGAGCAGTAGTGAATGGATGTTCTTCTGGCAGGAGAAAGTGGGGGTCGCTCGGGGGTTCGTTTTAAGACGACTGTTTTTCCTTGTTACCTACAAATGACATGGACTTGGGGAGAGAATGTATAATTTTTACATTTGTGGATGTTACACAACTTGGCTCTGTAGTAAGTCATGAACATCATAATAGCAGACGTCGGGAGGACATACACAGTCTGGCGAATTATGCAGATCCATGGTGGATGCAATTTATTGTGATCAAGTCAGAAGTGATGCTCATTGGGAAACATTATGTTAGTATAATATAAATGGTACTATTTTCAGGGGATGTGAGTACAGAGGGACCCGGAAAATGCAAGTCCATAAATCTTTGAGGATTGCAGGGCAAGTAGAGAAGCTGATTGGGAAAGAGTATGGGATACTTGTTTTGAAAATAAGGGTATTGAATGCAAATATAAAGGAAATCAAGCTGAACTTGTACAAATCAATTGTTATAACTCAGCTGGCGTCTTGTATGCAATTGCGGGCACGAATAACTTGGAAGGATGTCAAAGCCCTGGAAAGGGTACAGAAGAGGGTTAGCAGGAAGACACCATGGGTGAGAGAATTCATTTACGCAGAGAGAATGGAGGAGCTTGGACTGTTCTCATTAGAGCAGAGAAGGTTAAGGGGAATCTAACAGAGTCCAAAATGATGAGGGATTATGATAGCGTAAGAATGGGGAAATTATTTCCTCCCACAAATGAGTCGGTCACCAGAGATCATGGCCATGATTTTACAGCCTCCCAGAGGCGCGACCGGAAGCCAGGAGGGGAGGGGGTTGGGTGGGTTAAGGAGAAAAGCGGCGGGTGGCAGGGGATGTGGTGGGATGGAGATCCCATTGCCTCCCCATCGTCCAGTGATCCCGGGGGCGGGACAGGCCGACAACAGCCTTCTCGCCCACAGGCAGAGTGAGGACCTGAAGTGGCCTATTAAGGACCAATTATGGGATTCTCCCACCGCAGCTGGGATCTTATCAGCGGTGGGGACCTCCGCAAAGTGGAGAGGACACCTTGTAAAAGGAAGCACTATCCCTGTGGCGTTCTGGGTGTGGCGGGGAGCTGCATCCTTCCTGGGCAATCTGTGGCACACAGAGCACCCCGAACAGGAACCAGTTCATTCCTCGGGACCTCCCTCCTCCAGGACCACAAGAACACCATCTAGGCCCTCTCACCGGGGCCTTACTGACTTGCTTCGGTCACCCCAACTTACCGAGCTCTTCTCTGGGGTTCCAGAGCTTGGCCTGGGTCCGAGCCGTTCTGTACAATGGGCAGAATAACTAGAGGGATAATGAAGAGACATTTCTCACACAGAAGCATGTTGAGATCCAGAAAGCACGACCTGAAAAAGTGATGACATCAGATTCCAGAGGAATGTTTCAAAGTCAATTTAACAAGTATTTGAAGCGGACTAATTTGCAGAGTTACGAGAAAAAGCTACATATGTGACAATAAATTAGACAACTCTTTCAAAGGGACGACTGTGACTAAAGTAGCCCAATGGCCTTTCCTGTGTATCTATGATTCTATGGTCTGGACACCAGATCAGAGACTCATTTACTTTTCACACTGTCACACATCAGTGTCCTCGCAGGATAGGCAGGTAGTTGGAACCTGGGTTCATTTTATCCATTAATGGTCACATTTCTTCTCATTGGTGTATTTTACCAGACTGTGATTCACGGTTCAAACAAGTTAACATCTACTCGTTATTTGGAAGGAAACAATGGTTTCTGTAGAAACTTCAGTCAAAGAATTAACTTCCACAACAGCTGGAGTGTCAGAAACTGCGAGTGGGAACTCTCAGTGTCTGAGAACAGCGTTCGGTTAATGTTCTGTTATCATCACTGTCACCAGTGTCAGAACGATGCTGCGGTCCCTCCTGACCCTGTCTCGACTGCAGCTTTTAAACTGTGAGCGACGGATTATCAAATGCATTATGTTATTTACTGAAAGAACTGAGTATTTCAGTGAAATAATTGATTATATACTGATTATTATTGTTCACGCACCCACACTGTTTGGGATTTTCTTCTCCATGCTGCTCTCACATGCGTTCAAGTCTTCAGAAGTAGGAACTTTCCTGCACACAAGATCAGGGGGCAGGTTGTTCAACCTTGCCAATCTAAGAGCGAAGACCAAATTACGGAAAGTCCTCATCAGGGAACTCCTCTTTGCTGACGATGCTGCTTTAACATCTCACACTGAAGAGTGCCTGCAGAGTCACATCGACACGTTTGCGGCTGCCTGCAATGAATTTGGCCGAACCATCAGCCTCAAGAAATCGAACATCATGGGACAGGACATCAGAAATGCTCCATCCATCAATATCGGCGACCACGCTCTGGAAGTGGTTCAAGAGTTCACCTATCTAGGCTCAACTATCACCAGTAACCTGTCTCTAGATGCAGAAATCAACGAGCACATGGGAAAGGCTTCCACTGCTATGTCCAGACTGGCCAAGAGAGTGTGGGAAAATGGCGTACTGACACGGAAAACAAAAGTCCGAGTGTATCAAGCCTGTGTCCTCAGTACCTTGCTCTATGGCACCGAGGCCTGGACAACGTATGTCAGCCAAGAGCGACGTGTCAATTCATTCCATCTTCGCTGCTTCCGGAGAATACTTGGCATCAGGTGGCAGGACCGTATCTCCAACACAGAAGTCCTCGAGGCGGCCAACATCCCCAGCTTATACACACTACTATCGTATGAAATGATTGTTGAAATATTTTTTATTTATTTTATTTATTTAGAGATACAGCACTGAAACAGGCCCTTCGGCCCACCGAGTCTGTGCCAACCATCAACCATCCATTTATACTAATCCTACAATAATCCCATATTCCTACCACATCTCCACAATTCGCCTACCACCGACCTATACTAGGGGCAATTTATAACAGCCAATTTACCTATCAACCTGCAAGTCTTTGGCTGTGGGAGGAAACCGGAGCACCCAGCGGAAACCCACATGGATACAGGGAAAACTTGCAAATTCCGCACAGAAATAGTTTATCTAATTTGCAGGAATCACATTTAGTATGGACCTTTGGTTGTTGGTTTAATTTTACATTCCATCAACATTAAACAGGGAACCATTATCCATTCCGTCGCAATCGGAAAACATTGTTTTTTTTAAGAACATCTTGCATCCAATTAACATGTATTCTAAATTCCCAGGTGGGACAAGTGCAAAATTTTGATTTAAATCCAAAATTGAACATAAATACGGCGGCAATTTGTTTTATTTCCAGGTCTGGATTAAACTTATAATTTATAAATCCAGATTCATTCAGGCAATTTAACAAATACAATAAATTTATAATTTATAAATGCAGATATAAATCCAGACCTTCCTTTTGTAAATCTATGCTGGCTATCCTTGACGTCACCCTCCGGTGAGCTGACACCTGAACTATGCTTTCCCCCTGGCATGGCTGCAGCTCATTCGTGCTCCATGACTCACCCCCATGCAGATTCCGACTCTATACCAGCCTCTAAGGCACACGCAGTGTAAGTATTTGATTTGGTGGCTCTGAGTATAAGACCAAAAGATGGGGCTTCACCATCAGTGCTCTGCTGCTGCTCACTCTCTCTGTCTCCTGGAGCTGCTGTGACTGGGAAGCTGGCAGTTTTGGGTATCATTGGAAAGTATAAAGTCAGAAGGGGAGGGATGAGGTGATGGATTGGGGGTGGGATAGAAAGCATGAGGCCCATGGGCACACCATCTACAGCTTGTACATCATCCCAGACAGCAGGATGAGGGGGATATGGGAGTTAAGAAGGGACATAAGGCAGGAACATAACAGCATGCTGAATGCTCCCGGTGATACTGGTTGCTACGGGCTCTGTCACAGCCCGTCCCATGAGGTGGAGAACCATCTCCTCCCTCAGGCTCAAGGGATTAAGGTATGCCTGGATCCCGTCGGTACACTGCTGCTCCCTGTGATTATGGGCTACCTCGTCCTGTAATAGAAAGGGCGGAATGTCAGTTATTGTGTTGCACTGTGTTTGGGTGATGAGCCTGCCTTAGCTGAACAGCTGGAGGTATGTGGAGGCTGGTATCAGTGGAAGGGGTGCGAGGGTGAGGTGGAGTTTGTCAATGTTAGGTATGAGTCCTGAGTGTTAGGGATTGCTGATGGGTGTGTGATGGGGATGCGGTACATTGAGCAGAGTGAGTGGTTGGTGATGTTGGTGGTAAGAGATGCCATGTGGAGATGAATTCACTGACATTGACCACCCGTGTGAGCTCATTAAACGTCTTCTGTCTCTGCTGCCAGGTCCTTGGGGCCATACTTCGTGCATTGACCTACCTGGCCACCTGCTCCCATTCCCTTCGGAGGGCGTACCTTGAGGGTCTCCATCCCACCCCACTGAAACATGGCCTCTCTCCTCCTGTCACCCTGCATGACTAAGGCCTCCAGCACCATATCCGTGAACCGCAGAGCCCTCTCTCTGTCCTAGTATTCCATTTACCTTGACTCTAATTGCAGCATTTCACAGACAGCAGCAGCAGCCTCATGCGATTCAGTGCAGCATCACTTTTAAAAGGGACAGACTGCATGTAAGAGCTGAAACCTGGCTGAAACATGTGCCAGCCTCACCCACAGTTAGGCCCCTGTTATACGTGCAGACGGAGAGCAGCGCAAGTCACCGGGGGCGGCATGTAGAATTCATGGAAATGAAAAGCAGCAGGAAGATTGTATGTCATCTGTCTCAACGGCAACGGGCACGGGTAGATAATGAATCACAATCCCTGCGCCTTAAAACTGGTGCAAACTTCTCTTTTACACTGTCTCTTTTTTCCTTCCTCTCTTTCACTCTTTCTCCCTCTTTATGTCTCCACCTCTTTTTTTCTCTCTCTCTCTTCGCTCTCTATGTCTCTTGTTCATAGAATCAGAGATTGATGCTGCACAAAAGGAGGCTATTTGACCGAGTGTCGTCTCTTACAAAGGGCTATCTAATTAGTTCCACTCCCGTCTTTCCCCTGACTCCTGCAGTTGTTTTTGTTCCTTTTCAGCTATTTGTTTAATTCCCCTATTGAAAACACTTAATGAATCGCCTGACCGCCATGTTATCAGGATGTTAATTCCAGATCCGAACAACTCGCTGTGTAAGAAAATTCTCCTCATTTTACCTCCTGTTCTTACCTCCAATCTGTGTCTTCTTAATATTGAACTTTCTGACAATGGAAACAGTTTCACATTAATTCCCCTGTCAAAATTCTTCATAATTTTGAATTCTATATCAAATCTCATCTTACACTTCAATGACCAAAACAGAACAATCCCAGCTTTTCCAACCTCACCACGTAACTGAATTCCCAGATCCCTGATACCATTCTAGTAAATCACCTCTGTATCTTCACTAAGTCCTTGAAATCCTTACCAATGTGCGGTGATCAGAATAGGACACAATTCTCCAGCTGGGACCTAACCAATAATGTATGAAAATCAGCATTTACTTCTGAGTTTTATCACTCTGTGTCTATTTCTCCAATACCCAGGACATTACATGTTACCTTGAAAGATCTGCATGTACACACCACAGGTCTCTCTAATCCTACACCCACTTTATAATGGTACCATTTAGTTTATATTGTTTCTCCTCATACCTCCTAAACAAATGTCTCACTTCACACTTCACTGTGTTAAATTACATCTGCCATGTTCCTGCCCATTTCACAAGTCATTCTCTGTCCTCCTGAAGTCTGTTACTATCCTTCTCACTGATAATTAACATTTCTGAGTTTCCTGCCATCTGAAAACTTTGACATTATCCCCTCTGTTCACAAGCCCATTGCATTAATATACAACAACAGTGATCCCAACAGTGACGCTGGATAACCCCACTGTGTACTTCCCTCCAGACTGAACAACAACCATTCTCCACTACTCTCTGCATTCTGTCACATAGCTAATTCCCTGCATGATGGCATAGAAAATAAAAAATAAGACTTCAATTGATGTAGCGCCTTTCATGACCACTGCATGTCCCAAAGCGATTTACAACCAATGGGTACTTTTTGAAGCCGAGTCCCCCTTGTAATGTTGGAAACACAGCACGTAATTTCTGCGTAGCAAGCTCCCACAGGTAGCAATGTCACAATGATCAGATCTGTTTTTTTTGAGATGTTGATTGAGGGATAAATGTTGACCAGGTCACTGGGAATACCGGCACTGCTCTGCTTCCAGATAATCCCCTGAGATCTTTAGCATCCACCTGAGAGGGCAGATGGTTTAACGTTTCATTTGAAAGACAGCACCTCTGATAGCGCAACCCTCCCTCAGTACTGTCACTGCAGTATTACCCTTGACTCTTGTGATCAAGTCTTGCAGTGACACTTGACCCTGGAATCTGGTGCCTGAAAGGGGAGAGAGCTACAAAGTGAGCCACGGGTGAAATTAGTCCTTTAGTCCCATGTGTTTCTAATTTGGTAACTTGGATTTTATGTGGTACTTTATCAAACACCTGTTGATAGTATAGGGTAATTGGAAAAGTACATGCGGAGCAATCATAGAATCATAGACTAGCAGTGCCCTGAATGAGGTTATTCGGCCCATCAAGTCGGTGCTTTTCCTTTTGAAGAGCTTTCAGTTAGTCTCACACCCCGGCTCCTTCCCAAAACCTTCCATTTTTTTCTGCTTCAGATATTTATCCAATTCCCTTTTGGCATCTGCTATTGAATCTGTATCCTTCAGCCTATCCAGTAATACATTGCAAATCCGAAACACCCATTGCATTAAGCAAATCCTTGTGTCACCTCTGCTTCTTTTGTCCTCTAGTTAATGGCCCCCTCACAGATTGGAAACAGTTTCACTTTATTTAATTTATCTAAATTAATAATATTTCATAATGTTAAACATCTCCATCAGATCTCCTTTTAAATTTCTCTGTCTAAGGTGAACAGCCCCAGCTACATAACTATAATCCCTCATCCTTGGAAAAATTCCAGTAAAACTCTTCTGTTCCTTCTCCAAATGTTTCACGTCCTTCCTAAAGGATGGTTCCCAGTATTGGAGACAATACTCCAGATGGAGTCGAACTAGTCTTTTCTATAGGTTTAACATAACAAACAATTCTACTCTGTGTCTCTATTAATAAAGCCTAGGAATCTATTTGCTTTGTTAATCTGCCCAGCTAACTTCAAAGATTGCACACAAACACCCCAGGGTTCTCTGTTACTTTCACCACCTTTAAAGTAGTGCCATTTAGCTTGTATTATCTCTCCTCATTTATCCACATGCAGCTCACCATCACCTTCTCAATGGCAATTAGGGATGGGCAATAAATGCTGGCCTAGCCAGCGACACCCACATTCCAGGAACGAATGATATAAATAAAATCTTCTCACAATGTATAACCTCACGCATCTCCCATGCCTATGTAATATTAGGAAGACTGAAGCCAGTGTTTTCAAACGCCACATCAAACGGTTCATTGCTACAGACTCCATCTGTCTCCTTAGCAAAAGTCTGAGACTAAATCAATCTGTTCACAACCTGGTGTTATAGTTGACCCTACGAGTAGCTTCCTACCAACACTTTACGCTATTACTAAAACTGCCTATTTCCACCTCCGTTTCGTTACTGAACTTTGCTCCTCTCTCAGCTCTTCTGCTGATGAAACACTCCCCCTTGCCTGTGTTACTTGTAGACATGACTATAACAACACACTCCTGGCTGGTCTCCCACATTCTTCCCTCCATAAACTTGAGGTGATCCAAAACACTGCTGCCCATTTCCTAACACACACCAAGTCCTTTTCACCCATCACACCCTGTACTCAGTGACCTACATTGGATCCTGCTCAGCAACACCTCAATTTTAAAACTCTTAGCCTTCTTTACAAATCCCTCATTGCCTCAGCCCTCCCTATCTCTGTAATTTCCTCCAGCCCAATAACCCTCCGAGATATCTGCGCTCATCTAATTCTGGCCGCTTGAGCATCTCGAGTTTAATTACTCTACCATTGGTGGCCGTGCCTTCAGCTGCCGAGGCCCTAAGTGCTGGAAGAGAAGAGCAGAACTTCTTCAAGGTAGGCATTCCTAGAAGAGAAGTGGCAGTGAGTTAAGCACTAAAATAAAAGCAAAATGCTGCAACTCTGAAATGAGAACGGGAAGTGCTGGAAATACTCAGCAGGTCTGGCAGCATCTGTGTAGAGAGAAACAGAGTCAATGTTTCAGATCTGTGACCCTTCGTCAGAACTGGTAAACGTTGGAAATATAACAGTCGGTCATTTAATCTCTCTTCTCTCCGTCCCATCATAGTCCTTCCTTCTTGTTATTCCTCCCCCTTCTCCTTGCACAAAGACTGTTACATTTCGACTTGCAAACTCCACACAGGTAGTACCCAGAATTGAACCCGGGTCGCTGGAGCTGTGAGGCTGCGGTACTAACCACTGCGCCACTGTGCCGCCCTGAAGCGTTGGTTAAGCCCCAACTGGAGTACTGCATCCAGTTCTGTTCACCCCACTTTAGGAAGGATGAGACGGTCCTTGACAGGGTGTCGAAAAGACTTCCAGAATGGTTCCAGGGCAGGAGGATTTTATCTACAAGTATAGTATGGAAAATCTGGGATTGTTTTCCTTGGAGTAAAGGAGATTGAGGGGAGATTTGATAGAGTTTTACAGGATGATGACATGCTTGGATAATATAGACAGGAAAAGATGTTCCTAGTAGGTAATCGTACAAGGACTAGAGTTAAGTCTGTGGGCAAGTGATACAGGGGGATGTGAGTGACAACATTTTTACACAGCTAGTGGGAATGGCCTGGAAATCACTGCCTACGAGGGTGGTGGAAGCAGAGATGGTGAATGATTTCAAAAGGATATTGGATGGACACTTGAGGGAAATAAACTTTAAGGATGCGGAGACAGAGCTGGGGAATGAGCCTGACTGGATTTGTCTACAAAGAGCTGGCATGGACTCGATGGGCCGAATGGGTTCACTCTGTGCTGAAATTACTATGACTCTACGAGTCTATGACAGGGGAATACGAGTAGTACTGCTTTCCTATTCTGGGAACGTTTATAATTTACTGGACAGTATCACACTGCTGAACCCCATGATGTAAGTGAAATGTTTGATGCCCCAGAACGTGGTTAACAAATCTCTTTCACAGAGTAAATCAGTTCAGCCCCACTCACAATTTCTGGAGTCTTTCAGAATGGGGAGTAGTTCTTCCTGATTTTCTCCGCATAGGACAGCAGCCAGGCTTCTCACTGTGCCCCCTACACCCCACCTCCACGTGGAACGTCTTGTCAGGATCAAGTGAGATAAGACACGTTGCCTGGGCGAAAGCTTTCTTCACTTCTGGTACTGCTTCTGCGCTCTCTTCAGTCTAACCGTGTTAAATCTGGTCATAATCACCATTAGGTAGTTCATAAAGAGGAGTCGCAGTCTCTGCAAATCGAGGGAATAGGGTCCACTGAAACCCCACCAGCCTGAGGATAGGACACAGGGCATTCTTTGAGGTGGACAGGGTTACACACTGGATGGTCTCGACCTGATGTTGGTCTGGGCTGATGCTGGATGATCCAATCTGGACACCTGGAAAGGTGACACGACCTTACACCAGCTGGGCCTTACGTGGATGGTCTTTTAGTCCAGCTCCCAAAGTAACTGTAGTAGTTCCTGTGAAAGGGTTAAATGTGTGGATACGATCTGTGGTGATGATGAGGAGATCATCGACATATTGCAGCAAGCAGGAAGACTGTGAAAAGCTAATATGGGCCCCGGCCATAGGTTTGTGAAAAATAGTTGGGTTATTGTGGAACCCCTTGTGACCGACATGTCCAGGGCTATCTCTGGTCCTCAGAAATGAATGTGAATTTAAATTGTTTCTCTAGTTTTACTGGGATACTCCAATAATCATTAGAGATATCCAGGGTGGAGAAGAGCCCTGCTGTTGGGAATCCGGGAGAGTGGGTTTGGTCTCGCTCAGGCAACCGGGTTCACACTGCGATCATAGTCGTAGAGGAACAGAGTTATATAGCACAGAAACAGGCCCTTCGGCCTATCGTGTCTGTGCTGGCCATATAGCACCCAACTATTCTGATCACATTTTCCAGCACTTGGCCCGTAGCCATGTATGCTATGGCGTTTCAAGTTGTCATCTAAATACTTCTTAAATGTTGTGACGGTGCCTGCCTCCACCACCTCTTCAGGTAGTGCGTTCCAGATTCCAACCACCCTCTGGGTGCTTGAATTTGTGGTGGGCAATAGTCAGTCACCAGCTGCCATCCGGTTTTCCAACCGGTCAAATCGGGCAGTTAGTAGTGAATGTGTCTTTGTGAACTACACCCTGGTATAACAATGACCTGATGGTGTCTGGAATATATGATATAATCTCAGCTCGGTAAGAATACTGATTCATGGATCATGCAATGGTCAGTTAATTTCTTCCGGTCTGCTCATGTTTCCACAGTCATCTTTATGGGTTGTGAATACACTCAGCAGCGACTCGAGAATCGCCTGTACCTTCGGGTTCATCACAGCTGTCTGGTTCCCAGTCTTCTGATATTTTTATCATGAATATTGAGGGTGAAGTGGACACCAGAGTAGGGGTATGGTTTAATGTTCTACAATATACGAATATAGGGATAATCAATTACTGCTGATAATCCTTGAGCACGTTACTGCCCAGTAGTCCCTGTCCATTATGCAGGATCATATAAAAGGGAGACAGGACTTTGACATGATCTCTGTGCCCTCTCCTACACCACTGTGAGATCTGATCTGGGGTCACAAATTACCCAAAAGGAGGTTGAAGTGTCACCAGCAGTTTATTGAGGAGTGTCCGTTCAAATACAGCGCACAATCAGAATAGAAATAGTAGACATACGACCTGTGACAGTTGAGAAAGGCTTTCTGCCTATGGATAAGACGTTAGAAGCTATTATTAAAGATGTTATAGCAGGGCACGTAGAGAAATTCAAGGTGATCAGGCAAAGTCAACATGGTTTTGTGAAAGGGAAATCATTAACCTACATTGACTCCTGATTAAGCATTGTCTTTATTTTTAAATTATCCACCTTGTTTTCCCTCCATGACATCGCCTTCATGCTATATATGCAATATCCTCCAGCCCCACAACACTTACAGTTATCTGCACTCTGCTCGTTCAGGCCTCTTGTGTTCCCTGATTTTAATTACTCCACCATTGGAGGCTCCACATTCAGTTTGCTAGGCCCCAAGCTCTGGAATACTCTGCCTACAGAGCTCCGCCCCTCCACCTCTTCATTCACTTTCCTCCTTTAAGACACTCCTTTAAACCTACCTCTCTCACCAAGCTGTTGGTCATCTGACCCAATATCTCCATATATGGCTCCGTGTCATATATTGTTTCATAATGCTCCTGCAAAACATTTTCGGATGTTTTATTACATTAAAAGCACGACATACAATGGGTTGCTCTTGTTGAGGTTTGCCAGACATGTTTTTGCATTTGCATATCGGTGCTGCTGGCCTGTTATTAGCCCATGTTTGTACGAGTAATGAATACTTTTCCCCTGGCTGTGACCGCTAGAAATTTCCCAACCAGCGAAGTTAGACAGATTGGTCAGTAAATACGGAGTTTACTCCATCTCTCCGTTTTTAAACAGAGTGTGACATTTACATCCCTCCAGTCCTCTGTCATCACTCCCATATCCTAGGAGGATTGGAAGATTCTGGCCAGTTCCTCTGCTATTTCCACCATTCCTTCCCTCAGAAGCCCTGACACTTCCCATCTAGACTGAGTAAACGTTCTACTTTATTGTGCTACAAACAGTATTGGATTGAACGGGGTTAACTGAACCTATTTGTTCAGTGACTGTAATTAATGTCAGTCTCCATGGCCTGTAATTGTATCACTGGAGGTTTTCCATCTTCTATTAATAAGGGACGCCTTTCAATGTGTCATGCCATGGTGTCAGTGGAGCATCAGCGTCACCACTTACAGAGATCATCAGCTCCAGAGAGAAGGAAAAGATAGTTGGAACCTGAGAACAATAGATTTGAATGTTTGAACAATGGGTCAGAATCGGAGAATGATAGATTGGAATGTGACAACAATTGGCAGAGGTTTATCATGGCCTATTTACATACTTTCTACATCTGATTCGCTGTCTTTAACATCTAGCATCTATTATACACTGTTGATTATACAGCACATTTACTATCCCATCCTTGCTATTGTTGGTGTCCCTGGTAAGTTTGTCTACGCAGCTATTAATTTTATAAATCATATTTAACTGCATTACTGCTCCTGGAATTTAATCTGCCCTCCTTGCTGCTGTTATTCCTGGTGAATCTCTAACTCCAGCTATTAGCTCTATAAACCATTGCTAACTGTATTATCATTCTTGTAAATTACTCTCTTATTTCTTGCCCCTGGAAACTTTCTATTTCTATCTATAAGATTTGTAAACTCTGGTTCACTGAAATACTGTTGAAGTCATTTTTTTGCCAAAGACTGAAGCTGGTGTCATCGGTCTCCATAAGAAATTCGGTCCCCTATCTGGGAATCACTTACCCCTTACTGGCCAATGTCTGAGGCTGAACCAGGCAGGTTCCAACCGCTATATTCTATTTATACCTGAGCGGAGCTCATCTCCATATTCTCTCCATCACCAACCCTGCCTACTACCACCTCTGTAATGTCACATGTCTCCACGTCTGCCTCAGCCGATCTGCTGCATTAACCATCATTTGTGCCTTTGTTAAATCCACATTTGACTATTCCAATTCTATCCTGCTTACCCTCCCAATTATAAACCTCCATAAACCACAGCCCATCCAGAACTCTGCTGCCTCTATCCTAACTCACACCAAATTCCAATCACCCAGTGCTCACTGATTTACATTGGCTCCTGGTCTGGCAGCACCTTACTTTTAATATTCTCATTCTTGTGCTTGCATCCCTCCATGGCCTCACCCCTCAGATTAGTTCCATTGCTCTGTCCATTCCCATATTCCTGAAAATCTTTTGCCTTCAAGTCTATTTCCAATTCCCCTTTTCAAGTGAATTTCTTTTTCTCCGTATCTCACCTGAAATGCAAGCTTCAGTTTTATAGCACTTCACGTCCCATGCTATGGAAGCTTGGATGCATAAAATGGGGCAAACTGAGTTGTTGACCACTTCTAGCGTGGACCGCACAGTGCCCCATGTTGGACAGGGCTGCTACCCGGGTGTAACCTGCATGCACCAGTAGCAGGATGAAAGGTCTGAATGTTACTTCATCAGCCATTCCAGCAGCTTTGATGCAAGTCTTTGAAACGTGTTCTGTGCATGTACACTGACCGCTTGTTAGTCAGTCTCAGCTGAACATGCATTCAGCAGCACGAGGAGCTTCCTCTAGTGTTATTTCAAAGGGGCCAGGCATCCAACTTGCAGGTGAGGGGCTTTTAACTTACTTCTGCTATTGTAAAGTTAGTGGAGGTGTTGTGGATGGTTTTCTGGAGGTTCTGTTGTGAGCTGCTGCCGACATTCAGGGGGGACAGAGGATTTGGTGACCGAAATCTGGACGAGGTATGTGGACCGTAGTTACGGTGTCATTGGCTCTGTAACATGAGCAACAAATGGAGCAGAGGCTGCAGAGAGGGGAAGCTCTGTAAAGAGAGAGGAGGAGGGAGCTCTGCCCTACCCACCCCGGGTTTTCCAACAGCACTTATCCTACCTACACCCAATCCAGGAGCAGTTTATGAGGTGACACTGATTCAATAAGGAGGTGGTCACAGAGCTGTGTCATCTCCTTTAACACGGCCTGGAGCCTCACACCAGGGTGAGGACGAAACTGTCAGTGGCTGTTAAGGTCACAGTTTCATTGAACTTCTATGTATCTGGACCTTTCCAGACAGGAGCAGGCTCCATATCTAACATAGAGTCACAGAGTGATAGTATCATTTACGGCACAGAAGGAGGCCATTAATCCCATCAAATCCATGCTGGCTGTCCATGTCACGATCCAGTTAGTTCTACTCCTCCGTTCAATCGCTGTAGCAAATTTATTTCCTTCAAGTGCCCATCAGCTTTCATTTGAAATCACTGACTGTCTCTGCTTCCACCACACTTGTGGACAGTGAGTTCCAGATCATTAAGGCCCCCTGCATAAAATAAAAGTTTTCCACATATTCCCCCTGCATCTCGTGCCCAAAATCTTCAATCTGTGTCCCCTAGCCCATCTTCCAGCAGTTAATGGGAACAGTGTTTTTCTTGTCTAAATTATCTAAACCTGTCATAATCTTGTAACCTAACCGAGTAACTAAAATTCTCCATCCCTGGAACCATCCTGTTAAATTTCCTCTGCACCATTTCAAGGACCTTCATAATCTTTCTGAAGTGTGGTGACCAGAATTGGATACAATAGTCCAACTGAAACATAACCAGATATTTTTAAACGTTCATCATAATTTCTTTGCGTTTGTACTCAACACCTCTATTTATGAAATGTAAGATTATATGTGTTTTACTAACCACTCTCTCAATATGTCCTGTCACATTTAAAGATGGATGCATGTGCACAAACAGGTCTCTCTGTTCCTGCACACTGTTTAGAACTGTGCTATTACGTCTATATTGCCTTCCTATCCCTTCTGTCAAAATACATCACCTCACACTTGTCTCACACTTCCATTTGCCACTTGTCTGCCCTTTCTACTCACCTATCTGTGCCCTGTCGCAGGTGGTTCTGAACATCCTCACTGTTTGTCACAGCTCCAAGTTTGGTATCAAAGACAGATTTTGAAATTCTACTCTGTATTCCAAGATCCAAGTCATTTATACACAACAAAATAAAACAGTAGCCCTATCACTGACCCTGGGGGAACAACCACTATCTAACATCTTCCAGTCTGAAAAACTGTCATGTACTATGACACACTGTTTTATGTATATACTCCATCTGTTTATCCAGTTGGACACTGACTCTCCCATTCCATGAGACTCAATGTTCGTAATTAACATTTTCTGTGGTACTTTATCAAACACATTGTTCAAACCAAGATAGACAACATCCATCACATTCCCTTCAGCAACCTTCTCTGTCACATCATGAAGAACAATCAATTAGATTAGCCAAGCACGATCTGGCGTTTTTAAATCGATCCTGGCTATCCTGAATTAACACAAACCTCTCAAAATGCGTGCTCTTTTATCCCCTGATTGTTGTTCTAAAACCTTTCCCAGCACTGATGTTGGACTAACTGGCCTGTTGTTGTGAGGACTGTGTGTTGTTCATTGATATATCTGCTGGGTGAGAGAGGCCATCTATGTCAGGTGAGGTGAATATATCATTTTCTCCTTCAGCAGGGAGACGCAGGATGAGAGATCCCGTGGCTTTGTCAGGATAGCGGGATTCCCGATGGTGTAGGGGGCTCTGCGGGGCCCCCATGTCAACGGGCAGAGGTACAGGAACTGAAAGAACTCTCACTCCATAAATGTACAGTTGGTATGTGAGCATGCCCAGTACATCATGTTGGTGAATGTCCACTATCCTGGCAGCACCCACCATACCTTCATTCTGAGGCAGTCAGCCGGTCCCAACACTTCGGGGCTCTATTCAGAACCAGAATGTGTCTTCTCGGAGACAAATGAAACCGCCCTCTTGATACAGATCATGTTTCTACACCCCCAAAGCACCTCCCGCCGCCAACCAACCTCACCCACTTAACAAGTGTATAATACGAGTAATGGAGTCAACAGGAAGTTCATGGGACAGAATATCAGTGTGGTGAAGCCATGCTTCAGATATCTGAACCGCTCGGGGGGAGCCCTCCAGTGCACACTGGAGCAGGTGTCCAAGTTCATGGTGTTCTGCTGCGCCCTTCATATCATCACCATCACGAGGTCACAGGCATTGGCACTAAAAATCCGCAGGCTACCTCAGGAGGAGGAGGATATTTCCTGGATACCTTCCACATGGACTGGCCTTGTGCTCCTATACAGTGCTATCACAGTGGCTGTCGATTTTTCCTTTTATTCATTCATGGGATGTGGGCATCGCTGCCTCTGCCAGGATTTATTGCCCATCCTTAATTACCCTTGAACATTTGATGTTTATCAGTTTCCTTGAACCACTGCGGTCTATCTGGTGCAGCTATACCCGAAGTGTAATTTGGAAGTGAGTTCCATGATTTTTACCCAATGACAGTGAAGGAAAGCCCAAGTCAGGATGGTTTGTGACTTGTAGGGGAACTTGCAGGTGGTGATGTCCCCTTGCTTCTACTCCCCTTGCCCTTCTAGCTGGTAGAGGTTGCAGGTTTGGAAGGTCCTGTTGAAGGAGGCTTGGTGAGTTGCTGCAGTTCATCTTGTATATTGTACACACTGCTGTCACTTTGCATCAGTGCTGGAGTCATAGATTTCTAAAGTAGAAGGAGACCATTAATCATGCTGGCTCTCTCCAGAGCAATCCAGTCAGTCCCACTCCCTGCACAATCCCCATAGCCCTCCAAGTACATTTCCTTCAAGTGCTCATCCAGTTTGCTTTTGAAATCATTGATATGTCTCCACTTCCGCCACCCTTGTGGGCAGTGAGTTCCAGGTCATTACCATCCGCTGTGTAAAAAAAAATCTTCTTCACATTCCCTCTACATCTCTCTCCCAAAAACTTCAATCTGTGCCCGCTGGTCCTAGTACCAATCGTTAATGGGAACAATTTATCCTTATCTCCCTTATGTAATCCTGTTATAATCTTGTACAGCTCCATCAAATTTCCCTCAATCTGCTTTGCACCAGTGAGATGCACACCAGCTTTTCCAACCTAACCAAACCACGCAAGTTGTGATTATTTCATTACACTCCTGACTTGTGTGCTGTGAATATTACTTGTCAATTATCAGCCCAAGGCGAGATATTGTCCTGTTCTTGCTGCGTTTTGGAACGGACTGCTTCAGTACCTCAGCAGTCACAAATGGTACTAAATAATGTCCAATCATGAAGGAATATTTCCACTTCTGACATTATGATGGAGGGAAGGTCATTGATGAAGCAGCTAGAGATGGATGGGCCTAGGACACTGTCCTGAGGAACTCCTGCAGTCATAGAATCATAGAGTTATACAGCACAGAAACAGGCCCTTCGGCCAAACCTGTCTGTACCGGATAGCACCTAACTATTCTAATCCCATTTTCCAGCACTTGGCCCGTGGCCTTGCAATGATGTCTAGGAGCAAAGGTGATTAATCTCCAACAACTACAATTTTCTTCCTTTGTGCTAGGTATGATTCCAACCAGCGGAGATATTTCCCCCTGAATGCCATTGACTTCAGTTTTGCTGGGGCTCCATGATGCCATACGTGGCCAAATGTAGCCAAGATGTCAAGGGCATTCACTTTCACCTCACCTCTTTAGTTCAGCTCTTTTGTCCAAGTTGGGATCAAGGCTGGGTTACAACCAGCTCAGCATGGCGATCTGTATCCTGGGCTGGTTGATCCATATTGACACTATACAAGCTGGAGATGGCGATCAGTATCCAGGGCTGATTGACCCATATTAAGACTGGACCAGCTGGGCATGGCGGTATGTATCCTGGGCTGGTTGACTCATTTTTATACTGCAGCATCTGGGTTTGGCGATCAGTATCCCGCCCTGGTTGACCTAGATTTTCACTGTACAAGTTGGACAGGGCATTCAATTTCCTGGGTTGGTTGACCCATATTCGGACTCTACCAGCTCGGCATGACAATCAGTGTCCTGGCTGGTTGACCCTTGCTCAGATTGTACCAGCTCTGCATGGCGTGTTCAGCATCCTGGGCTGCTGGAAGCACATTCATACTGTACCAGCACGGCATGGTGATCATTATCCTGGTCTGATTGACCCATATTCAGACCGTACCAGCTCAGCATGGCAATCAGTATCCCGGGCTGATTAACGCATATTCCCATTGTACAAGCTCAGCATGGCGATCAGTACCCTCGGCTGGTTGACTCCTATTGACACTATTCCAGCTCGGCATGGCGATCAGTATCCTGGTCTGGTTGACCGATATTCAGACTGTACCAGCTCAGCATGGCGATTAGCATCCTGTTCTGGTTGATCTGTATTTACCCTGCACCAGCTTGGCTTGCTGATAAGTATCCTGGTCTGGTTGACCCATATCCAGACTGTACCAGCTCAGCATAGCCATCAGTATTCTGGTCTGATGGACCCATATTGGCACTGTGCCAGCACTGCATGCCGATCTGTATGCTGGTCTGGTTGACCTATATTCAGATTGTACCAGCTCGGCATGGCGATAAGTATCCTGGGCTCGTTGAACCTTATGCACTCTGTACAAGCTCAGAATAGTGATCAGTACCTTGGGATGATTGACCCAGATACGCACTGTACCAGCTCTGCATGGCGATCAGTATCCCGGACTGGTTGCCCATATTCACACAGTAACAGACCGGCATGGCAATCAGTATCCTGGCCTCTTGACCCATATTCACACTGTACCAGCTCGGCATGCCGAGCACTATGGTGGGCTGTTTGACCCATATTCAAACTGTACCAGCTTGGCATGATGATCGGTATCCTGGGCTGCTTGACCCATATTCGGACTGTACCAGTTCAGCATGACGAGCAGCATCCTGGGCTGGTTGAGCCATATTCACATTGTACCAGCTCGGCATGGCGATTAGTATCATGGGCTCGTTGACCAATATTCGCGTTGTACGAGCGTGGCATGGTTATCAGTATCCTGGCCTGCCGAACCAAATTCAAACTGTAACAGCTCAGTATGGCCAGCGGCATCCTGGGCTGGATGACCAATATTCACACTGTACCAGCTCCGTTTGGCCAGCAGTACCCTAGGCGAGTAGGCCCATCTTCATACTATACCAGTTCAGCATGGTGATCAGTATCCAGTGCTGGTTGACCCACTTCACTGTGTACCACCTGGGCTTGGTGGTCAGTATTATGGGCTATTTGACCCATATTAACACTGTACCAGCTCTCGATGGTGTAGAGTATACAGGGCTGGTTGACCCATATTCCAGCTGTAGCAGCTCGGCATGACAATCTGCAATCTGGTCTCGTTGACCCATATTCACACTGTGCCTGCTCGGCATGGTCATCAGTATCCTGTGCTGGTGGAGCCATGTTCACAATGTACCAGCTCGGCATGGTGATCAGTATCTTGGATGGTTGACCGATATTCAAACTGTCGCAGCTCGGGATGGCGACTGGTATCCTGGGCTGCTTGACCCATATTCAAAGTGAACCAGCTCAGCATGGTGATTAGTATCCTGGGCTGTGGGCCCATATTCACACTGTATCAGCTCGGCATGTCTGTCAATATCCTGGGCTGGTTGACCCATATTCAAACTGAACCAGCTCAGCATGGTGATTAGTATCCTGGGCTGTGGACCCATATTCACGCTGTATAAGCTCGGCATGGCGGTCAGTATCGTGGGCTTGTTGGCCCAGATTCATACTGCACCAGCTCAGCATGGCAATTAGTATCCCGGGCAGGTTGCCCATATTCACACTGTACCAGCTTGGCATGGTGATCAGCTTCCTAGGCTGGCTGACCCATGCTCACACTGTCCCAGCTTGGCATGTCATCAGTATCCTGGGCTGGTTGATCCATATTCACACTGCACCAGCTCGGCATGGCGATCATTACCCCCGTCTGGCTGACCCTTAAGCGAACTGTACCATCTCAGCATGTTTATTGCGATCCTGGGCTGATTGACGCATATTTACACTGTATTTAATCGTCACTGTGATCAGTATCCTGGGATGGTTGGCACATATTCACACTGGAGCAGCTGAGTATGGCGATCAGCATCCCACGCTAGTTGACCAGTATTCAGATTGTCCCAGCTCGGCATGGCGATCAGTATCCTGGGCAGGTTGACCCATAATCACAGTGTCGAACATCGGCATCGAGATCGGTATCCTGTGCTGGTTGACCCATATTCACCTTTTACCAGCTAGGCACGGTGATCAGTATTATGAGCTGATTGACCCTTATTCGGACTCTACTAGCTCGGCATGGCTTTCAGTATCAAGTGCTGGTTGACCGATATTCACACTGTACCAGCTTGGCATGGTGATCAGTATCCTGGGCTGGTTGACCCATATTCACACTGTACCAGATCGGCATGGCCAGCTGTAACCGAGGCTTGTTGACCTAAATTCACGCTGCACCGGCTCAGCATAGCGATTAGCATCCTGGGCTGGTTGACCCATATCCAAACTGTACCAGGTCGACATGTCGATCATATCATGGGCTATGGAACAATATTCACTCAGCAGCTGCTCGGCATGGCCAACGGTATCCTGCGCTGCTTGACCCATACTCACACTGTACCAGATCAGCATGGTGATCGGTATCTTGGACTGGTTTACACTTAATCATATTGTACCATCTCCACATGTCGATCTGTATCCTGGGCTTGTTGACCACTAATCACACTGTACCAGCTTAGCATGGTGATGGGCATCCTGGGCTGGGTGACCCATAATCAGCACCAAAAGTTGTTCGACCCACATTCACTCTGTACCAGCTCGGCATGGCGATAGGTAACCCTGGCTGGTTGACCTATATTCACAGCGTAGCAGCTCGGATGGCGATCTGCATCCTGGACTGGTTATCTCATATTCTCACTGAACCAGCTCGGCATGGTAATCAGTATCCAGGGCTGGTTGATCCATATTCACAACGCACCAGCTCAACATGGCGATCAGTACTTTGGGCTGCTTTACCCATATTCACACCGTAGCATCTCGGCATGATGATCAGCGTCCTGGAGTAGCTGACCCATAATCACACTGTACCAGCTCGGCATGACAATCATTACCATGGGCTGGTACCTGGGCTGTTTGACCCATATTTACACTGTAGTGCATTGGCATGGCAATGAGTATGCAGTGCTCGTTGATCCAAATTCACACTGTACCAGCGCGGCATGGTGATCAGCACCCTGGGCTGGTTGACCCATATTCAGTGTAGCGCATTGGCATAGCGATCTGTATCCAGGGCTCGTTGACCCAAATTCACATTGTGCCAGCTCGGCATGGATAACAATTTCCTGGGCTGGTTGAGCCATATTCTCACCGTACCAGCTGGCACGGTGATCAGTATACTGTGCTTCTTGGCGCATACTCACACTGTACCAGCTCGGCATGGTGATCAGTATCCTGGGCTGGTTGATCCATATTCACAGTGCACCAGCTCAACATGGTGATTAGTACCTTGGGCTGGTTTACCCATATTCTCACTGTACCAGATGGGCAAGGTGATCAGCATCCAGGGCTGGTTGACCCATCTTCACACTGTACCAGCTCGCAATGGTGTTCAGTATTTTGGGCTAGTTGGCTCATATTCACACTGTACTAGCTCAGCTGGAGATTAGTATCCTGGCCTGGCTGACCCATATTCACACTGTATCCGCTTGCATGGCGATTAGTATCCTGACCTCATTGACTCACACTCACACTGTACCAGCTCAGCACGGAGATCAGCATCCATGGCTGGTTGAGCCATATTCACACGGTACCAGCTTAGCATTGTTGATCAGTATATTGGTCTTGTTGACCCATATTAGGACTGTAGAAGCTCGGCACTGCGATCAGTATCCTGGGCTGGTTGACACATATTCATACTGTATCAGCTTGGCATGGCGATCGGTCTCCTGGGCTGTTTGACCCTTGCTCACACTGTACCATCTCCGCATGGTGATCGGTATCCTGGGTTTTTTGAGCCATATTTATACTGTATCAGATAAGCATGGCGTTCACTCTCCAAGGCTGCATGACCCATTTGAACACTGAACCAGATTGGCACGGTAATCAGCATCAACAGATGGTTGACCCGTATTCACACTGTACCAGCTCAGCATGTTGATCAGCATCCTGGGCTGGGTCACCCATATTCATTCTGTACCAGCTCGGCATGGCGATCATTTCCATGGGCTAGTAGATCAATATTCACACTGCACCAGCTCGGGTTGGCCAGCAATATCCTGGGCTGTTTGACCCATGTTAACACTGAAGCAGATTGGAATGGCAATCAGTACGCATTGCTCGTTGATCCAAAATCACACTGTACCAGCTCGACATGGTGATCAGCAACCTGGGCTGGTTGACCCATATTCACACTGCACTTATTCGGCATGGCGATCAGTATCCTGGGTTGGTTGACCGTTATTCACACTGCACCAGCTCGGCATGGTGATCAGTATCCAGGGCTCGTTGACCCAAATTCACATTGTGCCAGCTCGGCATGGATAACAATTTCCTGGGCTGGTTCAGCCATATTCACACCGTACCAGCTGGCACGGTGATCAATACACTGTGCTTCTTGGCGCATACTCACACTGTACCAGCTCAGCAAGGCGATCATTATCCATTGCTGGTTGACCAATATTCTCACTGTACCAGCTGGGCATGGTGATCAGCATCCAGGGCTGCCTGACCCATATTCACACCGTACCAACTCGACTGGAGATTAGTTCCTGGCCTGGTTGACCCATATTCACACTGTATCGGCTTGCATGGCGATCAGTATATTGTGCTGCTTGAGGCATACTCACACTGCACCAGCTCAGCATGGCGATCATTATCCATGGCTGGTTGACCCATATTCAACTGTACCAGCTCAGCATGGTGCTCAGTATCATCGACTAGTCGATCCAAATTCGCACTGTATCAGGTCGGAATGGCGACGAGTATCCTGGCCTGACTGACCTATTTTCACTTTGTTCCAGCCAGAGATGGCGATCAGCATCCTGTGCTGGCTGACGCATATCCAGTCTGTACCAGCTCGTCATGTCGATCAGTGTCCTGGGCTTGTTGACTCGTATTCAGACTGCACCAGCTCGGCAGGGTGACCAGTATCCTTGGCTGGTTCACCCATATTCACACAGTTCCAGCTCCATATGGCGATCTGCATCCTGCGCTGGTTGACTCGTATTCACACAGCACCATCTCGGTCGGTGATCAGTATCCTGGGCTGATTGGCCCATGCTCACACTGTACCAGCGTGACATGGCGATCAGTATCCTATGCACGTTGACCCATGTAAACACCCTACCAGCTCGGCATCGCGATCAGCATCCTCAGCTGGTTAACCCATATTCGGACTGTACCAGCTCGGCATGGTGACCAGTTTCCTGGGATTGCTGGCACATATGCACACTGTAACTGCTCGGCATGCTGATTAGCATCCTGGTTGATCCAATTTCTCTATTTAGCAGATGGGCATGGCGATCAGTATCGAGGTCGATTTGATACATGTTCACACTCTATCATAAAAGCAAAATACTGCGGATGCTGGAAATCTGAAATAAAAACAAGAAATGCTGGAACCACTCCATTAGCTTGGCATGGCGATCAGCATCCTGGGCTGGTTGAACCATATTCACACAGACCCAGCTGGGCGGAATGACCAGTACCCTGGGCTGGTTGACCGAAATTCACACTGTATCAGCTCAGCATGGCGATCAGAATCCTGGTCTGTTTGACCTATGTTCACACTGCACCAGTTCGGTATTGTGACCAGTATCCTTGGCTGGTTGACCCATATACATGTTGTGCCAGCTCGGCATGGCGATCAGCATCCTGTGCTGTTGACCGATATTCACACTGTACCAGCTCAGCATGGCGAACAGTATCCTGCGCTTTTTGACCCATATTCACACTGTATCAGCTCATCATGGCGATCAGAATCCTGGTCTGTTTGACCTACGTTCACACTGTACAAGCTCGGTATTGCGATCAGTATCCTGTGCTGGTTGAGCCATATGCACACTGCACCAGTTCAGCATGGCGAAAAGTATCCTGGGCTGGTTGACCCATTTTCACACTGTAACAGATTGGCATGGACACCAGTATCCTGGGCTGGTTGACCCACATGCATTATTTAGCCGATCGGCATGGCGATCTGGGTCCTGGTCTCTTTGATTTGTATTCACAGTGCACCAACTTGGCATCGCTATGTGCATTCTTGGGCGGTTCACCCGTACTCATACAGTACCAGCTCGGTGAGCGATCAGCCTTCTGGGCTCATTGACCCATAATCACACACTGTACCTGCTCTGCATGGTGATAACTGTTTTGGGCTGTTTGACCCATCTTCACACTGTACCAGCTCGGCATGGCCTACAGTCTCCGGGGCTGGCTGGCAGTTATTCGCACTGTAGCACACTGGCAGGGCGATCATTAAACTGGGTTCCTGTACCTATATTGATACAGGACCAGCTCGGCATGGTAATCAGTATCCTGGGCTGGTTGACCCATACTCACACTGTACTCGCTCGACATGGTGATCAGTATCCTGGTCTGGTTGACCCATACTCACACTGTACTAGCTCAGCATTCTGATCAGTATCATGATCTGCTTGACCCATATTCCCAATTGACCAGCTCGGACGGTGGTCTGTATATGGGCTGATTGACCCCTATGGGCACTCTAGCACCTCAGCATGGTGATCAGTATCCTGGGTTCATTGACCCATATTCGCACTGCACCAGCTCAGCATGGCAATCAGTATTCTGGTCTGTTTGACCTAGATTCTCACTGTACGAGCTCGGTAGGGCGATCTGTAACCTGGGCTGGTTGACCAAATTTAGCCGATCGGCATGGCGATCTGTGTCCTGGGCTCTTTCATTCATATTCACAATGTACCAACTTGGCATCGTTATCTGCATCCTTGACTGGTTCACCCGTACTCATACAGTACCAGCTCGGTCAGCGATCAGCATCCCGGGCTCATTGTCCCATAATCTCACACTGTACCTGCTCTGAATGGTGATCAGTATTTTGGGCTGTTTGACCTATCTTCACACTGTACCAGCTCGGCATGGCCTACAGTCTCCGGGCTGGTTGTCATTTATTCGCACTGTAGCACACTGGCAGGGTGATCAGTATCCTGGGTACCTGTACCTATATTGATACAGGACCAGCTCGGCATGGTAATCAGTATCCTGTGCTGGTTGACCCTTATCCAAACTGCACCTGCTCTTCATGGTGATCAGAATCCTGGGCTCGTTGACCGATATTCAAACTTTATCAACTCACACAGTGATCAATATCCTGTGCTGATTTACCCATATTCACATTCTACCAGCTCGGCATGCTGATCAGTATTCTGTGCTGGTGACCCATATCCACACTGTAACAGCTCGGCATGCTGATCAGTATCCAGGGCTGATTGACCCATATTCACACTGCACCAGCTCGGCATGGTGATCAGTATCCTGGGCTGGTTGACCCATATTCACACTGTACCAGCTCGGCATGGTGATCAGTATCCTGGGCTCTTTGACCCATATTCACACTGTATCAGCTCGGTATGGTGATCAGTATCCTGGGCTCTTTGACCCATATTCACTCTGTATCAGCTCGGTATGGTGATCAGCATTCTGGGCAGGTTGACACGTATTCACACTGTACCAGCTCGGTATGGTGATCAGCATTCTGGGCAGGTTGACATGTATTCACACTGTACCAGCTCGGCATGTTGATCAGTATCCTGGGCTGGTTGACACATATTCACACTGTACCAGCTCGGCATGATGATCAATGACCTGTACTGCATGGACAGCAGTATCCGGGGCTGGTTGACCCATATTCAGTATTTAAAAAATCGGTGTGGCGGTCAGTATCCTAGGCTCTTTGATGCATGTTCACACTATACCAGCTTGACATGCGATCTGCATTCTGGGCTCGCTGACCCATATTCGGACAGTACCAGCTCGGCATGGTGACCAGTATCATGGGATCGTTGACGCATATTCACACTGTACCAGCTCAGCAGGGCGAACAGTATCCTGGGCTGGTTGACCCATATTCACACTGTACCAGATTGACATGGACAGCAGTATCGTGGGTTGGTTGACCCATATTCACTATTTAGCCGATCGGCATGCGATCAGTGTCCGGGCCCTTTCATTCATATTCACACTGTACCAACTTGGTATCGCTATCTGCATCTTTGGCTGTTTGAGTTGTGTTCCCACTGTACCAGCTCGGTCGGTGATCAGTATCCTGGACTGGTTGATTCATATTCACAATGTATTAGCTTGGCATAGGGATCCGTATCCTGGGCTGGCTGATCGATATGTACACTGTACGAGCTCGGCATAGCGACTAGTATCATACGCTCGTTGACCCATAATCACACTGTACCAGCTTGGCATGGCGCTCAGCCTCCGGGGCTTGTTGACCCATATTCACACTGTACCAGCTCGGCATGGCAATCAGTCTCCTGGGCTGGTTGACCCAGAATCACATTGTACCAGCTCAGCTTAGCGATCACTATCCTGGGCTGTTTGACCTATATTCAGACTCTACCGGCTCGGCATGGCAATCAGCATCCTGGGCCTGTTGAACCATATTCACACTGTACCAGCTCGGCTTGGCGAACAGTACCCTGGGCTGGTTGACCCTTAATCACACTGTATCAGATTGGCATGGCCAACTGTATCATAGGCTGTTTGAACCATATTCGTGCTGTACCAGCTCGCCATGTTGATCAGTATCCTGGGCTGGTAGACCTAAATTCACACTCTGCCAGCTTGGCATGGCGATCATTATCCTGGTCTGATTGACACATATTCACACTGTACCAGCTCGGATCCTGGGGCGATTGACCCCTATGGGCACTCTGGCACCTCAGCATGATGATCAGTATTCTGGCTTCGTTGACGCATATTCACACTGTACCAGCTCGGCATGGCGATCAGTATCACGCGCTAGTTGACCCATATTGACACTGTAACAGCTTGACATGGCGATCAGCCTCCGGGGTTAGTTGACCCATATTGACACTATACCAGCTTGGGATGACGATCCCTATCCTGGGCTGCTTGATGCATAATCAAGCTGTAGCAGCTCGGTATGGCTATCAGAATTCTGGGCTGGTTGACCCATATTCGGTATTTACCAGCTCAGCATGGCGATAAGCATCATGGGCCGGTGGACCCATATTCACACTGTATCAGCTCATCAACGCCAACAGTATCCTGGGCTGGTAGACCTAAATACGCATTGTACCAACTCGGCATGACGATCAGTATCCTGGGCTCGTTGAGCAATATTCACAATGTACCAGCTCGGACGGTGAACTGCATCCTGGGATGATTGACCCCTATTCATGCAGTACCAGCTCGGCATGGCGATAAATATCGCGGGTTCATTGACCCATATTCAAAATTGACCAGTTCGACATTGTGATCAGTGTAATAAAGTCAAAATACTGCGGATGCTGGAAATTTGAAATAAAAACAAGAAATGCTGGAACCACTCAGCAGGTCTGGCAGCATCTGTGAAAAGAGAAGCAGAGTTAACGTTTCGGGTCAGTGACCCTCGAAACGTTAACTCTGCTTCTCTTTTCACAAATGCTGCCAGACCTGCTGAGTGGTTCCAGCATTTTTTGTGTTTATATTGTGATCAGTATCCTGGTTTGGTTGACCAATATAACACGCTGTACCAGTTCGTCATGGCGATCATATTCTTTGCAAGTTGACCCATAATCGGCCTGTACCTGCATGGTATGGTGGTCACTACCTTGGGCTGTTTGACCCATATTCACACTTTACCAGCTTGGCATGGCGATCAAAATCCTTGGTGGATTGACCCATATGCACACTGTTCCAACTCGGCATGGCGATCGGCATCATGGGGCCGTTGACCCATATTAACACTTTACCAGTTTGGGATGGTGGTCACTACTTTGGGCTGGTTAACCCATATTCAGGCTGGACCAGCTCGTCATAGAGATCATATCCTTTGCAGATTTACCGATTTTCGGCCTGTACCAGCTTGGTATGGTGGTCACTACCTTGGGCTGATTAACCCATATTCACTCATTACCAGCCTTATATGGCAATCAAAATCCTTGGCTGATTGACCCATATTCACACTGTACCAGCTGACACGGTGATCAGTATCCTGTGCTGGTTGACCCATATTCACACTGTATCAGCTCGGCATGGTGATAAGCAACCTGGGCTGGTTGACCCACATTCTGCCTATCCCAGCTCGGCATGGCGACCAGTCTCCTGGGCTGGCTGACCAATAGTCACACTGTACCAGCTCGGTTTGGCAATGGGTAACCTGGGCTGGTTGTCCATATCCACACTGCACCAGCTCGGCATGGCGATCAACATCCTGGTCTGGTTGACCCATATTCGTACTGCACCAGCTCGGCATGGCGATCAACATCCTGGGCTGGTTGACCCTTATTTAAACTGCACCAGCTCGGCATGGCGATCAACATCCTGGGCTGGTTGACCCTTATTTGGACTGCACCAGCTCGTCATGGCGATCAACATCCTGGGCTGGTTGACCCATATTCGTACTGCACCAGCTCAGGATAGTGATCAATATACTGTACGGGTTGACCCATATTCACACCGTACCATATTGGCATGCCGATCAGTATCCTGGGCACCACGACCCATATTCACACTGTACCTGCTCGGAATGTTGATCAGTGTCCTTAGCTGGTTGACCCATATTTGGACTGCACCCGATCGTCATGGTAATCAACTTCCGGGGCTGGTTGACCCATGTTCGGACGGTACCAGCTCGACATGGCGCTCAGTATCCTGGGATGGTCGACCCATCTTCATACTGTACCTGCGCGTCATGGCGTTCATTAGTCTGGGCTGGTTGACCCATATACAGACTGTACCAGCTCCGTATATTGATCATTAACCTTGGCTGGATATTCCAGATTCACATTGTGCCAGCTCGGCATGGCGATCAGTATGCAGTGCTAGTTGGCCCATATTCAGTCTGTGCCCACTCAGTATGGCAATCAGCATTCCTGGGCTATTTGACCCATATTTCTTCCGTACACGCTCGGCATGGCGATCAGTATCCTGGGCAGGTTGCCCCATATTCACACTGTACCAGCACGACATGGCGATCAGTATCCTGGGCTGGTTAACCCATTGCTCACCCTGTACCTGCTCAGACTGGCGAGCAATATCCTGGGCTGGTTGACCCATATTCGGATTGCGCAAGTTCGGCATGGCGACCAACATCCTGACTGGTTGACCTAAACTCGCACTGCACCAGCTCGGCATGGCGATCATTTTCCTGGGTTGGTTGACACATATTCATACTATACCAGCTCGGCATGATGATCAATGACCTGTACTGGCAGACCCAAATTCGGCCTGTCCCAGCTCTGTATGGTGATCAGTATCCTGGGCTGGTTGACCCATATTCACACTGTACCAGATCAGCATGGCCAATTGTATCATGGGCTGGTTGACCCATTTTCAAGCTGTAACAGCTCGGCATGGTGATCAGTGACCTTTCATCGTTGACCCAAATACAAAATGTATAAGCTTGGCATGGCGATCAGTGCCATAGGCTCGTTGACCCATATTCGCACTGTGAACCCGAGATGACGTTCTGAACACATCTACACACCTTCACTAAAACAGATTATCACCACCCAGAAAAATGCAGAAAAATCATGGAAATTGAATGATTAAAAAACAGAAAGAGGCCACTTGGCCCATTGTGTCTCTGTCAAGTAACGAGCGCCCTCCCCCATAGCCGAATTTCACCTCCCAGCACTTGGTCCGTAGCCCTGCAGAGTATGGCACTTGAGGTACATCAAGACACCTTTAAAATGAGTTCAGGGTTTCTGCCTCAACTACCCTTTCATTCATTGGGTTCCAGACCTCCACCACACTCTGGGTGATTGTTCTCCTCATCACCCCTCTATTTTTTTTTACCAATCATTTTAAATCTGTGCCCCTTCTTTACAGATCTCTTTGATAAGGTGAATAGACCCTTCACCTCCAATCTATCTCAAAGTTTTGTACATTTCAGTCAAATCTCCCCTCAGCCTTCTCTGTTTCAAGGCGAACAACCCCAGCCTAACCAATCCTTCCTCATAGCAGCATTTTTTCAGTCCTGGCACCATCGTCGTAAACCTCCTCTGTACCCTCTCTAGTACAAATGCATCCTTTCTGTAATGAGATGACCAGAACTGCACACTGTGCTCAAGTTCTGGCCTAACTATTGATTTATACAGTTCCAGCTCTTATGTTCTATACCTCGACGAATAAGGGAGAGGATTCCATATACCTTCTTAACCACCTTATCGACTTGTCCTGCTACCTTTTGGGATTTGTGGACATTCACTCCAAGGTCCCTCATTTCCTCTACTCGTCTCAGTATTTTCCCATTAATCGTGTATTCCTTTGCCTTGTTTGACCTCCCAAATGCATCAGCTCACACTTCTCCAATTTGAACACCATTTTCTACTTTCTACCCGTCTGACCAGACAATCAATATCTTCCTGCAGCCTACAGCTACGCTCCTCACTATCTAACACATGGCCAATCTTTGTGTCGTCTGCAAACGTCTTGATCATGCCCCATACAAACTACCGCAAAATCGTTAAGATATACCACAAAAAGCAGGGAACCCAGTACTGAGCCCTGCAGAACGCCACTGCAAACAGCTCTTCCATCGCAAAAATACCCGTTAACAATTACCTGTTTGCTGCCACTGAGCCAATTTTGTATCCAGCTTGCTGCATTTCCCTGGATCCTATGTGATTTTATTTTGTTAACCAGTCAAATAGCCTTGCTAAAGTCCATGTAGATCACATCAACTGCATGACCTTCATCTATCTTCCTTGTTATTTCTTTTAAAAAATTATGCAAGTTCGTCAGAAACAACCTTCCCTTAATAAATCCATGCTGACTATTCTTAATTAACCAGTGCATTTCTAAGTGACAATTTGTCCAGTCACTCAGAAGTGATTCCAATAATTTTCCCACTGTGAGGTTAAACTGTTTGGCCTGTAATGATTTGGTCTCTCCCTCACTCCCTTTTTAAACAGAGGTACATTATTAGCATTTCTCCAATCATTTTGTCCACACCGTATCCAGTGAGGACTGGAAAATGATAGTCAGACCCTTTTCTACTTCCTTGTTTCTTTTAACAACCTGGTGTATATTTCATCTGGATCTGGTGATTTATCACCCTTCAAGGCTACTAATCCCATTAATACTTCCTCTCTCCCTATGTTTATCACATCCAATGCTTCACCCTCTTCCTCCTTAACTGCAATATCTGCACCGCCCCCTTCTTTTATGAAGACAGAATCAAAGTATTCATTAAGTACCATACCAATATCTTCCACCCCTACACATAGGTTACCTTATTGGTCTATTATGGGCCCTATTCTCCCCTTGTTATCCTCTTACTCTTAATGTACTGAGAAAACATCTTTGGGTTCACCTTGATTTTTCTTGCCAATATTCTTTCATGCCCTCTCTTTGCTTTCCTAATTTCCTTTTTGATTTCATCCCTCCACTTTCTATGCTCCTCTCGGTTTTCTGTAGTATTGAGTTCTCGGTGTCGGACATAAGCTTTCCTTTTCTGCCTTATCTTACCCTGTAAGCTCCTTGTCATCCATGGAGCTGTAGATTTGGCCGTCTCACCCTTTTTTTCTTTGTGGGAACATCTTTCCTTTGAACCTCTTGAATCATCCCTTTGAATGCCTCCTACTGTTTTGACACTGATTTACCTTCAAGTAGCTGTTTCCAGGTCACTTTCGCTAAATCACTCCTCAGTTTAGTAAAATTGTCCGTGCCTCAATTGAGAACTCTAACTCCTGTTCTATCCTTGTCCTTTTACATAATTATGTTAAGACTGACTGAATTATGATCACTGTCACCAAAATGCTCTCCCACTGCGACTCCTTCCACCTGCCCATCTTCATTTCTTAAAACCAATTCTAAGACAGACACCTCTCTTGTAGGACTTGCTACATACTGGCCAAAAAGGTTCTCCTGAATACGGGTCAACAATGTTCTCCATATCATCGACTGACGTCACCCCTGTCTCAACTCCTCTGCTCAAATGCCTCATTCATTGCTTCACTCCCTCTGGACTTGACCATTCCAATGCCCTCCTGCTGATCTCCCACATTCGACTGTCTGTAAACTTCTGGTCATCCAAAACCTTGCTGCTGATTTGTATGTCTCACGGACATACACCACACTCTCACAGGCACACACACACACACACACACGCACACTGGCCCTTTCTGTCTCTCACGCAGACATGACCTCACTGTCTCTCACACACACACCTACAAACACATGCGCTCTCTCTCACACTCAATCTCTCTCTCGCACTCTCTTTCTCTCTCTCTCTGACACACACACACACAAAGACACACAGATACTGGCTCTCTTTCACAAACACGCACTCACTCTTTCAGACACACACTCTCCCACACACACTTTCTCTCAGACATACACACACACACGCTCTCCATCTCACTTGCATACACACAAACCCTCTCAGACCCACGCACACACGCTCTTTCTCTTTCTTTCTCTCTCTCTCTCTCTCTCTCTCTCTCTCTCTCTCTCTCTCTGTCACACACACAAACAAAGAAACACACACACACACACACACACACGCTCTTTCAGTCAAACACACACACACACACACACACACACACATGATGCCACTCTCAGACACACACACACACACATTCCTTCTCAGAAACACACACACAAGCACACACACATACGCTCTCTCTCTCACACACAAACGCACTCTCTCTCAGACACACTCACTCTCTCTCTCTCTGTCACACATACAAACATGCAAACTCTCTGTCACACACACACACACACACACACGCACGCTGTCTCTCTCACACACAAGCACGCTCTCTCTCTCACACACACACATGATCCCATTCGTGCACATTCACATGCACACACACACAAGCTCTCTCTCTCACACACGCGTGCCCTGTCTTACACACACACGTTCACTCTCTCTCTCTCACACAGACACACATAATCTCACTCGCACACGCACACGCACACACACAGGCTCTCCCTCAGGCACACATACACGCATAAACACACACATAAGCTCTCACACACACTCAGACGCTCTCTCTCTTTCACACACACACACACACACACACACACACACACACATGCACATCAACACACGCAGCCTCACAGATGCACGCGCACACGCACACTCATACACTCACACTCTCTCTCTCACAGACACACACCACACCCTCTCAGGCGCACACACACAGGCCCTTTCTCTGTCTCGTACACACAGATCTCTCTCTCTCTCTCGCTCTCAGACACACACACACACTCTTTCGCACTCTCTCATACACTCTCTCTCTCACAAACATGCACTCACTCTTTCAGACACAGGTACTCACGTTCCCAAACACACTCTCTCTCAGACACCCACACGCACACACACACACACATGCTCTCTCTCTCACAAACACACACACACTCTCAGACACAGACACACACACACGCACGCGCTCTCTCTCTCACAAACACACAATCACTCTTTCAGACATAGACAGGCACGCTCCCACACACTCACGTACAAACACACACACACACACACGCTCTCTCTCACATTCACACACTCGCATGATCTCACACAAACACACACGAACACCCACACGCATGCTTTATCTCAGACGCATACACTTGCTCTCTGGCACACACACACACTCACACTCACGCACACACACACATAAGTACACACGTGCCCTCTCTCTCACGCAAACACACGCTCACTCTCACACACAGACACATACATACACACACGCTCACAGACACACACGCTGACTCTCTCACACACACACGCTCTCACTCTCGCACACACAAATACTTCTTCCCAGACACACACACACGCACGGTCTCTCCCTCATACACATGCACACTCTCAGACGCACACACACGCGCACACTCTGTCTCTCTCTCCCACACACATACGCACACACAACGCCCTCAGATGGACATACACACGTACACACTCTCTGTCACACACACACACGCTCTCTCAGACATGCAAACGCACAAACACACTAAGTGATACTCTCTCTCTCTCACACACACAAACACACAGACACGGTCTCTTCCAGACACTCACACACTCTCATGCACATGCACATACATCGACACGCTCTCTCTCGCACACACGCACTCTCTCTCACAGACACACACTCTTTCAGGACAAATACACACAGTCACACGCTCTCGCTCGCACACACGCGCTCTCTCTCTCACACACTCAGTCCCGCTCTCTCTCTCTCACACACACACAGGCACACACACACTCTCTCTCTGTCACACACACACACATGCTCTCTCAGACACGCTCACGCACACACTGACGCTCTCTCTCATACACATGATCACACACACACACACACACTCACACACACACACACACTCACACACACTGTCTCTCACACACACACACACGTTCTCTCTCACACACACAGACACACACAGGCTGTGTCTCTCTCTCACACACACAGGCACACACACACTCACACACTCTCTCTCTGTCACACACACACATGCTCTCTCAGACACGCGCACACACACACTGACGCTCTCTCTCACACACATGATCACACACACACACACACACTGTCTCTCTCTCTCTCACACACACACACACACGTTCTCTCTCACACACACAGACACACACAGGCTGTCTCTCTCTCTCACACACACACACAAACACAAGCATGCTCTCTCTCACACAAACAAACACACACACGCTCTTTCACTCACATAAACACAAGCTGTCTCTCAGACGCTTGCACACACACACACGCACACACACACACATGCTCTCTCTCACACACACACGCTGTTTCTCTCACACACACACTCCCTCACAAACACCCACGCACACACACACACGCACACACATTCTCTCTCACACGCACACACACGCTCTCTCTCTTACATGCACACAAATTACACTGTCTCTCTCAGATGCAAGCGCACACACACTCTCTCAAACACACACACATGCTCACAAACACACACACAGACTGTCTCTCTCTCTTCCTCTCACAAACACACGCTCACTCCCTCAGACACACACACTCGTACACCCTCTCTCACACAGCCAAACACACAGACACGCTCTCTCACTCACACGCACGCTCGCCCTCTCCCTCTCACATACACACACACTCTCTCTCTCACACACACGCACACTTTCTCTCACAAACATACGCACACGCACTCTCTCTGTGTTTCTCTCACACACACACAGACAAACACACACTTGCGCTCTCTCACTCACACGCACGTGCTCTCTCTCCCTCACACAGACAAAATCAGACACATACACATGCACACTCTCACACGCACACACACACACTCTCTCTTAGACACACATACATGCTCTCTCTCTCTCACACACTCGCTCAAACACACACACTTTCTCTCTCTCCGTCTCTCTCCCTCTTTCTCTCTCTCTCTCTCTCTCTCACACCCACAAACAGTCTCAGACACACACAAGCGCACAGTCTCTCAACACATACACACACACACACACACGCTCTCCCTCAGACACACACACACATGCTCGGTCTCTCTCTCTCACACATGCTGTCTCTCACACACACACCCTCTCACTCACATACACGCACTTTCTCAGGCATGCACCCTCAGGCTTTCATGCGCACACACACACACACACATGCACACATGTTCTCAGTCTCTCACAGGCACACTCTCTCTCTCATACACACACACGAAAACTCTCTCAGACACACACACACACGCACAGTCTCTCAGACACACAGACAGACACACACACACATACACGCTCTCACCCCCACCCCCACTCTCACTCTCTCACACTCATTTGCACTGGAGTGCTGACTTGGGTTGCATTAGAGTGATCTAGTGGAAGTTCGGTAACTGAGGATAATTAAGGGTTAATTTAATTTTAAATCTAACTGGCTTTTTATTGAGCAGATTAACTGAACAGTTGCTGTTAGGGTTGGAGAAGGTGGGTTTTAGACCAGCTTTAAACAGGCTTCACGCAGGCTCTGCTTGCAGCTGCACCTTGTTAATTAGATAACTGGCTTGAACCAGTTTTCTGGGGGCTAGAGTCAGTCAGTACAAAAGTGAGCCATCTTACAGTGCCTTTGTTTGCACTGGAGTGCTGACTTGGGTTGCATTAGAGTGCTATAGTGGAAGTTTGGTAACTGAGGAAGTTCGGTAAGGTGGGAGTGAGGAGCTTCTTTCTGTCCCACCTGTCCTCAGAGTGAGGGGAGCCGAGAGCTTCCAAAGAGCACAGCTGACTAGGAGAAGACTCGGAGGGCGGAGTTCCAGACCAGTAAGTATAAAAAAACTTACCTCTGGTAAAACAAAAACTGAAAATGACGTCACAGGAAAGCTGTGACCTGATTGGCTGGTAGGGAATTTTTTTTACTAAATTTGAAAATAAAACTTTGATAAAATTGATTAAAACCCTAATTAACTAACGAATAAATAAATAGAGTAACTAAACCAGAAAGAGGAGATTAGTGCATTTACTTAGCATTTAATATTTATAGTAGGAATCTAGCACCAGGGACCAAATAGTTAATTATAACAATTTAGCAAGGATTTAATAAGTATTTATTTATTTTAAATTAATTTATTAATTAGTGCTAGAAATGTCAGTTAGAGGGGTGAAGTGCTTCACCTGTGAGATGTGGGAGGTCTGTGATGCTTCCAGCGTTCCGGACGACTACGTCTGCAGGAAGTTTACCCAGCTGCAGCTCCTCACAGACCGCATGGATCGGTTGGAGCGGCAACTGGATGAACTTATGACCATGCAGGTGGCAAAATGTGTCATAGGAAGGAGCTTCAGAGAAGTGGTTACATCCAAGGGGCAGGCAGACAGATGGACGACCGCTAGAAGGGGCAGGCAGTCAGTGCAGGAATCTCCTGCGGCTATCCCCCTCTCTAACAAGTATACCGTTTTGGATACTGTTGTGGGTGATGGCCTATCAGGGGAAAACAGCAGCAGCCAGAGCAGTGGCACCACGGTTGGCACTGTTGTTCAGCAGGGAGGGACAAAGCGCAGAAGAGCAATAGTTATAGGGGACTCTATAGTCAGGGGCACAGATAGGCGCTTCAGTGGACGTGAAAGAGAATCCAGGATGGTATGCTGCGTCACTGGTGACAGGGTCAAGGATGTCTCTGAACACACAGGGGGAATTCTGAAGTGGGTAGGTGAACAGCCAAAGCTAGTGCTACACATCGGTACCGATGACATAGGCAGGCAGAGTGACAAGGTACTGCAGGGGGAGTTTAGGGAGTTGGTAGAAAGTTAAAAGACCGGACCTCTAGGGGTGTAATCTCGGGATTACTCCCTGTACCACGTGCCAGTGAGGCTAGAAACAGGAGGATATTGCAGCTAAACACGTGGCTGAACAGTGGATGTAGAAGGGAGGGTTTCAGATATCTGGACCATTGGGATCTCTTCAGGGACAGATGGGACCTGTACAAGAAGGACGGGTTGCCTGTAAACTGGAGGGGTACACATATCCTGGCTGTGAGTTTTGCAAGCATCACTCGGGAGGATTTAAACTAGTGTGGCAGGGAGGTGGAAACCAGAGAAGTAGGACAGCTAGTGAAATAAATGAGGGGGAACTAGTAAATAAGGCCAGTAAGACTGAGAGGAAGAACAGGCAGGGAGATGTTGCGGAGCACAGCGGGACTGGTGGTCTGAAGTTCATTTGTTTCAATGCGAGACGACTGACAGGTAAGGCAGATGAACATAGAGCTTGGATTAGTACTTGGAACTATGATGTTGTTGCTATTCCAGAGACTTGGTTGAGGGAAGGACAGGATTGGCAGCTAAATGTTCCAGGATTTTGAAGCTTCAGGCGGGTTGAGGGGGATGTAAAAGGGGGGGGGAGTTGCATTACCTGTTCAGGAGAATATCGCCGCTGTACTGTGGGAGGACATCTCACATGGGTCGTGCAGCGAGGTAATATGGGTGGAGCTCAGGAATAGGAAGGGTGCAGTCACATTGTTGGGGGTTTACCACAGGCCTTCCAACAGCCAGCGGGAGGTAGAGGAGCAGATATTTAGACAGATTTTGGAAAGATGTAAAGGTAACAGGGTTGTTGTGATGGGTGATTTTAACTTTCCCTATATTGACTGGGACTCACTTAGTGCTAGGGGCTTGGATGGGGCAGAATTTGTAATGGGCATCCAGGGGGGCTTCTTGAAACAATATGTGGATAGCCCAACTAGGGATGGGGTCGTACTGGACCTGGTATTGGGGAATGAGCCCGGCCAGGTGGTCGAAGGTTCAGTAGGGGGGCATTTCAGGAACAGTGACCATAATTCCGCAAGTTTTAAGGTACTTCTGGATAAGGAAAAGAGTAGTCCTCGGGTGAAGGTGCTATATTGGCGGAAGGCAAATTATAACAATATTAGGCAGGAACTGAAGAATTTAGATTGGGGGCGGCTGTTTGAGGGTAAATCAACATCTGACATGTGGGAATCTTTCAAATGTCAGTTGATTGGAATCCAGGACCAGCACGTTCCTGTGGGGAAGAAGGATACGTTTTGCAAGTTTCTGGAACCTTGGATAACGCGGGATATTGTGAGCCTAGTCAAAAATAAAAAGAAAAGGAAACATTCTTACGGGCTGGAAGGCTAGGAACAGACAAATCCCTTGAGAAATACAACGACAGTAGGAAGGAACTTAAGCAAGGAGTCAGGAGGGCTAAAAGGGGTCATGAAAAGTCATTGGCAAACAGGATTAAGGAACATCCCAAGGCTTTTCATACGTATATAAAGAGCAAGTGGATAACTAGGGAAAGGGTCGGCCCACTCAAGGACAGAGATGGGAATCTAGGTGTGGAGCCAGAGGAAATGGGCGAGGTACCAAATGAGTACTGAGCATCAATATTTACCAAACAGAAGGACTTCGTGGATGTTGAGCCTAGGGAAGGGAGTGTAGATAGTCTCAGTCATCTCATTATTAAAAAGCAGTAGGTGTTGGGTGTCTTGCAAAGCATTAAGGTAGATAAGTCCCGAGGGCCTGATGCGATCTATCCCAGAATACTGACGGAGGCAAGGGAAGAAATTGCTGGGGCCTTCACAGAAATCTTTGCATCCTCATTGGCTTCAGGTGAGGTCCCAGAGGACTGGAGAATAGCCAATGTTGTTCCTTTGTTTAAGAAGGGTAGCAAGGATACTCCAGGAAATTATAGGCTGTGAGCCTTACGTCAGTGGTAGCGTGATTATTCGAGAGGATTCCTCGGGACAGGATTTACTCCCATTTGGAAACAAAGAAACGTATTAGCGAGAGGCAGCATGGTTTTATGTAGGGGATGTCATGTCTCACTAATTTGATTGAGTTTTTTGAGGAAGTGACAAAGATGAAGGAAGGGCAGTGGATGTTGTCCACATGGAGTTCAGTAAAGCCTTTGACAAGGTCCCTCATGGCAGACTGGTACAAAAGGTGAAGTCACAGGGAATCAGAGGTGAGCTGGCAAGATGGATACAGAACTGGATCAGTCATAGAAGACAGAGCGTAGCAGCGGAAGGGTGCTTTTCTGAATGGAGGGATGTGACTAGTGGTGTTCCGCAGGGATCAGTGCTGGGACCTTTGCTCTTTGTGGTATATATAAATGATTTGGAGGAATATGCAGGTGGTCTGATTAGTAAGTTTGCGGACGACACAAAGGTTGGTGGAGTTGCAGATAGTGTTGAGGATTGTCAGAGGATACAGCAGGATATAGATCTTGGGCGGAGAAATGGCAGATGGAGTTTAATCCAGACAAATGTGAGGTAATGCATTTTGGAAGGTCTAATGCAGGTGAGAAGTATACAGTAAATGGCAGAAAACTTAGGAGTATTGACAGGCAGAGAGATCTGGGCGTACATGTCCACAGGTGGCAACGCAGGTGGATAAGGTAGTCCAGAAGGCATACAGCATGCTTGCCATCATCGGTCGAAGCATAGAGTATAAAAGTTGGCAACTCATGCTGCAGCTGTACAGAACTTTAGTTCGGCCACGCTTAGAATATTGCGTGCACTTCTGGTCGCCACACGACCAGAAAGACGTGGAGGCTTTGGAGAGGGTACAGAAGAGGTTTACCAGGATGTTGCCTGGTCTGGAGGACATTAGCTATGAGGAAAGGTTGGATAAACTCGGATTGTTTTCACTGGAACGACGGAGGTGGAGGGGCGACATGATTGAGGTTGAAAAAGTTATGAGCGGCATGGACAGAGTGGATAGTCAGAAGATTTTTCCCAGGGTGGAAGAGTCAGTTCCGAGGGGACTTAGGTTTAAGGTATGAGTGGCAACGTTTGGAGGGGATGTGCGAGGCAGGTTCTTTACACAGAGGGTGGTGAGTGCCTGGAACGTGCTGCCGGGGGAGGTGGTGGAAGCAGGTCCGATAATGACGTTTAAGAGGCATCTTGACAAATACATGAATCGGATGGGAGTAGAGGGATACGGTTCCCGGAAGTACAGAAGGTTTTAGTTTAGGCAGGCATCAAGATCGACGCAGGCTTGAAGGGCCAAATGGCCTGTTCCTGTTCTGTACTGTTCTTTGTTCTTTGTTCATACACACTCACACAGTCAGACTCTCTCTCTCTCACAAATGACACACACACACGCTCTCTCACATGCACACAGGCTCTCTCTCTCTCTTACACACACACATACACAGACACACGCGCGCACACACGCTCTGTCTCTCTCACACACAGACGCTTTCTCACATACACACACACACACACACGTACATACACAGACGCTCACACATACACTCGCCCAGACACACACACACACATGCTCTCTCTCAGATGCACACATACACAGGCACACGCTCTCTTAGACACACACACGCTCTCTCTCTCACATTCACACAGTCTCTCAGGCACACACCCACAGGCTCTCTCTCACACTCACACATGAACTCAATCTCACACATACACGCTCTCTCCCTCACTCTCTCTGTCTCTCTCTCAATCTCTCACACACACACACACTGTTGCTCTCTCACACTCGAGCTCGGTCTGACACAAACGAACTGTGCAGCACACTCTCTCTCCCTCTATCTCTCTCCCCCATACGTACACATCAACACTCTCAGACACACACGCGAACAATCTCTCAGACACACACACACACACACAAACACGATCTCTCTGAGACACAAACACACACACACAGACACTCTCAGACACTCACTCACACAAACGAACGTTCTCGCATTCTCTCACACGCACACGCTTTCTCTCTCACACGCACATTCAATCACAAGCACACACACACACGCTTGCTTTCCCTCTCACACGCACACACACATGCTCTCTCTCTCTCTCGCACACACAAACGCACACACTGACAAACACACAAACACACACTCTCTCTTTCACACACTTATACGCTCTCTCTCAAATGCACGCACTCACGCTCTATCTCAGATGAGCACACACACGCTCTCTCTCTCACACACACGCTCACACAAAACACACACACACATATACACACACACGCTTTCTCCCTCATGCACACTCACTCTCTCAGACGCACACACTCGCACACTCTCTCTCACACACATACAGACACACACGCTCCCTCTCTCTCTCACACATGCTCGCACTCTGTCACAGACACACACACACTCTGAGACACACGCACGTTCTGTCCCTCTCAAACATACACATACACTGTCTATCACACAAACAGACACACACGCACTCTCTCTCTCTCTCTCACGCACACACAATCTGTCTCACACACAGACAGACTCACACACCCACACAATCTCTCTCACAAGCACGCATACACGCACATGCTTTTGCTCTCACACACACACCCATGCTCTCTCTCTCTCTCACACAAACATACACGCACACACACACACGCACAGTCTCACACACACTCACTTTCTCTTCGACACGCACTCTCTCTCTCTCCCTCTCCCTTTCCCTAAAACACATGCACACACACGCTCACTTAGACACACACACGCTCTCTCAGAGACACGCACACACACACCCTCTCTCAGCCACATACGCGCTCTCACACTCTCTCATGCAGACACTCTCTCTCTCACACACATACAAACGCACTATCGCGCACACACACACGCTCACTCTCACACACACGCACGCTCTCTCACACGCGCACACGTTCTCCCAGTCTCTCTCTCTCTCACACACACACACTCACTCACACACACGCTCTCTTAGACACACACGCGTTCTCTCTCACACACACATGCAGACGGACCCTCAGACGCGCACACACACACATCCACGCGCTCCCTCAGATACACATAAGCTCTCTCTCTCACATACACACACTCTCTCAGGCACACACCCACAGGCAGTCTCTCTCACAAACACACATGATCTCAGTCTCACACACGCACACGTGCTCTCTCAGGCACACGCACACATTCCCTCTCAAACACACGCTCTCGCTCTCTCACACACAGACTCTGTCTCTCAAATATAAAAACAAGAAATGCTGGAACCACTCAGCAGCTCTGGCAGCGTCTGTGAAAAGAGAAGCAGAGTTAACGTTTCGGGTCAGTGGCCCTTCTTTGGAACCGACAAATATTAGAAAAGTCACAGGTTATAAGCAAGTGAGGTAGGGGTGGGGCAAAAGATAAAAAAGGAGAAGGTGTGTTGAAAGACAAAGCAGTAGTACAGATTATGTGTGTGTGTGTGTGTGTGTGTGTGTGTGTGCGTGTGCATGTGTGAGATAGAGTGTGTGGGCGTTAAAGAGAGAGAGAGAGTGTGCGTGTGGGTGTATGTGTGTGTATGAGAGAGCGTGTGTGTGTGTGAGAGAGAGATCATGTGTGTGTTTGAGAGAGAGAGCATCTGGGTGTGTGCCTGAGAGAGTGTGTATATGTGAGAGAGAGAGAGATTGTGTGTGTGTTTGAGAGAGAGAGAGCATGTGGGTGTGTGCCTGAGAGAGTGCGTATATGTGAGAGAGAGAGAGATTGTGTGTGTGTGTGTGTGTGCGTGTGTGAGTGTGTGTGTGCGCGCGTGTCAGAGAGAGAGTGTGTTTGTGGAGAGAGGGAACGTGTGTGTGTGTGTGTGCCTGAGAGAGTGTCTGTGTGGAGAGAGGAACGTGTGTGTGTGTCTTTGTGTTTGTGTGCCTGAGAGAGAGCGTGTGAGTGTCTGTGTGTGCCTTAGAGAGACAGAGAGAAAGAGTGTGTGTGTGTGTGTGTGTGTGTGTGTGTGTGTGTGTGAGAGAGAGAGAGAGAGAGAGAGAGAGAGAGAGAGAGAGATTGTGTGTGTGGGAGACAGAGAGCGTGTGTGTGAGAGAGAGAGAGCGTGTGTGTGTGTGTGAGAGAGAGAGAGAGAGCTGCTGAGTTTGTGTGTGTGTGTCTAAGCAAGTGCATATGTGTGTATGTGTCTGAAAGAGACAGAACCTGTGTTTTGTGTGTCTGAGAGAGAGTGTGTGTGAGACAGAAAGTGTGCGTGTGCATGTGTGTCAGAGAGAGAGGATGTGTATGTGTGCGTGAGAGATAGTGTGAGTGTGTCTGTGTGGGAGGGACAGATCGAGTGTGCGTGTGAGTGTTTAAGTGAGAGAGAGAGAGAGCGTGTTTGTGAGAGAATATGTGTGTGTGCGTGTCTGTGTGAGAGAGAGAGCGTGTGTGTGTGTGTGCCGTATGTCTAAGAGAGTGTGTGCGTCTGTGTGTGTCTGTGTGTGTGTTTGTGAGGGTGTGTGTGTGAGAGAGAGAGAGAGAGTTTGTGTTTGTGAGAGAAAGAGCGTGTATGTGTGTGTCTGAGGACGTGTGTGTGTGAGCGTGTGTGAGAGAGAGTGTGTGTGTGCCTGAGATAGTGTGAGTGTGTCTGTGTGAGAGGGACAGATGTATGTGCTTGTGCGTGTGCGTGTGAGTGTTTATGTGAGAGAGTGAGAGAGAGAGAGGGAGAGAGAGCGTGTTTGTGAAAGTGTATGTGTGTGTGCGTGTCTGTTTGAGAGAGAGAGCTTGTGTGTGTGCGCCGTATGTCTAAGACATTGTGTGTGTGTCTGTGTGTGTGTTTGTGAGGGTGTGTTGTGTGTGAGAGAGAGAGAGAGAGAGAGAGTTTGTGTTTGTGAGAGAAAGAGCGTGCCTGTGTGTGACTGAGAACGTGTGTATGTGTGTGAGCGTGTGTGTATGTCTGTTTGTGAGAGTGTGTGGGTGTCTGTGCGTGTATGTGTGTGAGAGTGCATGTGCGAGAGAGAGAGAGAGTGCATGTGTGTGTTTGTGTGTTTGTGAGGGTGGATGAGTGTGTGTGTGCATGCGTGTGTGTGAGAGAGTGTGTGTGTGTGTGAGAGAGATCGTGTATGTGTTTATGTGTGAGACAGAGTGAGTGTGTGTGTCTGTGTGTGCGTGTGTGTGTGCGTTTGTGAGAGTGAGAGTGTGTGTGTGTTTTCGAAAGGGAGAGAGAGAGCATGTGTGTGTGAGTCTGTTGGTGAGAGAGAGTGTGCGTGTGAGTGTGTGTGTGTGTGTGTGTGATTGTGTATGTGTTTGAGAGAGTGTGCGTGTGTGAGAGAGAGAACGTGTATGTATGTGAGATAGTGATAGTGCGTGCATGTGTGTGTTTCTGAGCGTGTGTGTGCGTGTGTGAGAGAAACAGCGAGCATGTGAGTACGTCTGAGAGAGTTTGTGTGCATGTGTGTGTGTCTGTTTGTGAGAGAGAGTCTGTGTGTGTATGTGTGTGAGAGACAGTGTCTGTGTATGTGTGTGTCTGTGAGAGACAGAGAGAGAAACTGTGTCCGTGTGGTGTCTAAGAGTGTGTGTGTGTGTGTGTGTGTGTGTGTGTGTGTGTGTGTGTGTGTGTGTGTGACTGAGAGTGTGCGTGTGTGAGGGAGAAAGAGCACATGCGTTTGAGAGTTACAGCGTGTTTTTGTGCGAGAGAAAGACAGAATGTCTGCTTTTTATGTGTCTGAGAGAGCGTGTGTGTACGTCAGAGCGAGAGGGTGTGTGTGTGCTCCTGAGAGAGAGTCTATGTGTGTGTGAGAGAGCGTGTGCGTGTGTGAGTGCGAACGTGTGTGTGAGCGTGAAAGGGAGAGCGAGAGTGTGTGTGTGTGCGTGTGCGTCTGACAGAGCGTGTGTGTGTGTGTGTGTGTGTGTGTGAGTATGTATATGTCATAATGTCATAGAGTCCTACAGCATAGAAACGTGCCCTTCTGCCGACCGCGTCCATGCCGACCATAATGCCTATCTATACTATTTCCCATCTGCCTGCATTAATTCCACATCCCTCTAAGCCTTACTCATTCAAGTACCTGTCCAGATACTTCTTAAATGTCGCTACTGTCGCTGCCTCCACCACCTCCTCAGGTAGCTCATTCCAGATACCCACTATTCTTCGTGTGAAAAATTGACCCCTTTGATCCCGTTTAAACCTCCCCCTCTCAACTTAAATCTATGCCCTCCAGCTTTAGTCAACCCTACCATGGGAAACAAACTCTGTCTATCTATCCTATCTATGCCTCTCATAATGTTATATACCTCTATCATGTCCCCTCTCAGCCTCCTTCGCTCCAGGGAAAACAGACCCAGCCTATCCAATCTCCCTTTATAACTCAAGCCCGCCAAACCAGGCAACATCCTTGTGAGTCTTTTCTGCACCCTCTCTAGCTTAATCACATCTTTCCGGTAATGCGGCGACCAGAACTGCACACAGTCCTCCAAATGCGGCCTAAACAACGTCATGTACAACTTTAACATGACGTCCCAACTCTTGTACTCAATGCCTCGGCCAATGAAGGCAAGGCAAGTGAGAGAGAAAGTGTTTGCGGGTTTTTGAAAGAGTGTGTGTGTGTCTCTGTGTCTCTGTGTGTGAGAGAGAGAGCGTGTGTGCGTGCGTGTATGAGGGAGAGAACATATGTGTACGTGTGAGAGAGGGAGAGCGTGGGTGTGTGTGTGTGTGTGACTGTGTATGTGTGTGATAGAGGGAATGTGTGTGTGTGAAAGTGTGTGTAGGTATCTGAGAGAAGTGTGTGGAAAGAGGGAGAGTGTGTGTGCATGTGCGAGATAGATTCTCTGTGAGTGCGCGTGTCTGAAAGAGGGCGTGTGAGAGTGAGAGCATGTGAATGTGCGACTGAGAATGTGTGTGTATGTGAGAGATAGAGCGTGTGTGTGCGAGGGAGAAGGTGTGTGTGCCTGAGACAGTCTGTGTATGTGAGAGAGAGAACGTGTGTTTGTGTCTGAGAGAGCATGTGTGTGCCTGTGTTTGTCTAAGAGAGTGGGTCTGTGTGTGCGAAGGAAAACGTGTGTGTGCCTGAGAGAGACTGTGTATGTGAAATCGAGAGTGTGTGTGAGAGAGAGAGCCTGTGTGTGACAGGCAGGGAGCGAGCAAGTGTGTGTGTTTGTGTGTGTGTGTGCATGAGAGAGAGAGGGAGAGAGAGAGAGAGTGCGTGTGAGAGAGGGAGAGCGCCTGTGGGTGTGTGTGAGAGAGAGCATGCTTGCGTGTGAGAGAGCATGTGAGTGCGTCTGTTTGTGAAAGAGAGAGTCTGAGTCTGTGAATGTGTGTATGTGTGAGAGAGATTGTGTGTTTCTGTGTTTGAGAGTGCGTGTGCGTGTGTGTACGTGTGCGTGCGTGCGCGTGCGCGTGTGCGCGTGATTCTGTGTGTGTGGGAGGGAGAGAGACCATGTGTGCTTGATAGATAGCCTGTGTGTGTGAGAGGCTTTGTGTGTGAGAGAGAAAGCGTATGCCTGTGCCTGTGAGGCAGCCGGTGTGTGTCTATATGTGTGTGTGTGTGTGTGTGTGTGTGTGTCTGAGAGTGGGTGTGTGAGAGAGGGAAATAGGTGCGTATGCATCTATGTGTGTTTGAGAGAGAGATACTTTGTGTGTGTGTGTGCGCGTGCGTGTCAGAGATACTGCGAATGTGTATGTGCGTGCCTGAGAGACTGGACACGTGTGTGTGTCTGAGAGTGTTCGTGTGTGTATGTGTGACAGACAGAGAGAGACAGAGAGACAGAGTCTGACAGTTGACTGTCTGACATACAGTGAACATCAACGCAAGCTCGAGGAAAAGCATCTCATCTACTGATTAGGCACTCTACAGCCTGCCGGACTGAACATTGAGTTCAATAATTTCAGAGCATGACAGCCCCCCATTTTACTTTCATTTTTAGTTACTTTTTCTTTTTTTCTTTTTTACATTTTTTACAATCTTTTTCTTTTTGCATTTAATTCATTTCATCTTAGTTTGTTCATTTTGCTTACCCACTGTCTTTTTTCAGGTTTGCACTTGCTGCTGTTCAATATCCAGTCACGTGCTCTCTCACACGCGCGCACACACTCTCAGACACACACCCACACGCGCACAACTTCTCTCTCAGGCACACACACACACCCTCTCTATCTCTCTCACACACACACACACACTCACTCGTTCTCTCACTAGTTCTCTCACTCGTTCTCTTATTCGTTCTCTCACTGGTTCTCTCACTCGTTCACTCACTCGTCGCTCACTGGTTCGCTCGCTCGTTCGCTCACTCGTTCGATCACTCACTTACACACACGTTCTCTCACACAAACACACACTCTGTCCCAGACACTAAAACACAGATGTTATTTCTCTCACGCACACAGCCATGCTCTGTCAGACACACACACACACACGTTCTCCCTCTCACGCACACACGTGCTTTCAGATACACACACGTTCTCTCTCTCACTGACACACACACGCTCATTCAGACACACGCACATGCACACATGCTCTCTCTCAGACACACGCATACACATGTTCTCCCTCTCTATCCCTCTTTCTCTCTCTCTCTCTCCCTCTCTCTCACACACACACACACATGCACACACACACACACACGCACACACACACACACACACACACACACACACGCTTTCTCAGACACACGCACACACTCTCTCTCAGACGCCCACACACACGCTCTCCCATACGGACACTTGCTCTCTCTCACACATACGTGACACGCACACACTTATGCACTCACACACACACGCACACACACACATGACACATGCAGATCACACACAGGCACTGGGGTGACAGTGGACCAGAAATATAGGCGCAATCACACACAGGTCACACCCCAGCACTGAGCCAGACAAATTCACACACACACGCACACACACAGATCACACCACAGTCACTGAGACAGAATCTCTCAGTCAGCCTAACATTTAAATTTCTATGCAACATCACAGTGCTACAGATGTTCGAAAGCAAAAATAAATACCGAAAATTCAGGACATACTTAGCAAGTATTTGTTGAGAGAGAAACAGATTTAATGTCTCAGATTCGTGACCGTTCATTTGAACTGGCAGAGATTAGAGATGGAACAGATTTATACGAAAGGGAACAGGAGGAGTGGGATTATAATCAACAGTCAGTTTAGCAATTTCAATCTCATCCTTTTATTGTTTAATCTCTCCTGTCTTCCACCGTATGACAGACCTTCCCATTTGTTCATTCAGGTCCAATCATTTCAAAACATCACTGGATACAGGAACACATTTATAAATCTCAATAAGTCCTCAATCAAACTGGTAACTTTGCGCAGGCCTGATGTATAATTTATCTCTTTATTTCCCTTCCTCACAGTTAACTTGCTGACGATTGGGATCCTGTCTCGGGGAAAGTGCGGTCTCTCCAAATGTGTCACTCATTACCTAGTGGCCATGTCAACTGCGGATCTACTGGTCATTATCCTGGACCTGATATTGAGATACATTCCCATTGTTTATCCGGAACAGTTTCGGTTTCTGTGGGACATACCTGTGTGTGATATCCACGCCGTCCTGCTTTACGCAGCCACAGACTGTTCTGTCTGGTTCACGGTCACTTTCACCTTTGATCGATTTGTGGCCATTTGTTGCCAGAAGCTGAAAAGTAAATATTGCAGTGAGAAAACGTCGGCGGTGGTTGTGGGAACAGTGAGTGTGCTGAGCTGTTTAAAGAACATCTTCTGGTATTTTATGCTAACAGGTTGGTATTCGCTGCTGAACAATCCCTGGTTTTGTTTCGTAACAATGGGTGTTTGGAATTCTCGTGTCTGGGTAACAATCGAGTTCCTCCACAACATTCTAACCCCAGAGCTGCCATTTGTGCTGGTTCTGCTGCTCAATGCTCTCACCGTCAAACACATTTTAGTGAGCAGCAGAGGACGCAGGAGACTTCGAAGTCACAGCAGTGGGGAGAGTTGCAGAGACCCCGAGATGGAGAGTCGAAGGAAATCCATCATATTACTGTTAGTTATCTCGGGGAATTTCATCCTGTTGTGGGCGATGTTAATGGTGTTTATGATATGGAACCGGATGTACTTGTTGGGGTATCGGTATGTTTCTCTACCTCTCTTTCTGCAGGGATTGGGCTTCATGCTGCAGCTTCTAAGTTTCTGCACGAACACGGCGATTTACGCCGTGACCCAGACTCAGTTCAGAAAGCAGTTGAAGAATGTACAGAAATATCCCTTCACCACAATCGTTAAATACATTCAATGATCAGAGGAGGGGCGGGTCTTGTTATCATGCAGACAGAGCGGGTTGGGGGCCTGTCACTATGGAGACAGAGAGCGAGCGGGGCTTGACAGCATGGAGACAAAGCGGGGGTGGGGCCTGTCACCGTGGAGACAGAGCGGGGGCGATGGCATGTCGCAAAGCATGCAGAGATGGGGCAGGACCTGTCACCATGGACAAAGCATGGAGGGCGGAGCATGATGACAGGGGGAGAGAGCAGGGGCGGGTTCCGTTTCCCCAGTGACGGAGGAGTGGGGCGGGGCGTGTTTCCACAGTGAAGGAGGAGAGGCAGCGGGGTCTGTCTCCAGGGTGATGGAATGGCAGCGGGGTCAGCTTCCAGGGTGATAAAGAAGTGCGAGCGGTGTCTCTTTCTAGTTTGATGGAGCAGAGGCAGCGGGGTCTGTTTCTAGGGTGATAGAGGTGTGCGTGCGGTGACAGTTTCCAGATTAAAGGAGCGGAGTTTGTTTCCAGCTGAAGGAGGAATGGAAGTGGGAACGTTTTCCACGTTGATGGAGAAGTGGGAGCGTGGTATCTTTCCACTTTGATGGAGGAGTGGGAGCGGGGTCAGTTTCCAGTGTGCTGGAGGAGTGGGTTCGGGGTATGATTACTGTTTGATGGAGGAGTGGGAGCGGGGCAACTTTCACATTTGCTGGAGGAGTGCGAACGGGGTCTGTTTCCAGGGTGATTGAGAAATGGGAGCGGGGAGAGTTTCCAGGTTGATAGAGGGGTGGGAGCGGGGTCAGTGTCCAGTTTGAAGGAGGAGCGGTAGCGGTGTCTGTTTCCAGGGTAATGGAGGAGGCGTAGTGGGGTCTATTTCCAGGGTGGTGGAGGAGTAGGGTCTGTTTCCAGTTTAATGTATGAGTGGAAGCGGGGTCTGATCCAGGGCGATGGAGGAGTGCGACCGGGGTCAGTTTGCAGTTTGAAGGAGGAATGGTAGCGGGGTCTGTTTCCAGGGGAATGGAGGAATGGGAGCGGGGTCATTTTCCAGTTTGATGGAGGAGTGGGAGTGGTGAAGGTTTCCATGGTAATGGAGTAGTGGTACTGGGGTCTGCTTCCAGGGTGATGGAGGAGTGGGAGCAGGTTCTGTTTCCAGGGTGTTGGAGGAGTGGGTGTGGGGTCTGGTTCCAGTTTGATGGAGGAGCGGGAGCGGGGTCTGTTTCCAGTTTAATCGAGGAGTGGAAGCGGGGATGATCCAGGGTGATGGAGCCGTGGGTCCGTCGTCTGCTTCCAGTTTGATGGAGGACTGCGTGCGGGGACTCTCTCCAGGCAGATGGAGGAGTGGGAATAGGGTCTGTTTCCAGTTTCATCAAGGAGTGGGAGCGGGATCTGTTTCCAGTTTGCTGGATGAGTGGGAGCGGGATCTGTTTCCAGTTTGCTGGAGGATTGGGATCGGGGACTGTTTCCTGTTTGATGAAGGAGTGGGAGCGGGGTCTGTTTCCAGTTTGATGGAGGAGTGGGAGCGGGATCTGTTTCCAGTTTGCTGGAGGATTGGGAGCGGGGACTGTTTCCTGTTTGATGAAGGAGTGGTAGAGGTGTCTGTTTCCAGTTTGATGGAGGAGTGGGAGCGGGATATGTTTCCAGTTTGATGGAGGATTGGGAGCGGGGACTGTTTCCTGTTTGATGCAGGAGTGGGAGCGGGATCTGTTTCCAGTTTGATGGAGGATTGGGAGCGGAGACTGTTTCCTGTTTGATGACGGAGTGCGAGAGGGGTCTGTTTCCAGTTTGATGGAGGAGTGGGAGCGGGATCTGTTTCCAGTTTGATGGAGGAATGGGAGCGGGGACTGTTTCCTGTTTGATGAAGGAGTGGTAGAGGTGTCTGTTTCCAGTTTGATGGAGGAGCGGGAGCGGGGACTGTTTCCTGTTTGATGCAGGAGTGGGAGCAGCGTCTGTTTCCAGTTGGAAGGAGGAGTGGGGCGGGGTCTGTTTCCAGCTAATGGAGGCGTGAAGCAGGGTATGTTTCCAGTTTGAAGGAGAGGTTGTAGCGGGGTCTGTTTGGAATTTGAAGTAGGAGTGGGAGCGGGGTCTGTTTCCAGTTTGATGCAGCAGTGGGAGCAGCGTCTGCTTCCAGTTGGAAGGAAGAGTGGGGCGGGGTCTGTTTCCAGTTTGATGCAGGAGTGGGAGCGGGGTCTGCTTCCAGTTTGATGGAGGAGTGTGTGCGGCGTCTGTTTCCAGTTTGATGGAGGAGTGGGAGCGGGGTCAGTTTCCAATTTGATGGAGGAGTGGGAGCGGGGTCCGATTCCAGTTTTATGGAGGAGTGGGAGAGGGGCCTGTGTCAAGTTTGATGGAGGAGTGCGAGCGGGGCCTGTTTCCAGTTCGAAGGAGGGGTGGGAGCGGGTTCTGTATCCATTCTGATGGAAGTGTGGGAGCGGAGTCTCTGTCCATTTTCATGTAAGAGTGGGAGCGTGGTTTTGTTTCCATTTTGATGGAGGAGTAGGAGCGGGGTCTTTTTCCATTTTGATGGAGGAGTGGGAGCGGGGTCTGTTTCCAGTTTGATGGATGAGTGGGTGTGGGGCATGTTTCCAGTTTGTTGGAGGAGTGTGGAGCGGGGTCTGTATCCTGTTTGATGGGGGAGTGTGAATGGGGTCTGTTTCCAGTGTGATGCGGACTGGGAGCGGGGTCTGTTTCCAGTTTGAAGGAGGAGTGGGAGAGGGGTCTGTTTCCAGTTTGATGGAGGATTGTTAGCGGGGTCAGTTTCCAGTTTGATGGAGGAGTAGGATCGATGTACATTTCCAGTTTGATGGAGGAGTGGGAGCGACTTCTGTGTACAGTTTGATGGAGGGGTGGGAGTGGGGACTGAGTCCAGCCTATCGGGGATTCGGACCGGAGTCTGTTTCCCGTTTGATGAGGAGTGGGAGCGAGGTCTGTCTCCATTTTGATGGAGGTGTGGAAGCGACGTCTGTGTCCTGTTTGATGGAGGAGTGGGAGTCGCGACTGTGTCCAGTTTGATGGAGGAGTGGGAGCGGGGTCTGTGTCCAGTTTGATGGAGCATTGGTAGCGAGGTCTGTGTCCAGTTTGATGGAGGAGTGGGAGTGGGGACTGTGTCCAGTTTGATCGAGGAGTGGGAGCGTGGTCTGTTTGCAGTTTGATGACGAGAGGGAGCGGGGTCTGCTTCCAGTTTGATGGAGGAGTGTGAGCGGCGTCTGTTTTCAGTTCGATGGAGGAGTGGGAGCGGGGTCGGTTTCCAGTTTGATGGAGGAGTGGGAGCGGGGTCTGATTCCAGTTTGAGGGAGGAATGGGAGCGCGGTACATTTCCAGTTTGATGGAGGAGTGGGAGCGGGTTCTGTTTCCAGTTTGATGGAGAAATGGGAGAGGGGTCTGTGTCAGGTTTGATGGAGGAGTGGGTGCGGGGCCTGTTTCCAGTTGGAAGGAGGGATGGGGCGTGGTCTGTATCCATTCTAATGGAAGTGTGGGAGCGGGGTCTCTTTCCATTTTGATGGAAGAGTGGGAGCGGGGTTTTGTTTCCATTTTGATGGAGGAGTGGGAGCGGCGTTTGTTTCCATTTTGATGGAGCAGTAGGAGCGCTGTCTGTTTCCATTTTGATGGAGGAGTGGGAGCGGGGTCTGTTTCCAGTTTGATGGAGGAGTGGGAGCGGGGACTGTTTCAAGTTCGATGGAGGAGTGGAAGTGCGGTATGTTTCCAGTTTGTTGGAGGAGTGTGGAGCGGGCTCTGTAACCTGTTTGATGGGGGAGTATGAATGGGGTCTGTTTCCAGTGTGATGCGGACTGGGAGCGGGGTCTGTTTCCAGTTTGAAGGAGGAGTGGGAGAGGGGTCGGTTTCCAATTTGATGGAGGAGTGGGAGCGGGGTCTGATTCCAGTTTTATGGAGGAGTGGGAGCGGGGCCTGTTTCCAGTTCGAAGGAGGGGTGGAGGGGGTTCTGTATCCATTCTTATGGAAGTGTGGGAGCGGGGTCTCTGTCCATTTTCATGTAAGAGTGGGAGCGGGGTTTTGTTTCCATTTTGATGGAGGAGTAGGAGCGGGGTCTTTTTCCATTTTGATGGAGGAGTGGGAGCGGGGTCTGTTTCCAGTTTGATGGATGAGTGGGAGTGGGGCATGTTTCCAGTTTGTTGGAGGAGTGTGGAGCGGGGTCTGTATCCTGTTTGATGGGGGAGTGTGAATGGGGTCTGTTTCCAGTGTGATGCGGACTGGGAGCGGGGTCTGTTTCCAGTTTGAAGGAGGAGTGGGAGAGGGGTCTGTTTCCAGTTTGATGGAGGTGTGGTAGCGGGGTCAGTTTCCAGTTTGATGGAGGAGTGGGATCGATGTACATTTCCATTTTGATTGAGGAGTGGGAGCGTTGTCTGTTTCCAGTTTGATGCAGGAGTGGGAGCGGGGTCGGTTTCCAGTTGGAAGGAGGAGTGGGAGCGTGGTCTGTTTCCAGTTTGATGACGAGAGGGAGCGGGGTCTGCTTCCAGTTTGATGGAGGAGTGGGATCGATGTACATTTCCATTTTGATCGAGGAGTGGGAGCGGTGTCTGTTTCCACTTTGATGGAGGAGTGGGAGCGACTTCTGTATCCAGTTTGATGGAGGAGTGGGAGTGGGGACTGAGTCCAGCCTATGGGGGAGTCGGACCGGAGTCTGTTTCCCGTTTGATGAGGAGTGGGAGCGAGGTCTGTGTCCATTTTGATGGAGGAGTGGGAGCGACGTCTGTGTCCTGTTTGATGGAGGAGTGGGAGCGGGGTCTGTGTCCAGTTTGATGGAGCAGTGGGAGCGAGGTCTGTGTCCAGTTTGATGGAGGAGTGGGAGTGGGGACTGTGTCCAGTTTGATCGAGGAGTGGGAGCGGGGTCTGTTTCCAGTTTGATGCAGGAGTGGGAGCGGGATCTGTGTCCAGTTTGTTGGAGGAGTGGGAGCGGGTTCTGTGTCCAGTTTGATGTAGGAGTGGGAGCGGGGTCTGATTCCAGTTTGATGGAGAAGTGGGAGCGAGGTCTGTTTCCGGTTAGATGGAGGAGTGGGAGCGGTTCTCTTTCCATTTTGATGGAGGAGTGGGAGCGGGAACTGTTTCCATTTTGATGGAGGAGTGGGAGCGCGGTCTGTGTCCAGTTTCATGGAGGAGTGGGAGCGGGGTCTGTTTCCAGTTTGATGGAGGAGTGGGAGCGAGGTCTGTTCCCATTTTAATGGAGGATTGGGAGCGGGGTCCGTTTCCAGTTTGATGGAGGAGTGGGAGGGGGATCTGCTTCCATTTTGATGGAGGAGTGGGAGCGGAGTCTGCTTCCAGCTTGATGGAGGAGTGTGAGCGGGTCTGTTTACATTTTGATGGAGGAGCGGGAGCGGGTACAGTTTCCATTTTAATGGAGGATTAGGAGCGGGGTCTGTTTCCAGTTTGATGGAGGAGTGGGAGCGGAGTCTGCTTCCAGCTTGATGGAGGAGTGTGAGCGGGGTCTGTTTCCATGTTGATGGAGGAGCGGGAGCGGGGTCTGTTTCCATTTGATGGTGGAGTGTGAGCGGTGTCCATTTGCAGTTTGATGGAGAAGTGAAAGCGGGATCTGTGTCCAGTTTCATGGAAGAGAGTGTGCGGGGTCCATTTCCAGTTTGATGGAGGAGTGGGAGCGGGGTCTGTTTCCAGTTTGATGGAGGAGTGGGAGCGGGGTCTGTTCCCATTTTAATGGAGGATTGGGAGCGGGGTCTGTTTCCAGTTTGATGGAGGAGTGGGAGCGGGATCTGTTTCCAGTTTGATGGAGGATTGGGAGCGGAGACTGTTTCCTGTTTGATGAAGGAGTGCGAGAGGGGTCTGTTTCCAGTTTGATGGAGGAGCGGGAGCGGGATCTGTTTCCAGTTTGATGGAGGAGTGGGAGCGGGATATGTTTCCAGTTTGATGGAGGATTGGGAGTGGGGACTGTTTCCTGTTTGAATAAGGAGTGGGAGCGTGATCTGTTTCCAGTTTGATGGAGGAGGGGGAGCGGGGTCTGTTTCCTGCTTGATGCAGGAGTGGGAGCAGCGTCTGTTTCCAGTTCGAAGGAGGAGTGGGGCGGGGTCTGTTTCCAGCTAATGGCGGCGTGAAGCAGGGTCTGTATCCAGTTTGAAGGAGGGGTTGTAGCGGGGTCTGTTTGGAATTTGAAGTAGGAGTGGGAGCGGGGTCTGTTTCCAGTTGGAAGGAGATGTGGGGCGGGGTCGGTTTCCAGCTAATGGAGGAGTGGGAGCGGGGTCTGTTTCCAGTTTGATGCAGGAGTGGGAGCGGGGTCTGCTTCCAGTTTGATGGAGGAGTGTGTGCGGCGTCTGTTTCCAGTTTGATGGAGGAGTGGGAGCGGGGTCGGTTTCCAATTTGATGGAGGAGTGGGAGCGGGGTCTGATTCCAGTTTTATGGAGGAGTGGGAGAGGGGTCTGTGTCAAGTTTGTTGGAGGAGTGGGAGCGGGGCCTGTTTCCAGTTGGAAGGAGGGGTGGGAGCGGGTTCTGTATCCATTCTGATGGAAGTGTGGGAGCGGGGTCTCTGTCCATTTTCATGTAAGAGTGGGAGCGGGGTTTTGTTTCCATTTTGATGGAGGAGTAGGAGCGGGGTCTTTTTCCATTTTGATGGAGGAGTGGGTGCCGGGTCTGTTTCCAGTTTGATGGAGGAGTGCGAGTGGGGCATGTTTCCAGTTTGTTGGGGGAGTGTGGAGCGGGGTCTGTATCCTGTTTGATGGGGGAGTGTGAATGGGGTCTGTTGCCTGTGTGATGCGGACTGGGAGCGGGGTCTGTTTCCAGTTTGAAGGAGGAGTGGGAGAGGGATCTGTTTCCAGTTTGATGGAGGAGTGGAAGCGGGGTCAGTTTCCAGTTTGATGGAGGAGTGGGATCGATGTACATTTCCATTTTGATTGAGGAGTGGGAGCGGTCTCTGTTTCCACTTTGATGGAGGAGTGGGAGCGACTTCTGTGTCCAGTTTGATGGAGGAGTGGGAGTGGGGACTGAGTCCAGCCTATCGGGGATTCGGACCGGAGTCTGTTTCCCGTTTGATGAGGAGTGGGAGCGAGGTCTGTCTCCATTTTGATGGAGGTGTGGAAGCGACGTCTGTGTCCTGTTTGATGGAGGAGTGGGAGTCGCGACTGTGTCCAGTTTGATGGAGGAGTGGGAGCGGGGTCTGTGTCCAGTTTGATGGAGCAGTGGGAGCGAGGTCTGTGTCCAGTTTGATGGAGGCTTGGGAGTGGGGACTGTGTCCAGTTTGATCGAGGAGTGGGAGCGTGGTCTGTTTCCAGTTTGATGCAGGAGTGGGAGCGGGGTCGGTTTCCAGTTGGAAGGAGGAGTGGGAGCGTGGTCTGTTTCCAGTTTGATGACGAGAGGGAGCGGGGTCTGCTTCCAGTTGGATGGAGGAGTGTGAGCGGCGTCTGTTTTCAGTTCGATGGACGAGTGGGAGCGGGGTCGGTTTCCAGTTTGATGGAGGAGTGGGAGCGGGGTCTGATTCCAGTTTGAGGGAGGAATGGGAGCGCGGTACATTTCCAGTTTGATGGAGGAGTGGGAGCGGGTTCTGTTTCCAGTTTGATGGAGGAGTGGGAGAGGGGTCTGTGTCAGGTTTGATGGAGGAGTGGGTGCGGGGCCTGTTTCCAGTTGGAAGGAGGGATGGGGGCGTGGTCTGTATCCATTCTAATGGAAGTGTGGGAGCGGGGTCTCTTTCCATTTTGATGGAAGAGTGGGAGCGGGGTTTTGTTTCCATTTTGATGGAGGAGTGGGAGCGGCGTTTGTTTCCATTTTGATGGACCAGTAGGAGCGCTGTCTGTTTCCATTTTGATGGAGGAGTGGGAGCGGGGTCTGTTTCCAGTTTGATGGAGGAGTGGGGCCGGGGACTGTTTCAAATTCGGCGGAGGAGTGGGAGTGCGGTATGTTTCCAGTTTGTTGTAGGAGTGTGGAGCGGGGTCTGTAACCTGTTTGATGGGGGAGTATGAATGGGGTCTGTTTCCAGTGATGCGGACTGGGAGCGGGGTCTGTATCCAGTTTGAAGGAGGAGTGGGAGAGGGGTCTGTTTCCAGTTTGATGGAGGAGTGTAAGCGGGGTCAGTTTCCAGTTTGATGGAGGAGTGGGATCGATGTACATTTCCATTTTGATCGAGGAGTGGGAGCGGTGTCTGTTTCCACTTTGATGGAGGAGTGGGAGCGACTTCTGTGTCCAGTTTGATGGAGGAGTGGGAGTGGGGACTGAGTCCAGACTATGGGGGAGTCGGACCGGAGTCTGTTTCCCGTTTGATGAGGAGTGGGAGCGAGGTCTGTGTCCATTTTGATGGAGGAGTGGGAGCGACGTCTGTGTCCTGTTTGATGGAGGAGTGGGAGCGGGGTCTGTGTCCAGTTTGATGGAGCAGTGGGAGCGAGGTCTGTGTCCAGTTTGATGGAGGAGTGGGAGTGGGGACTGTGGCCAGTTTGATCGAGGAGTGGGAGCGGGGTCTGTTTCCAGTTTAAATGCAGGAGTGGGAGCGCGATCTGTGTCCAGTTTGATGGAGGAGTGGGAGCGGGTTCTGTGTCCAGTTTGATGGAGGAGTGGGAGCGGGGTCTGTTTCCAGTTTGATGGAGAAGTGGGAGCGAGGTCTGTTTCCGGTTAGATGGAGGAGTGGGAGCGGTTCTCGTTCCATTTTGATGGAAGAGTGGGAGCGGGAACTGTTTCCATTTTGATGGAGGAGTGGGAGCGGGGTCTGTGTCCAGTTTCATGGAGGAGTGGGAGCGGGGTCTGTTTCCAGTTTGATGGAGGAGTGGGAGCGAGGTCTGTTCCCATTTTAATGGAGGATTGGGAGCGGGGTCTGTTTCCAGTTTGATGGAGGAGTGGGAGCGGGATCTGCTTCCATTTTGATGGAGGAGTGGGAGCGGAGTCTGCTTCCAGCTTGATGGAGGAGTGTGAGCGGGTCTGTTTCCATGTTGATGGAGGAGCGGGAGCGGGTACAGTTTCCATTTTAATGGAGGATTAGGAGCAGGGTCTGTTTCCAGTTTGATGGAGGAGTGGGAGCGGGATCTGCTTCCATTTTGATGGAGGAGTGGGAGCGGAGTCTGCTTCCAGCTTGATGGAGGAGTGTGAGCGGGTCTGTTTCCATGTTGATGGAGGAGTGGGAGCGGGGTCTGTTTCCATTTGATGGTGGAGTGGGAGCGGTGTCCATTTGCAGTTTGATGGTGGAGTGGGAGCGGGATCTGTGTCCAGTTTCATGGAAGAGATTGTGCGGGGTCCATTTCCAGTTTGATGGAGGAGTGGGAGCGGGGTCTGTTTCCAGTTTGATGGAGGAGTGGGAGCGGCGTCTGTTCCCATTTTAATGGAGGATTGGGAGCGGGGTCTGTTTCCAGTTTGATGGAGGAGTGTTAGCGGGATCTGCTTCCATTTTGATGGAGGAGTGGGAGCGGAGACTGCTTCCAGCTTGATGGAGGAGTGTGAGCGGGTCAGTTTCCATTTTGATGGAGGAGCGGGAGCGGGTACAGTTTCCATTTTGATGGAGGAGTGGGAGCGGGGTCTGTGTCCAGTTTCATGGAGGAGTGGGAGCGGGGTCTGCTTCCTGTTTGATGGAGGAGTGGAAGCGGGGTCTGTTTCCAGATTGATGGTGGAGCGGGAGCGGTGTCCATTTGCAGTTTGATGGAGGAGTGGGAGCGGAATCTGTGTCCAGTTTGATGGAAGAGTGTGAGCGGGGTCCATTTCCAGCTTGATGGAGGAGTGGGAGCGGGGAAGGTTCCATTTTGATGGAGGAGCGGGAGCGGGGTCTGTTTCCATTTGATGGTGGAGTGGGAGCGGTGTCCATTTGCAGTTTGATGGTGGAGTGGGAGCGGGATCTGTGTCCAGTTTCATGGAAGAGATTGTGTGGTGTCCATTTCCAGTTTGATGGAGGAGTGGGAGCGGGGTCTGTTTCCAGTTTGATGGAGGAGTGGGAGCGGCGTCTGTTCCCATTTTAATGGAGGATTGGGAGCGGGGTCTGTTTCCAGTTTGATGGAGGAGTGTTAGCGGGATCTGCTTCCATTTTGATGGAGGAGTGGGAGCGGAGACTGCTTCCAGCTTGATGGAGGAGTGTGAGCGGGTCAGTTTCCATTTTGATGGAGGAGCGGGAGCGGGTACAGTTTCCATTTTGATGGAGGAGTGGGAGCGGGGTCTGTGTCCAGTTTCATGGAGGAGTGGGAGCGGGGTCTGCTTCCTGTTTGATGGAGGAGTGGAAGCGGGGTCTGTTTCCAGATTGATGGTGGAGCGGGAGCGGTGTCCATTTGCAGTTTGATGGAGGAGTGGGAGCGGAATCTGTGTCCAGTTTGATGGAAGAGTGTGAGCGGGGTCCATTTCCAGCTTGATGGAGGAGTGGGAGCGGGGAAGGTTCCATTTTGATGGAGGAGCGGGAGCGGGGTCTCTTCCCAGTTTGATGGAGGAGTGGGAGCGGAGTCAGTTTCCATTTTGATGGAGGAGCAGTAGCGGTGTCTGTTTCCAGGGTAATGGAGGAGGCGTAGTGGGGTCTATTTCCAGGGTGGTGGAGGAGTAGGATCTGTTTCCAGTTTAATGTATGAGTGGAAGCGGGGTCTGATCCAGGGCGATGGAGGAGTGCGACCGGGGTCAGTTTGCAGTTTGAAGGAGGAACGGTAGCTGGGTCTGTTTCCAGGGGAATGGAGGACTGGGAGCGGGGTCATTTTCCAGTTTGATGGAGGAGTGGGAGTGGTGAAGGTTTCCAGGGTAATGGAGTAGTGGTAGTGGGGTCTGTTTCCATGGTGGTGGAGGAGTGGGAGCGGGTTGTGTTTCCAGGGTGTTGGAGGAGTGAGTGTGGGGTCTGTTTCCAGTTTGATGGAGGAGGGGGAGCGGGGTCTGTTTCCAGTTTAATCGAGGAGTGGAAGCGGGGATGATCTAGGGTGATGGAGGCGTGGGTTCGTGGTCTGCTTCCAGTTTGATGGGGGATTGCGTGCGGGGACTCTCTCCAGGCAGATGGAGGAGTGGGAGTAGGGTCTGTTTCCAGTTTGTTGGAGGAGTGGGAGCGGGATCTGTTTCCAGTTTGCTGGAGGATTGGGAGCGGGGATTGTTTACTGTTTGATGAAGGAGTGGGGGCGGGGTCTGTTTCCAGTTTGATGGAGGAGTGGGAGAGGGGTCTGTTTCCTGTTTGATGCAGGAATGGGAGCGGGATCTGTTTCCAGTTTGATGGAGGAGTTGGAGCGGGATCTATTTCCAGTTTGATGGAGGATTGGGAGCGTGGTCTGTTTCCTGCTTGATGCAGGAGTGGGAGCAGCGTCTGTTTCCAGTTGGAAGGAGGAGTGGTGCGGGGTCTGTTTCCAGCAAATGGAGGCGTGGGAGTAGGGTCTGTTTCCAATTTAAAGGAGGGGTTGGAGCGGGGTCTGTTTCCAGTTTGATGCAGGAGTGGGAGCAGCGTCTGCTTCCAGTTGGAAGGAAGGAGTGGGGCGGGGTCTGTTTCCAGTTTGAAGTCGGAGTGGGAGCGGGGTCTGTTTCCAGTTTGATGCAGGAGTGGGAGCAGCGTCTGCTTCCAGTTGGAAGGAGGAGTGGGGCGGGGTCTGTTTCCAGCTAATTGAGGAGTGGGAGCGGGGTCTGTTTCCAATTTGAAGGAGGGGTTGGTGCAGTGTCTGTTTGCAATTTGAAGTAGGAGTGGGAGTGGGGTCTGTTTCCAGTTTGATGCAGGAGTGGGAGCAGCGTCTGCTTCCAGTTGGAAGGAGGAGTGGGAGCGGGGTCTGTTTCCAGTTTGATGACGAGGGGGGAGCGGGGTCTGCTTCCAGTTTGATGGAGGAGTGTGAGCGGTGTCTGTTTTCAGTTCGATGGAGAAGTGGGAGCGGGGTCGGTTTCCTGTTTGATGGAGGAGTCGGAGCGCGGTCTGATTCCAGTTTGAGGGAGGAATGGGAGCTCGGTCCATTTTCAGTTTGATGGAGGAGTGGGAGCGATTTCTGTTTCCAGTTTGATGGAGGAGTGGGTGAGGGGTCTGTGTCAGGTTTGATGGAGGAGTGGGAGCGGGGCCTGTTTTCAGTTGGAAGGAGGGGTGGGAGCGGGGTCTGTATCCATTCTAATGGAAGTGTGGGAGAGGGGTCTCTTTCCATTTTGATGGAAGAGTGGGAGCGGGGTTTTGTTTCCATTTTGATGGAGGAGTGGGAGCGGGGTTTGTTTCCATTTTGATGGAGGAGTGGGAGCGGGGTCTGTTTCCAGTTTGATGGAGGAGTGGGAGCGTGGTCTGTTCCCATTTTGATGGACGAATGGGAGCGGGGTCTGTTTCCAGTTTGATGGAGGAGTGGGAGCGGGTTCTGTTTCCATTTTGATGGATGAGTGGGAGCGGAGTCTGCTTCCAGATGATGGAGGAGTGCGAGCGGGCCAGTTTCCATTTTGATGGAGGAGCGGGAACGGGTACAGTTTCCGTTTTGATGGAGGAGTGGGAGCGGGTTCTGTGTCCAATTTCATGGAGGAGTGGGAGCGGGATCTGCTTCCTGTTTGATGGAGGAGTGGGAGCGGGGTCTGTTTCCAGTTTGATGGTGGAGCGGGAGCTGTGTCCATTTGCAGTTTGATGGAGGAGTGGGAGCGGGATCTGTGTCTAGTTTGATGGAAGAGTGTAAGCGGGGTCCATTTCCAACTTGATGGAGTAGTGGGAACGGGGTCTGTTTAGATTTTCGTGGAGTAGTGGGAGCGGGGTCTGTTCCTAGATGGATGGAGGAGTGGGAGCGGGGTCTGTTTCCATTTTGATGGAGGAGCAGTAGCGGTGTCTGTTTCCAGGGTAATGGAGGAGGCGTAGTGGGGTCTGTTTCCAGGTTAGTGGAGGAGTAGGGTCTGTTTCCAGTTTAATATATGAGTGGAAGCGGGGTCTGATCCAGGGCGATGGAGGAGTGCGACCGGGGTCAGTTTGCAGTTTGAAGGAGGAATGGTAGCGGGGTCTGTTTCCAGGGGAATGGAGGAGTGGGAGCGGGGTCATTTTCCAGTTTGATGGAGGAGTGGGAGTGGTGAAGGTTTCCAGGGTAATGGAGTAGTGGTAGTGGGGTCTGTTTCCATGGTGGTGGAGGAGTGGGGGCGGGTTGTGTTTCCAGGGTGTTGGAGGAGTGAGTGTGGGGTCTGTTTCCAGTTTGATGGAGGAGCGGGAGCGGGGTCTGTTTCCAGTTTAATAGAGGAGTGGAAGCGGGGATGATCCAGGGTGATGGAGGCGTGGGTTCGTGGTCTGCTTCCAGTTTGATGTAGGACTGCGTGCGGGGACTCTCTCCAGGCAGATGGAGGAGTGGGAGTAGGGTCTGTTTCCAGTTTGATGGAGGAGTGGGAGCGGGATCTGTTTCCAGTTTGCTGGAGGATTGGGAGCGGGGACTGTTTACTGTTTGATGAAGGAGTGGGAGCGGGGTCTGTTTACAGTTTGATGGAGGAGCGGGAGCGGGATCTGTTTCCAGTTTGATGGAGGAGTGGGAGAGGGGTCTGTTTCCTGCTTGATGCAGGAGTGGGAGCAGCGTCTGTTTCCAGTTGGAAGGAGGAGTGGTGCGGGGTCTGTTTCCAGCAAATGGAGGCGTGGGAGTCGGGTCTGTTTCCAATTTAAAGGAGGGTTTGGAGCGGGGTCTGTTTGCAATTTGAAGTAGGAGTGGGAGCGGGGTCTGTTTCCAGTTTGATGCAGGAGTGGGAGCAGCGTCTGCTTCCAGTTGGAAGGAGGAGTGGGGCGGGGTCTGTTTCCAGTTTGATGCAGGAGTGGGAGCAGCGTCTGCTTCCAGTTGGAAGGAGGACTGGGGCGGGGTCTGTTTCCAGCTAATGGAAGAGTTGGAGCCGGGTCTGTTTCCAATTTGAAGGAGGGGTTGGAGCGGGGTCTGTTTGCAATTTGAAGTAGGAGTGGGAGTGGGGTCTGTTTCCAGTTTGATGCAGGAGTGGGAGCAACGTCTGCTTCCAGTTGGAAGGAGGAGTGGGAGCGGGGTCTGTTTCCAATTTGAAGGAGGGGTTGGAGCGGGGTCTGTTTGCAATTTGAAGTAGGAGTGGGAGAGGGGTCTGTGTCAAGTATGATGGACGGGTGGGAGCGGGGCCTGTTTCCAGTTGGAAGGAGGGGTGGGAGCGGGGTCTGTATCCTTTCTGATGGAAGTGTGGGAGCGGGGTCTCTTTCCATTTTCATGTAAGAGTGGGAGCGGGGTCTGTATCCTGTTTGATGGGGGAGTGTGAATGGGGTCTGTTTCCAGTGTGATGGAGGAGTGGGAGTGGGGTATGTTTCCAGTTTGTTGGAGGAGTGTGGAGCGGGGTCTGTATCCTGTTTGATGGGGGAGTGTGAATGGGGTCTGTTTCCAGTGTGATGCGGACTGGGAGCGGGGTCTGTTTCCAGTTTGAAGGAGGAGTGGGAGAGGGGTCTGTTTCCAGTCTGATGGAGGAATGGAAGCGGGGTCAGTTTCCAGTTTGATGGTGGAGTGGGATCGATGTACATTTCCATTTTGATTGAGGAGTGGGAGCGGTGTCTGTTTCCAGTTTGATGGAGGAGTGGGAGCGACTTCTGTGGCCAGTTTGATGGAGGAGTGGGAGTCGCGACTGTGCCCAGCCTATCGGGGAGTCGGACCGGAGTCTGTTTCCCGTTTGATGAGGAGTGGGAGCGAGGTCTGTCTCCATTTTGATGGAGGTGTGGAAGCGACGTCTGTGTCCTGTTTGATGGAGGAGTGGGAGTCGCGACTGTGTCCAGTTTGATGGAGGAGTGGGAGCGGGGTCTGTGTCCAGTTTGATGGAGCAGTGGGAGCGAGGTCTGTGTCCAGTTTGATGGAGGAGTGGGAGTGGGGACTGTGTCCAGTTTGATCGAGGAGTGGGAGCGTGGTCTGTTTCCAGCTTGATGCAGGAGTGGGAGCGGGGTCGGTTTCCAGTTGGAAGGAGGAGTGGGAGCGTGGTCTGTTTCCAGTTTGATGACGAGAGGGAGCGGGGTCTGCTTCCAGTTTGATGGAATAGTGTGAGCGGCGTCTGTTTTCAGTTCGATGGAGGAGTGGGAGCGGGGTCGGTTTCCAGTTTGATGGAGGAGTGGGAGCGGGGTCGGTTTCCAGTTTGATGGAGGAGTGGGAACGGGGTCTGATTCCAGTTTGATGGAGGAGTGGGAGGGGGCCTGCTTACAGATGGAAGGAGGGGTGGGAGCGGGGTCTGTATCCATTCTAATGGAAGTGTGGGAGCGGGTTCTCTTTCCATTTTGATGGAAGAGTGGGAGCGGGGTTTTGTTTCCATTTTGATGGAGGAGTGGGAGCGGGGTCAGTTTCCAGTTTGATGGAGGAGTGGAGGCAGGGTCTGTTCCCATTTTGATGGAGGATTGGGAGCAGGGTCTGTTTCCAGTTTGATGGAGCAGTGGGAGCGGGATCTGCTGCCATTTTGATGGAGGAGTGCGGGCGGAGTCTGCTTCCAGCTTGATGGTGGAGTGTGAGCGGGTCTGTTTCCATTTTGATGGAGGAGCGGGAGCGGGTACAGTTGCCATTTTGATGGAGGAGTGGGAGCGGGGCCTGTGTGATGTTTCATGGAGGAGTGGGAGCGGGGTCTGCTTCCTGTTTGATGGAGGAGTGGGAGCGGGGTCTGCTCCATTTTGATGGAGGAGTGGGAGCGGCGTCTGCTTCCAGCTTGATGGAGGAGTGGGAGCGTGGTCTGTTTCCATTTGATGGAGCAGTGGGAGCGGTTTCTGTGTCCAGTTTGATGGCGGAGTGGGAGCGGGGTCTCTGTCCAGTTTGATGGAGGAGCGGGAGCGGGATCTGTTTCCAGTTTGATGGAGGAGTGGGAGAGGGGTCTGTTTCCTGCTTGATGCAGGAGTGGGAGCAGCGTCTGTTTCCAGTTGGAAGGAGGAGTGGTGCGGGGTCTGTTTCCAGAAAATGGAGGCGTGGGAGTAGGGTCTGTTTCCAATTTAAAGGAGGGGTTGGAGCGGGGTCTGTTTGCAATTTGAAGTAGGAGTAGGAGCGGGGTCTGTTTCCAGTTTGATGCAGGAGTGGGAGCAGCGTCTGCTTCCAGTTGGAAGGAGGAGTGGGGCGGGGTCTGTTTCCAGTTTGAAGTAGGAGTGGGAGCGGGGTCTGTTTCCAGTTTGATGCAGGAGTGGGAGCAGCGTCTGCTTCCAGTTGGAAGGAGGAGTGGGGCGGGGTCTGTTTCCAGCTAAGGGAGGAGTGGGAGCCGGGTCTGTTTCCAATTTGAAGGAGGGGTTGGAGCGGGGTCTGTTTGCAATTTGAAGTAGGAGTGGGAGTGGGGTCTGTTTCCAGTTGGAAGGAGGAGTGGGAGCGGGGTCTGTTTCCAATTTGAAGGAGGGGTTGGAGCGGGGGTCTGTTTGCAATTTGAAGTAGGAGTGGGAGAGGGGTCTGTGTCAAGTTTGATGGACGGGTGGGAGCGGGGCCTGTTTCCAGTTGGAAGGAGGGGTGGGAGCGGGGTCTGTATCCTTTCTGATGGAAGTGTGGGAGCGGGGTCTCTTTCCATTTTCATGTAAGAGTGGGAGCGGGGTTTTGTTTCCATTTTGATGGAGGAGTAGGAGCGGGGTCTTTTTCCAGTTTGATGGAGGAGTGGGAGTGGGGTATGTTTCCAGTTTGTTGGAGGAGTGTGGAGCGGGGTCTGTATCCTGTTTGATGGGGGAGTGTGAATGGGGTCTGTTTGCTGTGTGATGGAGCAGTGGGAGTGGGGTATGTTTCCAGTTTGTTGGAGGAGTGTGGAGCGGGGTCTGTATCCTTTTTGATGGGGGAGTGTGAATGGGGTCTGTTTCCAGTGTGATGCGGACTGGGAGCGGGGTCTGTTTCCAGTTTGAAGGAGGAGTGGGAGAGGGGTCTGTTTCCAGTCTGATGGAGGAATGGAAGCGGGGTCAGTTTCCAGTTTGATGGAGGAGTGGGATCGATGTACATTTCCATTTTGATTGAGGAGTGGGAGCGGTGTCTGTTTCCACTTTGATGGAGGAGTGGGAGCGACTTCTGTGGCCAGTTTGATGGAGGAGTGGGAGTCGCGACTGTGTCCAGCCTATCGGGGAGTCGGACCGCAGTCTGTTTCCCGTTTGATGAGGAGTGGGAGCGAGGTCTGTCTCCATTTTGATGGAGGTGTGGAAGCGACGTCTGTGTCCTGTTTGATGGAGGAGTGGGAGTCGCGACTGTGTCCAGGTTGATGGAGGAGTGGGAGCGGGGTCTGTGTCCAGTTTGATGGAGCACTGGGAGCGAGGTCTGTGTCCAGTTTGATGGAGGAGTGGGAGTGGGGACTGTGTCCAGTTTGATCGAGGAGTGGGAGCGTGGTCTGTTTCCAGCTTGATGCAGGAGTGGGAGCGGGGTCGGTTTCCAGTTGGAAGGAGGAGTGGGAGCGTGGTCTGTTTCCAGTTTGATGACGAGAGGGAGCGGGGTCTGCTTCCAGTTTGATGGAATAGTGTGAGCGGCGTCTGTTTTCAGTTCGATGGAGGAGTGGGAGCGGGGTCGGTTTCCAGTTTGATGGAGGAGTGGGAGCGGGGTCGGTTTCCAGTTTGATGGAGAAGTGGGAACGGGGTCTGATTCCAGTTTGATGGAGGAGTGGGAGCGGGGCCTGTTTACAGATGGAAGGAGGGGTGGGAGCGGGGTCTGTATCCATTCTAATGGAAGTGTGGGAGCGGGTTCTCTTTCCATTTTGATGGAAGAGTGGGAGCGGGGTTTTGTTTCCATTTTGATGGAGGAGTGGGAGCGGGGTCTGTTTCCAGTTTGATGGAGGAGTGGAAGCGGCGTCTGTTCCCATTTTGATGGAGGATTGGGAGCAGGGTCTGTTTCCAGTTTGATGGAGCTGTGGGAGCGGGATCTGCTTCCATTTTGATGGAGGAGTGCGGGCGGAGTCTGCTTCCAGCTTGATGGAGGAGTGTGAGCGTGTCTGTTTCCATTTTGATGGAGGAGCGGGAGCGGATACAGTTGCCATTTTGATGGAGGAGTGGGAGCGGGGCCTGTGTCCAGTTTCATGGAGGAGTGGGAGCGGGGTCTGCTTCCTGTTTGATGGAGGAGTGGGACCGGCGTCTGCTTCCAGCTTGATGGAGGAGTGGGAGCGTGGTCTGTTTCCAGTTTGATGGAACAGTGGGAGCGGTTTCTGTGTCCATTTTGATGGCGGAGTGGGAGCGGGGTCTGTGTCCAGTTTGATGGAGGAGTGGGAGGGTAGTCTGCTTCCAATTTGGTGGTGGAGAGGGAGCGGTGCCTGTGTCCAGTTTGATGGCGGAGTGGGAGCGGGTTCTGTGTCCATGTGATGGTGGAGTTGGAGCGGCGTCTGTAAACAATTTGATGGAGGAGTGGGAGCGGGGTCTGCTTCCACTTTAATGGAAGAGTGGGAGCGGGGTCTGTGTCCAGTTTGATGGCGGAGTGGGAGCAGCTTCTGTGCCCAGTTTGAAGGCGCAGTGGGAGCGGGGTCTGTGTCCAGTTTGATGGAGCAGTGGGTGCGGGGTCCGTTTCCATTTTGATGGAGGAGTGGGAGCGGTGTCTGCTTCCACTTTAATGGAGGAGTGGGAGCGGGGTCTGTGTCCAGTTTCATGGCGGATTGGAGCAGGTTCTGTGTCCAGTTTGATGGCGGAGTGGGAGCGGGGTCTGTTTCAAGTTTGATGGAGGAGTGGGAGCGGGGTCTGTTTGCAGTTTGATGCAGCAGTCGGAGCGGGGTCTGTTTCCATTTTGATGGAGGACTGGGAGCGGGGTCTGCTTTCACTTTAATGGAGGAGTGGGAGCGGGGTCTTTGTCCAGTTTGATGGCGTAGTGGGAGCAGGTTCTGTGTCCAGTTTGATGGCGTGGTGGGAGCGGGGTCTGTGTCCAGTTTGATGGAGGAGTGGGAGCGTGTTCTGCTTCCTGTTTGATGGAGGAGTGGGAGCGGTGTATCTTTCCAGTTTGATGGAAGAGTGGGAGCAGGTTCTGTTCCAGTTTGATGGATGAGTGGGAGTTGGTACTGTTCCAGGTTGATGGAGGAGTGGGAGCGGGGTCTGTGTCCAGTTTGATGGAGGAGTGGGAGCGATGTCTCTTTCCAGTTTGATGGAAGAGTGGGAGCAGGTTCTGTTCCAGTTTGATGGATGAGTGGGAGTTGGAGTATGTTTCCAGTTTGATGGAGGAGTGGGGGCGGGGTTTGTTTCCAGAGTGATGGAGTTGCGGGCGCGTTATTTGTTTCCAGTGGGATGGAGTGTTGGAGCGGTGTCTGTATCACGTTTGATGGAGGAGTGGGAGCGGCGACTGTTGCCAGTTTGATGGAGGAGTGGGAACGGGGACTGTTTCCAGTTTGATGGAGGGTTGGGAGCTGGGACTGTTTCCATTTTGATGGAGGAGCGTGGCGGGGTCTGCTTCCATTTTGATGGAAGAGTGGGAGCGGGGACTGTTTCCAGTTTGATGGAGGAGTGGGAGCGGGGACTGATTCCAGTTTGATGGAGGTGTGAGAGCCGGGTCTGCTTCCAGTTTGATGGAGGTGTGGGAGCGGGGCCTGTATCCAGTTTGATGGAGGAGTGGGAGCGTGGACTGTTTCCAGTTTGATGGAGGAGTGGGAGCTTGTTTGTTTCTTCTTTGATAGAGGAGTGGGAGCGGGGTCAGTTTCCATTTTGATGGAGGAGTGGGAGCGGGGTCTGTTCCAGGTTTTATGAGGAGTGGGAGCGGTGTCTGGATCCAGTTTTATGGAGGAGTGGAATCGGGGTCTGTTTCCCGTGTGATGAGGAGTGGGAGCAGGGTCCATTTCGGGTTTGATGGAGGAGTGGGAGCGGGGTCTGTTTCCATTTTGATGGAGGAGTGGGGGCGGGATCTGTGTCCAGTTTGATGGAGGAGTGGGAGCGGGGACTGTTTCCCGTGTGATGAGGAGTGGGAGCACGGTCCATTTCCGGTTTGATGGAGGAGTGGGAGCGGGATCTGTTTCCATTTTGATGGAGGAGTGGGAGCGGGATCTGTGTCCAGTTTGATGGAGGAGTGGGAGCGGGGACTGTTTCCAGTTTGAAGGAGGAGTGGGAGCGGGGTCTGTTTCCAGTTTGATGGAGGAGTTGGAGCGGGGTATGTTTCCAGTTTGATGGAGGAGTGGGAGCGGTGATTGTTTCCATTTTGATGGAGGAGTGTGAGCGGTTCTGTTTCCATTTTGATGTAGGAGTGGGAGCGGGGACTGTTTCGATTTTGATGGAGAAGTGGGAGCGGGGTCTGTGTCCAGTTTCATGGAGGAGTGGGAGCGGGGTCTGCTTCCAGTTTGATGTAGGAGTGGGAGCGGGGTCTGTTTCCAGTTTGATGGTGGAGTGGGAGCGGGGTCTGTTTCCAGTTTGATGGAGGAGTTGGAGCGGGGTATGTTTCCAGTTTCATGGAGGGGTGGGAGCGGGGACTGTTTCCATTTTGATGGAGGAGTGTGAGCGGTTCTGTTTCCATTTTGATGTAGGAGTGGGAGCGGGCTCTGTTTCGATTTTGATGGAGGAGTGGGAGCGGGTTCTGTGTCCAGTTTCATGGAGGAGTGGGAGCGGGGTCTGCTTCCAGTTTGATGTAGGTTTGGGAGCGGGGTCTGTTTCCAGTTTGATGGTGGAGTGGGAGCGGTGTCCGTTTGCAGTTTGATGGAGGAGTGGGAGCGGGATCTGTGTCCAGTTTGATGGAAGAGTGTGAGCGGGGTCCATTTCCAGTTTGATGGAGGAGTGGGAGCGGGGTCTGTTTCCAGTTTGATGGTGGAGTGTGAGCGGGGTCTGCTCCGCTTTGATGGAGGAGTGGGAGAGGAGTCTGCTTCCAGCTTAATGGAGGAGTATGAGCGGGTCTGTTTCCATTTTGATGGAGGAGTGGGAGCGGGGTCTGTGTCCAGTTTGATGGCGGAGTGGGAGCGGTTTCTGTGTCCAGTTTGATGGTGGTTTTGGAGCGGGGTCGGTGTCCAGTTTGATGGATGAGTGGGAGCGGAGTCTGCTTCCAGCTTGATGGAGGAGTGTGAGCGGGCCAGTTTCCATTTTGATGGAGGAGCGGGAACGGGTACAGTTTCCATTTTGATGGAGGAGTGGGAGCGGGTTCTGTGTCCAGTTTCATGGAGGAGTGGGAGCGGGGTCTGCTTCCTGTTTGATGGAGGAGTGGGAGCGGGGTCTGTTTCCAGTTTGATGGTGGAGCGGGAGCTGTGTCCATTTGCAGTTTGATGGAGGAGTGGGAGCGGGATCTGTGTCTAGTTTGATGTAAGAGTGTGAGCGGGGTCCATTTCCAGCTTGATGGAGTAGTGGGAGCGGGGTCTGTTTAGATTTTGATGGAATAGTGGGAGCGGGGTCTGTTCCTAGATGGATGGAGGAGTGGGAGCGGGGTCTGTTTCCATTTTGATGGAGGAGCAGTAGCGGTGTCTGTTTCCAGGGTAATGGAGGAGGCGTAGTGGGGTCTGTTTCCAGGTTAGTGGAGGAGTAGGGTCTGTTTCCAGTTTAATATATGAGTGGAAGCGGGGTCTGATCCAGGGCGATGGAGGAGTGCGACCGGGGTCAGTTTGCAGTTTGAAGGAGGAATGGTAGCGGGGTCTGTTTCCAGGGGAATGGAGGAGTGGGAGCGGGGTCATTTTCCAGTTTGATGGAGGAGTGGGAGTGGTGAAGGTTTCCAGAGTAATGGAGTAGTGGTAGTGGGGTCTGTTTCCATGGTGGTGGAGGAGTGGGGGCGGGTTGTGTTTCCAGGGTGTTGGAGGAGTGAGTGTGGGGTCTGTTTCCAGTTTGATGGAGGAGCGGGAGCGGGGTCTGTTTCCAGCTTAATCGAGGAGTGGAAGCGGGGATGATCCAGGGTGAAGGAGGCGTGGGTTCGTGGTCTGCATCCAGTTTGATGGAGGACTGCGTGCGGGGACTCTCTCCAGGCAGATGGAGGAGTGGGAGTAGGGTCTGTTTCCAGTTTGATGGAGGAGTGGGAGCGGGATCTGTTTCCAGTTTGCTGGAGGATTGGGAGCGGGGACTGTTTACTGTTTGATGAAGGAGCGGGAGCGGGGTCTGTTTACAGTTTGATGGAGGAGCGGGAGCGGGATCTGTTTCCAGTTTGATGGAGGAGTGGGAGAGGGGTCTGTTTCCTGCTTGATGCAGGAGTCGGAGCGGGATGTTTCCAGTTTGATGGAGGAGTTGGATCGGGATCTATTTCCAGTTTGATGGAGGATTGGGAGCGTGGTCTGTTTCCTGCTTGATGCAGGAGTGGGAGCAGCGTCTGTTTCCAGTTGGAAGGAGGAGTGGTGCGGGGTCTGTTTCCAGCAAATGGAGGCGTGGGAGTAGGGTCTGTTTCCTATTTAAAGGAGGGGTTGGAGCGGGGTCTGTTTGCAATTTGAAGTAGGAGTGGGAGCGGGGTCTGTTTCCAGTTTGATGCAGGAGTGGGAGCAGCGTCTGCTTCCAGTTGGAAGGAGGAGTGGGGCGGGGTCTGTTTCCAGTTTGAAGTAGGAGTGGGAGCGGGGTCTGTTTCCAGTTTGATGCAGGAGTGGGAGCAGCGTCTGCTTCCAGTTGGAAGGAGGAGTGGGGCGGGGTCTGTTTCCAGCTAATGGAGGAGTGGGAGCCGGGTCTGTTTCCAATTTGAAGGAGGGGTTGGAGCGGGGTCTGTTTGCAATTTGAAGTAGGAGTGGGAGTGGGGTCTGTTTCCAGTTTGATGCAGGAGTGGGAGCAGCATCTGCTTCCAGTTGGAAGGAGGAGTGGGAGCGGGGTCTGTTTCCAATTTGAAGGAGGGGTTGGAGCGGGGTCTGTTTGCAATTTGTAGTAGGAGCGGGAGAGGGGTCTGTGTCAAGTTTGATGGACGGGTGGGAGCGGGGCCTGTTTCCAGTTGGAAGGAGGGGTGGGAGCGGGGTCTGTATCCTTTCTGATGGAAGTGTGGGAGCGGGGTCTCTTTCCATTTTCATGTAAGAGTGGGAGCGGGGTTTTGTTTCCATTTTGATGGAGGAGTAGGAGCGGGGTCTTTTTCCATTTTGATGGAGGAGTGGGAGTGGGGTATGTTTCCAGTTTGTTGGAGGAGTGTGGAGCGGGGTCTGTATCCTGTTTGATGGGGGAGTGTGAATGGGGTCTGTTTCCAGTGTGATGGAGGAGTGGGAGTGGGGTATGTTTCCAGTTTGTTGGAGGAGTGTGGAGCGGGGTCTGTATCCTGTTTGATGGGGGAGTGTGAATGGGGTCTGTTTCCAGTGTGATGCGGACTGGGAGCGGGGTCTGTTTCCAGTTTGAAGGAGGAGTGGGAGAGGGGTCTGTTTCCAGTCTGATGGAGGAATGGAAGCGGGGTCAGTTTCCAGTTTGATGGAGGAGTGGGATCGATGTACATTTCCATTTTGATTGAGGAGTGGGAGCGGTGTCTGTTTCCACTTTGATGGAGGAGTGGGAGCGACTTCTGTGGCCAGTTTGATGGAGGAGTGGGAGTCGCGACTGTGTCCAGCCTATCGGGGAGTCGGACCGGAGTCTGTTTCCCGTTTGATGAGGAGTGGGAGCGAGGTCTGTCTCCATTTTGATGGAGGTGTGGAAGCGACGTCTGTGTCCTGTTTGATGGAGGAGTGGGAGTCGCGACTGTGTCCAGTTTGATGGAGGAGTGGGAGCGGGGTCTGTGTCCAGTTTGATGGAGCAGTGGGAGCGAGGTCTGTGTCCAGTTTGATGGAGGATTGGGAGTGGGGACCGTGTCCAGTTTGATCGAGGATTGGGAGCGTGGTCTGTTTCCAGCTTGATGCAGGAGTGGGAGCGGGGTCGGTTTCCAGTTGGAAGGAGGAGTGGGAGCGTGGTCTGTTTCCAGTTTAATGACGAGAGGGAGCGGGGTCTGCTTCCAGTTTGATGGAATAGTGTGAGCGGCGTCTGTTTTCAGTTCGATGGAGGAGTGGGAGCGGGGTCGGTTTCCAGTTTGATGGAGGAGTGGGAGCGGGGTCGGTTTCCAGTTTGATGGAGGAGTGGGAACGGGGTCTGATTCCAGTTTGATGGAGGAGTGGGAGCGGGGCCTGTTTACAGATGGAAGGAGGGGTGGGAGCGGGGTCTGTATCCATTCTAATGGAAGTGTGGGAGCGGGTTCTCTTTCCATTTTGATGGAAGAGTGGGAGCGGGGTTTTGTTTCCATTTTGATGGAGGAGTGGGAGCGGGATCTGTTTCCAGTTTGATGGAGGAGTGGAAGCGGGGTCTGTTCCCATTTTGAAGGAGGATTGGGAGCAGGGTCTGTTTCCAGTTTGATGGAGCAGTGGGAGCGGGATCTGCTTCCATTTTGATGGAGGAGTGCGGGCAGAGTCTGCTTCCAGCTTGATGGAGGAGTGTGAGCGGGTCTGTTTCCATTTTGATGGAAGAGCGGGAGCGGGTACAGTTGCCATTTTGATGGAGGCGTGGGAGCGGGGCCTGTGTCCTGTTTCATGGAGGAGTGGGAGCGGGGTCTGCTTCCTGTTTGATGGAGGAGTGGGAGCGGGGTCTGCTCCATTTTGATGGAGGAGTGGGAGCGTGGTCTGTTTCCAGTTTGATGGAGCAGTGGGAGCGGTTTCTGTGTCCAGTTTGATGGCGGAGTGGGAGCGGGGTCTCTGTCCAGTTTGATGGAGGAGTGGGAGGGGGGTCTGCTTCCAGATTGAAAATGGAGTGGGAGCGGGGTCTGTGTCCATGTGAAGGCGGAGTTGGAGCGGCGTCTGTTAACAATTTGATAGAGGAGTGGGAGCGGGGTCTGCTTCCACTTTAATGGAAGAGTGGGAGCGGGGTCTGTGTCCAGTTTGATGGCGGAGTGGGAGCAGCTTCTGTGTCCAGTTTGATGGCGGAGTGGGAGCGGGGTCTGTGTCCAGTTTGATGGAGCAGTGGGTGCGGGGTCTGTTTCCATTTTGATGGAGGAATGGGAGCGGTGTCTGCTTCCACTTTAATGGAAGAGTGGGAGCGGGGTCTGTGTCCAGTCTGATGGCGGAGTGGGAGCAGGTTCTGTGTCCAGTTTGATGGCGGAGTGGGAGCGGGGTCTGTTTCCAGTTTGATGGAGGAGTGGGAGTGGGGTCTGTTAGCAGTTTGATGCAGCAGTGGGTGCGGCGTCTGTGTCCAGTTTGATGGCGGAGTGGGAGCAGGTTCTGTGTCCAGTTTGATGGCGTGGTGGGAGCGGGGTCTGTGTCCAGTTTGATGGAGGAGTGGGAGCGTGTTCTGCTTCCAGTTTGATGGAGGAGTGGGAGCGGTGTCTCTTTCCAGTTTGATGGAAGAGTGGGAGTAGGTTCTGTTCCACGTTGATGGAGGAGTGGGAGCGGGGTCTGTGTCCAGTTTGATGGAGGAGTGGGAGCGATGTCTCTTTCCAGATTGATGGAAGAGTGGGAGCAGGTTCTGTTCCAGTTTGATGGATGAGTGGGAGTTGGAGTATGTTTCCAGTTTGATGGAGGAGTGGGGGCGGGGTTTGTTTCCAGGGTTATGGAGGTGCGGGCGCGTTATTTGTTTCCAGTGGGATGGAAGTGTTGGAGCGGTGTCTGTATCACGTTTGATGGAGGAGTGGGAGCGGGGACTGTTTCCAGTTTGATGGAGGAGTGGGAGCGGGGACTGTTTCCAGTTTGATGGAGGGTTGGGAGCTGGGACTGTTTCCATTTTGATGGAGGAGTGTGGCGGGGTCTGCTTCCATTTTGATGGAGGAGTGGGAGCGGGGACTGTTTCCAGTTTGATGGAGGAGTGGGAGCGGGGACTGATTCCAGTTTGATGGAGGTGTGGGAGCCGGGTCTGTTTCCAGTTTGATGGAGGTGTGGGAGCGGGGCCTGTTTCCAGTTTGATGGAGGAGTGGGAGCGGGGACTGTTTCCAGTTTGATGGCGGAGTGGGAGCTTGTTTGTTTCTTCTTTGATAGAGGAGTGGGAGCGGGGTCAGTTTCCATTTTGATGGAGGAGTGGAATCGGGGTCTGTTTCCCGTGTGATGAGGAATGGGAGCATGGTCCATTTCCAGTTTGATGGAGGAGTGGGAGCGGGGTCTGTTTCCATTTTGATGGAGGAGTGGGAGTGGGATCTGTGTCCAGTTTGATGGCGGAGTGGGAGCGGGGACTGTTTCCAGTTTGAAGGAGGAGTGGGAGCGGAGTCTGTTTCCAGCTTATTGGAGTTGTTGGAGCGGGGTATGTTTCCAGTTTGATGGAGGAGTGGGAGCGTGGTCTGTTTCCATTTTGATGGAGGAGTGGGAGCGGGGTCTGTGTCCAGTTTCATGGAGGGGTGGGAGCGGGGACTGTTTCAATTTTGATGGAGGAGTGTGAGCGGTTCTGTTTCCATTTTTATGTAGGAGTGGGAGCGGGGACTGTTTCGATTTTGATGGAGGAGTGGGAGCGGGGTCTGTGTCCAGTTTCATGGAGGAGTGGGAGCGGGGTCTGTTTCCAGTTTGATGGTGGAGTGGGAGCGGTGTCCGTTTGCAGTTTGATGGAGGAGTGGGAGCAGGATCTGTGTCCAGTTCGATGGAAGAGTGTGAGCGGTGTCCATTTCCAGTTTGATGGAGTAGTGGGAGCGGGGTCTGTTTCCAAATTGATGGAGGAGTGGGAGCGGGGTCTGTTTCCAGTTTGATGGTGGAGTGGGAGCGGGGTCTGCTCCGCTTTGATGGAGGAGTGGGTGCGGAGACTGCTTCCAGCTTAATGGAGGAGTATGAGCGGGTCTGTTTCCATTTTAATGGAGGAGTGGGAGCGGGGTCTGTGTCCAGTTTGATGGTGGAGTTGGAGCGGAGTCTGTGTCCAGTTTCATGGAGGAGTGGAAGCGGGGTCTGCCTCCAGTTTGATGGAGGAGTGGGAGAGGGGATTTATTCCAGTTTGATGGAGGAATGGGAGCGCGGTACATTTCCAGTTTGATGGAGGAGTGGGAGCGGGTTCTGTGTCCAGTTTGATGGAGGAGTGGGTGAGTGATCTGTGTCAGGTTTGATGGAGGAGTGGGAGCGGGGCCTGTTTCCAGATGGAAGGAGGGGTGGGAGCGGGGTCTGTATCCATTCTAATGGAAGTGTGGGAGCGGGGTCTCTTTCCATTTTGATGGAAGAGTGGGAGCGGTGTTTTGTTTCCATTTTGATGGAGGAATGGGAGCGGGGTCTGTTTCCAGTTTGTTGGAGGAGTGGAAGCGGGGTCTGTTCCCATTTTGATGGAGGATTGGGAGCAGGGTCTGTTTCCAGTTTGATGGAGCAGTGGGAGCGGGATCTGCTTCCATTTTGATGGAGGGGTGCGGGCGGAGTCTGCTTCCAGTTTGATGGAGAAGTGTGAGCGTGTCTGTTTCCGTTTTGATGGAGGAGCGGGAGCGGATACAGTTGCCATTTTGATGGAGGAGTTTGAGCGGGGCCTGTGTCCAGTTTCATGGAGGAGTGGGAGCGGGGTCTCCTTCCTGTTTGATGGAGGAGTGGGAGCGGGGTCTGCTCCATTTTGATGGAGGAGTGGGAGCGGCGTCTGCTTCCAGCTTGATGGAGGAGTGGGAGCGTGGTCTGTTTCCAGTTTGATGGAGCAGTGGGAGCGGTTTCTGCGTCCAGTTTGATGGCGGAAAGGAGCGGGGTCTGTGTCCAGTTTGATGGAGGAGTGGGAGGGTAGTCTGCTTCCAGTTTGATGGTGGAGTGGGAGCGGTGCCTGTGTCCAGTTTGATGGCGGAGTGGGAGCGGAGTCTGGGTCCATGTGATGACGGAGTTGGAGCGGCGTCTGTAAACAATTTGATGGAGGAGTGGGAGCGGGGTCTGGTTCCACTATAATGGAAGAGTGGGAGCGGGGTCTGTGTCCAGTTTGATGGCGGAGTGGGAGCAGCTTCTGCGTCCAGTTTGATGGCGGAGTGGGAGCGGGGTCTGTGTCCAGTTTGATGGAGCAGTGGGAGCGGGGTGTGTTTCCATTTTGATGGAGAAGTGGGAGCGGTGTCTGCTTCCACTTTAATGGAGGAGTGGGAGCGGGGTCTGTGTCCTGTTTGATGGAGGAGTGGGATTCGCGACTGTGTCCAGTTTGATGGAGGAGTGGGAGCGGGGTCTGTGTCCAGTTTGATGGAGCAGTGGGAGAGAGGTCTGTGTCCAGTTTGATGGAGGAGTGGGAGTGGGGACTGTGTCCAGTTTGATCGAGGAGTGGGAGCGTGGTCTGTTTCCAGCTTGATGCAGGAGTGGGAGCGGGGTCGGTTTCCAGTTGGAAGGAGGAGTGGGAGCGTGGTCTGTTTCCAGTTTAATGACGAGAGGGAGCGGGGTCTGCTCCAGTTTGATGGAATAGTGTGAGCGGCGTCTGTTTTCAGTTCGATGGAGGAGTGGGAGCCGGGTCGGTTTCCAGTTTGATGGAGGAGTGGGAGCGGGGTCGGTTTCCAGTTTGATGGAGGAGTGGGAACGGGGTCTGATTCCAGTTTGATGGAGGAGTGGGAGCGGGGCCTGTTTACAGATGGAAGGAGGGGTGGGAGCGGGGTCTGTATCCATTCTAATGGAAGTGTGGGAGCGGGTTCTCTTTCCATTTTGATGGAAGAGTGGGAGCGGGGTTTTGTTTCCATTTTGATGGAGGAGTGGGAGCGGGGTCTGTTTCCAGTTTGATGGAGGAGTGGAAGCGGGGTCTGTTCCCATTTTGATGGAGGATTGGGAGCAGGGTCTGTTTCCAGTTTGATGGAGCAGTGGGAGCGGGATCTGCTTCCATTTTGATGGAGGAGTGCTGGCGGAGTCTGCTTCCAGCTTGATGGAGGAGTGTGAGCGGGTCTGTTTCCATTTTGATGGAGGAGCGGGAGCGGGTACAGTTGCCATTTTGATGGAGGAGTGGGAGCGGGGCCTGTGTCCTGTTTCATGGAGGAGTGGGAGCGGGGTCTGCTTCCTGTTTGATGGAGGAGTGGGAGCGGGGTCTGCTCCATTTTGATGGAGGAGTGGGAGCGGCGTCTGCTTCCAGCTTGATGGAGGAGTGGGAGCGTGGTCTGTTTCCAGTTTGATGGAGCAGTGGGAGCGGTTTCTGTGTCCAGTTTGATGGCGGAGTGGGAGCGGGGTCTCTGTCCAGTTTGATGGAGGAGTGGGAGGGGGGTCTGCTTCCAGATTGATGGTGGAGTGGGAGCGGGGTCTGTGTCCATGTGAAGGTGGAGTTGGAGAGGCGTCTGTTAACAATTTGATGGAGGAGTGGGAGCGGGGTCTGCTTCCACTTTAATGGAAGAGTGGGAGCGGGGTCTGTGTCCAGTTTGATGGCGGAGTGGGAGCAGCTTCTGTGTCCAGTTTGATGGCGGAGTGGGAGCGGGGTCTGTGTCCAGTTTGATGGAGCAGTGGGAGCGGTGTCTGCTTCCACTTTAATGGAGGAGTGGGAGCGGGGTCTGTGTCCAGTTTCATGGCGGAGTGGAGCAGGTTCTGTGTCCAGTTAGATGGCGGATTGGGAGCGGGGTCTGTTTCCAGTTTGATGGAGGAGTGGGAGCGGGGTCTGTTAGCAGTGTGATGCAGCAGTGGGTGCTGGGTCTGTGTCCAGTTTGATGGCGGAGTGGGAGCAGGTTCTGTGTCCAGTTTGATGGCGTGGTGGGAGCGGTGTCTGTGTCCAGTTTGATGGAGGAGTGGGAGCGTGTTCTGCTTCCAGTTTGATGGAGGAGTGGGAGCGGTGTCTCTTTCCAGTTTGATGGAAGAGTGGGAGTTGTTTCTGTTCCAGGTTGATGGAGGAGTGGGAGCGGGGTCTGTGTCCAGTTTGATGGAGGAGTGGGAGCGATGTCTCTTTCCAGTTTGATGGAAGAGTGGGAGCAGGTTCTGTTCCAGTTTGATGGATGAGTGGGAGTTGAAGTATGTTTCCAGTTTGATGGAGGAGTGGGGGCGGGGTTTGTTTCCAGGGTTATGGAGGTGCGGGCGCGTTATTTGTTTCCAGTGGGATGGAGGTGTTGGAGCGGTGTCTGTATCACGTTTGATGGAGGAGTGGGAGCGGGGACTGTTTCCAGTTTGATGGAGGAGTGGGAGCGGGGACTGTTTCCAGTTTGATGGAGGGTTGGGAGCTGGGACTGTTTCCATTTTGATGGAGGAGTGTGGCGGGGTCTGCTTCCATTTTGATGGAGGAGTGGGAGCGGGGACTGTTTCCAGTTTGATGGAGGAGTGGGAGCGGGGACTGATTCCAGTTTGATGGAGGTGTGGGAGCCGGGTCTGTTTCCAGTTTGATGGAGGTGTGGGAGCGGGGCCTGTTTCCAGTTTGATGGAGGAGTGGGAGCGGGGACTGTTTCCAGTTTGATGGCGGAGTGGGAGCTTGTTTGTTTCTTCTTTGATAGAGGAGTGGGAGCGGGGTCAGTTTCCATTTTGATGGAGGAGTGGGAGCGGGGTCTGTTCCAGGTTTTATGAGGAGTGGGAGCGGTGTCTGGATCCAGTTTTATGGAGGAGTGGAATCCGGGTCTGTTTCCCGTGTGATGAGGAGTGGGAGCATGGTCCATTTCCAGTTTGATGGAGGAGTGGGAGCGGGGTCTGTTTCCATTTTGATGGAGGAGTGGGAGCGGGATCTGTGTCCAGTTTGATGGCGGAGTGGGAGCGGGGACTGTTTCCAGTTTGAAGGAGGAGTGGGAGCGGAGTCTGTTTCCAGTTTGATGGAGTTGTTGGAGCGGGGTATGTTTCCAGTTTGATGGAGGAGTGGGAGCGGGGTCTGTTTCCATTTTGATGGAGGAGTGGGAGCGGGGTCTGTGTCCAGTTTCATGGAGGGGTGGGAGCGGGGACTGTTTCCATTTTGATGGAGGAGTGTGAGTGGTTCTGTTTCCATTTTGATGGAGGAGTGGGAGCGGGGTCTGTGTCCAGTTTCATGGAGGAGTGGGAGCGGGGTCTGCTTCCAGCTTGATGTAGGAGTGGGAGCGGGGTCTGTTTCCAGTTTGATGGTGGAGTGGGAGCGGTGTCCGTTTGCAGTTTGATGGAGGAGTGGGAGCGGGATCTGTGTCCAGTTTGATGGAAGAGTGTGAGCGGGGTCCATTTCCAGTTTGATGGAGGAGTGGGAGCGGGGTCTGTTTCCATTTTGATGGAGGTGTGGGAGCGGGGCCTGTTTCCAGTTTGATGGAGGAGTGGGAGCGGGGACTGTTTCCAGTTTGATGGCGGAGTGGGAGCTTGTTTGTTTCTTCTTTGATAGAGGAGTGGGAGCGGGGTCAGTTTCCATTTTGATGGAGGAGTGGGAGCGGGGTCTGTTCCAGGTTTTATGAGTAGTGGGAGCGGTGTCTGGATCCAGTTTTATGGAGGAGTGGAATCGGGGTCTGTTTCCCGTGTGATGAGGAGTGGGAGCATGGTCCATTTCCAGTTTGATGGAGGAGTGGGAGCGGGGACTGTTTCCATTTTGATGGAGGAGTGGGAGCGGGATCTGTGTGCAGTTTGATGGCGGAGTGGGAGCGGGGACTGTTTCCAGTTTGAAGGAGGAGTGGGAGCGGAGTCTGTTTCCAGTTTGATGGAGTTGTTGGAGCGGGGTATGTTTCCAGTTTGATGGAGGAGTGGGAGCGGGGTCTGTTTCCATTTTGATGGAGGAGTGGGAGCGGGGTCGGTGTCCAGTTTCATGGAGGGGTGGGAGCGGGGACTGTTTCCATTTTGATGGAGGAGTGTGAGCGGTTATGTTTCCATTTTGATGGAGGAGTGAGAGCGTGGTCTGTGTCCAGTTTCATGGAGGAGTGGGAGCGGGGTCTGCTTCCAGCTTGATGTAGGAGTGGGAGCGGGGTCTGTTTCCAGTTTGATGGTGGAGTGGGAGCGGTGTCCGTTTGCAGTTTGATGGAGGAGTGGGAGCGGGATCTGTGTCCAGTTTGATGGAAGAGTGTGAGCGGGGTCCATTTCCAGTTTGATGGAGGAGTGGGAGCGGGGTCTGTTTCCATTTTGATGGAGGAGTGGGAGCGGATTCTGTTTCCAGTTTGATGGTGGAGTGGGAGTGGGGTCTGCTCCGCTTTGATGGAGGAGTGGTTGCGGAGACTGCTTCCAGCTCAATGGAGGAGTATGAGCGGGTCTGTTTCCATTTTGATGGAGCAGTGGGAGCGGGGTCTGTGTCCAGTTTGATGGCGGAGTGGGAGCGGTTTCTGTGTCCAGTTTGATGGTGGAGTTGGAGCGGAGTCTGTGTCCAGTTTGATGGAGGAGTGGAAGCGGGGTCTGCCTCCAGTTTGATGGTGGAGTGGGAGAGGGCATTTATTCCAGTTTGATGGAGGAATGGGAGCGCGGTACATTTCCAGTTTGATGGAGGAGTGGGAGCGGGTTCTGTGTCCAGTTTGATGGAGGAGTGGGTGAGTGGTCTGTGTCAGGTTTGATGGAGGAGTGGGAGCGGGGCCTGTTTCCAGATGGAAGGAGGGGTGGGAGCGGGGTCTGCATCCATTCTAATGGAAGTGTGGGAGCGGGGTCTCTTTCAATTTTGATGGAAGAGTGGGAGCGGTGTTTTGTTTCCATTTTGATGGGGGACTGGGAGCGGGGTCTGTGTCCAGTTTCATGGAGGAGTGGAAGCGGGGTCTGTTCCCATTTTGATGGAGGATTGGGAGCAGGGTCTGTTTCCAGTTTGAAGGAGCAGTGGGAGCGGGATCTGCTTCCATTTTGATGGAGGAGTGCGGGCGGAGTCTGCTTCCAGCTTGATGGAGAAGTGTGAGCGTGTCTGTTTCCATTTTGATGGAGGAGCGGGAGCGGATACAGTTGCCATTTTGATGGAGGAGTGGGAGCGGGGCCTGTGTCCAGTTTCATGTAGGAGTGGGAGCGGGGTCTGCTTCCTGTTTGATGGAGGAGTGGGAGCGGTGTCTGCTCCATTTTGATTGGGGAGTGGGAGCGGCGTCTGCTTCCAGCTTGATGGAGGAGTGGGAGCGTGGTCTGTTTCCAGTTTGATGGAGCAGTGGGAGCGGTTTCTGTGTCCAGTTTGATGGCGGAGTGGGAGCGGGGTCTGTGTCCAGTTTGATGGAGGAGTGGGAGGGTAGTCTGCTTCCAGTTTGATGGTGGAGTGGGAGTGGTGCCTGTGTCCAGTTTGATGGTGGAGTGGGAGCGGGGTCTGTGTCCATGTGATGGCGGAGTTGGAGCGGCGTCTGTAAACAATTTGATGGAGGAGTGGGAGCGGGGTCTGCTTCCACTTTAATGGAAGAGTGGGAGCGGGGTCTGTGTCCAGTTTGATGGCGGAGTGGGAGCAGCTTCTGTGTCCAGTACTAAGGCGGAGTGGGAGCGGGGTCTGTGTCCAGTTTGATGGAGCAGTGGGTGCGGGGTCTGTTTCCATTTTGATGGAGGAGTGGGAGCGGTGTCTGCTTCCACTTTAATGGAGGAGTGGGAGCGGGGTCTGTGTCCAGTTTCATGGCGGATTGGAGCAGGTTCTGTGTCCAGTTTGATGGCGGAGTGGGAGCGGGGTCTGTTTCCAGTTTGATGGAGGAGTGGGAGCGGGGTCTGTTAGCAGTTTGATGCAGCAGTGGGAGCGGGGTCTGTTTCCATTTTGATGGAGGACTGGGAGCGGGGTCTGCTTTCACTTTAATGGAGGAGTGGGAGCGGGGTCTTTGTCCAGTTTGATGGCGGAGTGGGAGCAGGTTCTGTGTCCAGTTTGATGGCGTGGTGGGAGCGGGGTCTGTGTCCAGTTTGATGGAGGAGTGGGAGCGTGTTCTGCTTCCTGTTTGATGGAGGAGTGGGAGCGGTGTCTCTTTCCAGTTTGATGGAAGAGTGGGAGCAGGTTCTGTTCCAGTTTGATGGATGTGTGGGAGTTGGTACTGTTCCAGGTTGATGGAGGAGTGGGAGCGGGGTCTGTGTCCAGTTTGATGGAGGAGTGGGAGCGATGTCTCTTTCCAGTTTGATGGAAGAGTGGGAGCAGGTTCTGTTCCAGTTTGATGGATGAGTGGGAGTTGGAGTATGTTTCCAGTTTGATGGAGGAGTGGGGGCGGGGTTTGTTTCCAGGGTGATGGAGGTGCGGGCGCGTTATTTGTTTCCAGTGGGATGGAGTGTTGGAGCGGTGTCTGTATCACGTTTGATGGAGGAGTGGGAGCGGGGACTGTTGCCAGTTTGATGGAGGAGTGGGAGCGGGGACTGTTTCCAGTTTGATGGAGGGTTGGGAGCTGGGACTGTTTCCATTTTGATGGAGGAGCGTGGCGGGGTCTGCTTCCATTTTGATGGAAGAGTGGGAGCGGGGACTGTTTCCAGTTTGATGGAGGAGTGGGAGCGGGGACTGATTCCAGTTTGATGGAGGTGTGAGAGCCGGGTCTGTTTCCAGTTTGATGGAGGTGTGGGAGCGGGGCCTGTATCCAGTTTGATGGAGGAGTGGGAGCGTGGACTGTTTCCAGTTTGATGGAGGAGTGGGAGCTTGTTTGTTTCTTCTTTGACAGAGGAGTGGGAGCGGGGTCAGTTTCCATTTTGATGGAGGAGTGGGAGCGGGGTCTGTTCCAGGTTTTATGAGGAGTGGGAGCGGTGTCTGGATCCAGTTTTATGGAGGAGTGGAATCGGGGTCTGTTTCCCGTGTGATGAGGAGTGGGAGCAGGGTCCATTTCGGGTTTGATGGAGGAGTGGGAGCGGGGTCTGTTTCCATTTTGATGGAGGAGTGTGGGCGGGATCTGTGTCCAGTTTGATGGAGGAGTGGGAGCGGGGACTGTTTCCCGTCTGATGAGGAGTGGGAGCACGGTCCATTTCCGGTTTGATGGAGGAGTGGGAGCGGGCTCTGTTTCCATTTTGATGGAGGAGTGGGAGCGGGATCTGTGTCCAGTTTGATGGAGGAGTGGGAGCGGGGTCTGCTTCCTGTTTGATGGAGGAGTGGGAGCGGGGTCTGCTCCATTTTGATGGAGGAGTGGGAGCGGCGTCTGCTTCCAGCTTGATGGAGGAGTGGGAGCGTGGTCTGTTTCCAGTTTGATGGAGCAGTGGGAGCGGTTTCTGTGTCCAGTTTGATGGCGGAGTGGGAGCGGGGTCTGTGTCCAGTTTGATGGAGGAGTGGGAGGGTAGTCTGCTTCCAGTTTGATGGTGGAGTGGGAGTGGTGCCTGTGTCCAGTTTGATGGTGGAGTGGGAGCGGGGTCTGTGTCCATGTGATGGCGGAGTTGGAGCGGCGTCTGTAAACAATTTGATGGAGGAGTGGGAGCGGGGTCTGCTTCCACTTTAATGGAAGAGTGGGAGCGGGGTCTGTGTCCAGTTTGATGGCGGAGTGGGAGCAGCTTCTGTGTCCAGTATGAAGGCGGAGTGGGAGCGGGGTCTGTGTCCAGTTTGATGGAGCAGTGGGTGCGGGGTCTGTTTCCATTTTGATGGAGGAGTGGGAGCGGTGTCTGCTTCCACTTTAATGGAGGAGTGGGAGCGGGGTCTGTGTCCAGTTTCATGGCGGATTGGAGCAGGTTCTGTGTCCAGTTTGATGGCGGAGTGGGAGCGGGGTCTGTTTCAAGTTTGATGGAGGAGTGGGAGCGGGGTCTGTTAGCAGTTTGATGCAGCAGTGGAGGCGGGGTCTGTTTCCATTTTGATGGAGGACTGGGAGCGGGGACTGCTTTCACTTTAATGGAGGAGTGGGAGCGGGGTCTTTGTCCAGTTTGATGGCAGAGTGGGAGCAGGTTCTGTGTCCAGTTTGATGGCGTGGTGGGAGCGGGGTCTGTGTCCAGTTTGATGGAGGAGTGGGAGCGTGTTCTGCTTCCTGTTTGATGGAGGAGTGGGAGCGGTGTCTCTTTCCAGTTTGATGGAAGAGTGGGAGCAGGTTCTGTTCCAGTTTGATGGATGAGTGGGAGTTGGTACTGTTCCAGGTTAATGGAGGAGTGGGAGCGGGGTCTGTGTCCAGTTTGATGGAGGAGTGGGAGCGATGTCTCTTTCCAGTTTGATGGAAGAGTGGGAGCAGGTTCTGTTCCAGTTTGATGGATGAGTGGGAGTTGGAGTATGTTTCCAGTTTGATGGAGGAGTGGGGGCGGGGTTTGTTTCCAGGGTGATGGAGGTGCGGGCGCGTTATTTGTTTCCAGTGGGATGGAGTGTTGGAGCGGTGTCTGTATCACGTTTGATGGAGGAGTGGGAGCGGGGACTGTTGCCAGTTTGATGGAGGAGTGGTAGCGGGGACTGTTTCCAGTTTGATGGAGGGTTGGGAGCTGGGACTGTTTCCATTTTGATGGAGGAGCGTGGCGGGGTCTGCTTCCATTTTGATGGAAGAGTGGGAGCGGGGACTGTTTCCAGTTTGATGGAGGAGTGGGAGCGGGGACTGATTCCAGTTTGATGGAGGTGTGAGAGCCGGGTCTGTTTCCAGTTTGATGGAGGTGTGGGAGCGGGGCCTGTATCCAGTTTGATGGAGGAGTGGGAGCGTGGACTGTTTCCAGTTTGATGGAGGAGTGGGAGCTTGTTTGTTTCTTCTTTGATAGAGGAGTGGGAGCGGGGTCAGTTTCCATTTTGATGGAGGAGTGGGAGCGGGGTCTGTTCCAGGTTTTATGAGGAGTGGGAGCGGTGTCTGGATCCAGTTTTATGGAGGAGTGGAATCGGGGTCTGTTTCCCGTGTGATGAGGAGTGGGAGCAGGGTCCATTTCGGGTTTGATGGAGGAGTGGGAGCGGGGTCTGTTTCCATTTTGATGGAGGAGTGGGGGCGGGATCTGTGTCCAGTTTGATTGAGGAGTGGGAGCGGGGACTGTTTCCCGTGTGATGAGGAGTGGTAGCACGGTCCATTTCCGGTTTGATGGAGGAGTGGGAGCGGGGTCTGTGTCCATGTGAAGGCGGAGTTGGAGCGGCGTCTGTTAACAATTTGATGGAGGAGTGGGAGCGGGGTCTGCTTCCACTTTAATGGAAGAGTGGGAGCGGGGTCTGTGTCCAGTTTGATGGCGGAGTGGGAGCGGGGTCTGTGTCCAGTTTGATGGAGCAGTGGGTGCGGGGTCTGTTTCCATTTTGATGGAGGAATGGGAGCGGTCTCTGCTGCCACTTTAATGGAGGAGTGGGAGCGGGGTCTGTGTCCAGTTTCATGGCGGAGGGGAGCAGGTTCTGTGTCCAGTTTGATGGCGGAGTGGGAGCGGGGTCTGTTTCCAGTTTGATGGAGGAGTGGGAGCGGTGTCTGTTAGCAGTTTAATGCAGCAGTGGGTGCGGGGTCTGTGTCCAGTTTGATGGCGGAGTGGGAGCGGTTTCTGTGTCCAGTTTGATGGTGGAGTTGGAGCGGAGTCTGTGTCCAGTTTGATGGAGGAGTGGAAGCGGGGTCTGCCTCCAGTTTGATGGAGGAGTGGGAGAGGGGATTTATTCCAGTTTGATGGAGGAATGGGTGCGCGGTACATTTCCAGTTTGATGGAGGAGTGGGAGCGGCTTCTGTATCCAGTTTGATGGAGGAGTGGGTGAGTGATCTGTGTCAGGTTTGATGGAGGAGTGGGAGCGGGGCCTGTTTCCAGATGGAAGGAGGGGTGGGAGCGGGGTCTGTATCCATTCTAATGGAAGTGTGGGAGCGGGGTCTCTTTCCATTTTGATGGAAGAGTGGGAGCGGTGTTTTGTTTCCATTTTGATGGAGGAATGGGAGCGGGGTCTGTTTCCAGTTTGATGGAGGAGTGGAAGCGGGGTCTGTTCCCATTTTGATGGAGGATTGGGAGCAGGGTCTGTTTCCAGTTTGATGGAGCAGTGGGAGCGGGATCTGCTTCCATTTTGATGGAGGGGTGCGGGCGGAGTCTGCTTCCAGTTTGATGGAGAAGTGTGAGCGTGTCTGTTTCCGTTTTGATGGAGGAGCGGGAGCGGATACAGTTGCCATTTTGATGGAGGAGTGGGAGCGGGGCCTGTGTCCAGTTTCATGGAGGAGTGGGAGCGGGGTCTCCTTCCTGTTTGATGGAGGAGTGGGAGCGGGGTCTGCTCCATTTTGATGGAGGAGTGGGAGCGGCGTCTGCTTCCAGCTTGATGGAGGAGTGGGAGCGTGGTCTGTTTCCAGTTTGATGGAGCAGTGGGAGCGGTTTCTGCGTCCAGTTTGATGGCGGAAAGGAGCGGGGTCTGTGTCCAGTTTGATGGAGGAGTGGGAGGGTAGTCTGCTTCCAGTTTGATGGTGGAGTGGGAGCGGTGCCTGTGTCCAGTTTGATGGCGGAGTGGGAGCGGAGTCTGGGTCCATGTGATGACGGAGTTGGAGCGGCGTCTGTAAACAATTTGATGGAGGAGTGGGAGCGGGGTCTGGTTCCACTATAATGGAAGAGTGGGAGCGGGGTCTGTGTCCAGTTTGATGGCGGAGTGGGAGCAGCTTCTGCGTCCAGTTTGATGGCGGAGTGGGAGCGGGGTCTGTGTCCAGTTTGATGGAGCAGTGGGAGCGGGGTGTGTTTCCATTTTGATGGAGAAGTGGGAGCGGTGTCTGCTTCCACTTTAATGGAGGAGTGGGAGCGGGGTCTGTGTCCTGTTTGATGGAGGAGTGGGATTCGCGACTGTGTCCAGTTTGATGGAGGAGTGGGAGCGGGGTCTGTGTCCAGTTTGATGGAGCAGTGGGAGAGAGGTCTGTGTCCAGTTTGATGGAGGAGCGGGAGTGGGGACTGTGTCCAGTTTGATCGAGGAGTGGGAGCGTGGTCTGTTTCCAGCTTGATGCAGGAGTGGGAGCGGGGTCGGTTTCCAGTTGGAAGGAGGAGTGGGAGCGTGGTCTGTTTCCAGTTTAATGACGAGAGGGAGCGGGGTCTGCTTCCAGTTTGATGGAATAGTGTGAGCGGCGTCTGTTTTCAGTTCGATGGAGGAGTGGGAGCCGGGTCGGTTTCCAGTTTGATGGAGGAGTGGGAGCGGGGTCGGTTTCCAGTTTGATGGAGGAGTGGGAACGGGGTCTGATTCCAGTTTGATGGAGGAGTGGGAGCGGGGCCTGTTTACAGATGGAAGGAGGGGTGGGAGCGGGGTCTGTATCCATTCTAATGGAAGTGTGGGAGCGGGTTCTCTTTCCATTTTGATGGAAGAGTGGGAGCGGGGTTTTGTTTCCATTTTGATGGAGGAGTGGGAGCGGGGTCTGTTTCCAGTTTGATGGAGGAGTGGAAGCGGGGTCTGTTCCCATTTTGATGGAGGATTGGGAGCAGGGTCTGTTTCCAGTTTGATGGAGCAGTGGGAGCGGATCTGCTTCCATTTTGATGGAGGAGTGCGGGCGGAGTCTGCTTCCAGCTTGATGGAGGAGTGTGAGCGGGTCTGTTTCCATTTTGATGGAGGAGCGGGAGCGGGTACAGTTGCCATTTTGATGGAGGAGTGGGAGCGGGGCCTGTGTCCTGTTTCATGGAGGAGTGGGAGCGGGGTCTGCTTCCTGTTTGATGGAGGAGTGGGAGCGGGGTCTGCTCCATTTTGATGGAGGAGTGGGAGCGGCGTCTGCTTCCAGCTTGATGGAGGAGTGGGAGCGTGGTCTGTTTCCAGTTTGATGGAGCAGTGGGAGCGGTTTCTGTGTCCAGTTTGATGGCGGAGTGGGAGCGGGGTCTCTGTCCAGTTTGATGGAGGAGTGGGAGGGGGGTCTGCTTCCAGATTGATGGTGGAGTGGGAGCGGGGTCTGTGTCCATGTGAAGGTGGAGTTGGAGAGGCGTCTGTTAACAATTTGATGGAGGAGTGGGAGCGGGGTCTGCTTCCACTTTAATGGAAGAGTGGGAGCGGGGTCTGTGTCCAGTTTGATGGCGGAGTGGGAGCAGCTTCTGTGTCCAGTTTGATGGCGGAGTGGGAGCGGGGTCTGTGTCCAGTTTGATGGAGCAGTGGGAGCGGTGTCTGCTTCCACTTTAATGGAGGAGTGGGAGCGGGGTCTGTGTCCAGTTTCATGGCGGAGTGGAGCAGGTTCTGTGTCCAGTTTGATGGCGGATTGGGAGCGGGGTCTGTTTCCAGTTTGATGGAGGAGTGGGAGCGGGGTCTGTTAGCAGTGTGATGCAGCAGTGGGTGCTGGGTCTGTGTCCAGTTTGATGGCGGAGTGGGAGCAGGTTCTGTGTCCAGTTTGATGGCGTGGTGGGAGCGGTGTCTGTGTCCAGTTTGATGGAGGAGTGGGAGCGTGTTCTGCTTCCAGTTTGATGGAGGAGTGGGAGCGGTGTCTCTTTCCAGTTTGATGGAAGAGTGGGAGTTGTTTCTGTTCCAGGTTGATGGAGGAGTGGGAGCGGGGTCTGTGTCCAGTTTGATGGAGGAGTGGGAGCGATGTCTCTTTCCAGTTTGATGGAAGAGTGGGAGCAGGTTCTGTTCCAGTTTGATGGATGAGTGGGAGTTGAAGTATGTTTCCAGTTTGATGGAGGAGTGGGGGCGGGGTTTGTTTCCAGGGTTATGGAGGTGCGGGCGCGTTATTTGTTTCCAGTGGGATGGAGGTGTTGGAGCGGTGTCTGTATCACGTTTGATGGAGGAGTGGGAGCGGGGACTGTTTCCAGTTTGATGGAGGAGTGGGAGCGGGGACTGTTTCCAGTTTGATGGAGGGTTGGGAGCTGGGACTGTTTCCATTTTGATGGAGGAGTGTGGCGGGGTCTGCTTCCATTTTGATGGAGGAGTGGGAGCGGGGACTGTTTCCAGTTTGATGGAGGAGTGGGAGCGGGGACTGATTCCAGTTTGATGGAGGTGTGGGAGCCGGGTCTGTTTCCAGTTTGATGGAGGTGTGGGAGCGGGGCCTGTTTCCAGTTTGATGGAGGAGTGGGAGCGGGGACTGTTTCCAGTTTGATGGCGGAGTGGGAGCTTGTTTGTTTCTTCTTTGATAGAGGAGTGGGAGCGGGGTCAGTTTCCATTTTGATGGAGGAGTGGGAGCGGGGTCTGTTCCAGGTTTTATGAGGAGTGGGAGCGGTGTCTGGATCCAGTTTTATGGAGGAGTGGAATCCGGGTCTGTTTCCCGTGTGATGAGGAGTGGGAGCATGGTCCATTTCCAGTTTGATGGAGGAGTGGGAGCGGGGTCTGTTTCCATTTTGATGGAGGAGTGGGAGCGGGATCTGTGTCCAGTTTGATGGCGGAGTGGGAGCGGGGACTGTTTCCAGTTTGAAGGAGGAGTGGGAGCGGAGTCTGTTTCCAGTTTGATGGAGTTGTTGGAGCGGGGTATGTTTCCAGTTTGATGGAGGAGTGGGAGCGGGGTCTGTTTCCATTTTGATGGAGGAGTGGGAGCGGGGTCTGTGTCCAGTTTCATGGAGGGGTGGGAGCGGGGACTGTTTCCATTTTGATGGAGGAGTGTGAGCGGTTCTGTTTCCATTTTGATGGAGGAGTGGGAGCGGGGTCTGTGTCCAGTTTCATGGAGGAGTGGGAGCGGGGTCTGCTTCCAGCTTGATGTAGGAGTGGGAGCGGGGTCTGTTTCCAGTTTGATGGTGGAGTGGGAGCGGTGTCCGTTTGCAGTTTGATGGAGGAGTGGGAGCGGGATCTGTGTCCAGTTTGATGGAAGAGTGTGAGCGGGGTCCATTTCCAGTTTGATGGAGGAGTGGGAGCGGGGTCTGTTTCCATTTTGATGGAGGTGTGGGAGCGGGGCCTGTTTCCAGTTTGATGGAGGAGTGGGAGCGGGGACTGTTTCCAGTTTGATGGCGGAGTGGGAGCTTGTTTGTTTCTTCTTTGATAGAGGAGTGGGAGCGGGGTCAGTTTCCATTTTGATGGAGGAGTGGGAGCGGGGTCTGTTCCAGGTTTTATGAGTAGTGGGAGCGGTGTCTGGATCCAGTTTTATGGAGGAGTGGAATCGGGGTCTGTTTCCCGTGTGATGAGGAGTGGGAGCATGGTCCATTTCCAGTTTGATGGAGGAGTGGGAGCGGGGACTGTTTCCATTTTGATGGAGGAGTGTGGGCGGGATCTGTGTCCAGTTTGATGGCGGAGTGGGAGCGGGGACTGTTTCCAGTTTGAAGGAGGAGTGGGAGCGGAGTCTGTTTCCAGTTTGATGGAGTTGTTGGAGCGGGGTATGTTTCCAGTTTGATGGAGGAGTGGGAGCGGGGTCTGTTTCCATTTTGATGGAGGAGTGGGAGCGGGGTCTGTGTCCAGTTTCATGGAGGGGTGGGAGCGGGGACTGTTTCCATTTTGATGGAGGAGTGTGAGCGGTTATGTTTCCATTTTGATGGAGGAGTGAGAGCGTGGTCTGTGTCCAGTTTCATGGAGGAGTGGGAGCGGGGTCTGCTTCCAGCTTGATGTAGGAGTGGGAGCGGGGTCTGTTTCCAGTTTGATGGTGGAGTGGGAGCGGTGTCCGTTTGCAGTTTGATGGAGGAGTGGGAGCGGGATCTGTGTCCAGTTTGATGGAAGAGTGTGAGCGGGGTCCATTTCCAGTTTGATGGAGGAGTGGGAGCGGGGTCTGTTTCCATTTTGATGGAGGAGTGGGAGCGGATTCTGTTTCCAGTTTGATGGTGGAGTGGGAGCGGGGTCTGCTCCGCTTTGATGGAGGAGTGGTTGCGGAGACTGCTTCCAGCTCAAGGGAGGAGTATGAGCGGGTCTGTTTCCATTTTGATGGAGCAGTGGGAGCGGGGTCTGTGTCCAGTTTGATGGCGGAGTGGGAGCGGTTTCTGTGTCCAGTTTGATGGTGGAGTTGGAGCGGAGTCTGTGTCCAGTTTGATGGAGGAGTGGAAGCGGGGTCTGCCTCCAGTTTGATGGTGGAGTGGGAGAGGGCATTTATTCCAGTTTGATGGAGGAATGGGAGCGCGGTACATTTCCAGTTTGATGGAGGAGTGGGAGCGGGTTCTGTGTCCAGTTTGATGGAGGAGTGGGTGAGTGGTCTGTGTCAGGTTTGATGGAGGAGTGGGAGCGGGGCCTGTTTCCAGATGGAAGGAGGGGTGGGAGCGGGGTCTGCATCCATTCTAACGGAAGTGTGGGAGCGGGGTCTCTTTCAATTTTGATGGAAGAGTGGGAGCGGTGTTTTGTTTCCATTTTGATGGGGGACTGGGAGCGGGGTCTGTTTCCAGTTTGATGGAGGAGTGGAAGCGGGGTCTGTTCCCATTTTGATGGAGGATTGGGAGCAGGGTCTGTTTCCAGTTTGAAGGAGCAGTGGGAGCGGGATCTGCTTCCATTTTGATGGAGGAGTGCGGGCGGAGTCTGCTTCCAGCTTGATGGAGAAGTGTGAGCGTGTCTGTTTCCATTTTGATGGAGGAGCGGGAGCGGATACAGTTGCCATTTTGATGGAGGAGTGGGAGCGGGGCCTGTGTCCAGTTTCATGTAGGAGTGGGAGCGGGGTCTGCTTCCTGTTTGATGGAGGAGTGGGAGCGGTGTCTGCTCCATTTTGATGGGGGAGTGGGAGCGGCGTCTGCTTCCAGCTTGATGGAGGAGTGGGAGCGTGGTCTGTTTCCAGTTTGATGGAGCAGTGGGAGCGGTTTCTGTGTCCAGTTTGATGGCGGAGTGGGAGCGGGGTCTGTGTCCAGTTTGATGGAGGAGTGGGAGGGTAGTCTGCTTCCAGTTTGATGGTGGAGTGGGAGTGGTGCCTGTGTCCAGTTTGATGGTGGAGTGGGAGCGGGGTCTGTGTCCATGTGATGGCGGAGTTGGAGCGGCGTCTGTAAACAATTTGATGGAGGAGTGGGAGCGGGGTCTGCTTCCACTTTAATGGAAGAGTGGGAGCGGGGTCTGTGTCCAGTTTGATGGCGGAGTGGGAGCAGCTTCTGTGTCCAGTACTAAGGCGGAGTGGGAGCGGGGTCTGTGTCCAGTTTGATGGAGCAGTGGGTGCGGGGTCTGTTTCCATTTTGATGGAGGAGTGGGAGCGGTGTCTGCTTCCACTTTAATGGAGGAGTGGGAGCGGGGTCTGTGTCCAGTTTCATGGCGGATTGGAGCAGGTTCTGTGTCCAGTTTGATGGCGGAGTGGGAGCGGGGTCTGTTTCCAGTTTGATGGAGGAGTGGGAGCGGGGTCTGTTAGCAGTTTGATGCAGCAGTGGGAGCGGGGTCTGTTTCCATTTTGATGGAGGACTGGGAGCGGGGTCTGCTTTCACTTTAATGGAGGAGTGGGAGCGGGGTCTTTGTCCAGTTTGATGGCGGAGTGGGAGCAGGTTCTGTGTTCAGTTTGATGGCGTGGTGGGAGCGGGGTCTGTGTCCAGTTTGATGGAGGAGTGGGAGCGTGTTCTGCTTCCTGTTTGATGGAGGAGTGGGAGCGGTGTCTCTTTCCAGTTTGATGGAAGAGTGGGAGCAGGTTCTGATCCAGTTTGATGGATGTGTGGGAGTTGGTACTGTTCCAGGTTGATGGAGGAGTGGGAGCGGGGTCTGTGTCCAGTTTGATGGAGGAGTGGGAGCGATGTCTCTTTCCAGTTTGATGGAAGAGTGGGAGCAGGTTCTGTTCCAGTTTGATGGATGAGTGGGAGTTGGAGTATGTTTCCAGTTTGATGGAGGAGTGGGGGCGGGGTTTGTTTCCAGGGTGATGGAGGTGCGGGCGCGTTATTTGTTTCCAGTGGGATCTAGTGTTGGAGCGGTGTCTGTATCACGTTTGATGGAGGAGTGGGAGCGGGGACTGTTGCCAGTTTGATGGAGGAGTGGTAGCGGGGACTGTTTCCAGTTTGATGGAGGGTTGGGAGCTGGGACTGTTTCCATTTTGATGGAGGAGCGTGGCGGGGTCTGCTTCCATTTTGATGGAAGAGTGGGAGCGGGGACTGTTTCCAGTTTGATGGAGGAGTGGGAGCGGGGACTGATTCCAGTTTGATGGAGGTGTGAGAGCCGGGTCTGTTTCCAGTTTGATGGAGGTGTGGGAGCGGGGCCTGTATCCAGTTTGATGGAGGAGTGGGAGCGTGGACTGTTTCCAGTTTGATGGAGGAGTGGGAGCTTGTTTGTTTCTTCTTTGACAGAGGAGTGGGAGCGGGGTCAGTTTCCATTTTGATGGAGGAGTGGGAGCGGGGTCTGTTCCAGGTTTTATGAGGAGTGGGAGCGGTGTCTGGATCCAGTTTTATGGAGGAGTGGAATCGGGGTCTGTTTCCCGTGTGATGAGGAGTGGGAGCAGGGTCCATTTCGGGTTTGATGGAGGAGTGGGAGCGGGGTCTGTTTCCATTTTGATGGAGGAGTGTGGGCGGGATCTGTGTCCAGTTTGATGGAGGAGTGGGAGCGGGGACTGTTTCCCGTCTAATGAGGAGTGGGAGCACGGTCCATTTCCGGTTTGATGGAGGAGTGGGAGCGGGCTCTGTTTCCATTTTGATGGAGGAGTGGGAGCGGGATCTGTGTCCAGTTTGATGGAGGAGTGGGAGCGGGGTCTGCTTCCTGTTTGATGGAGGAGTGGGAGCGGGGTCTGCTCCATTTTGATGGAGGAGTGGGAGCGGCGTCTGCTTCCAGCTTGATGGAGGAGTGGGAGCGTGGTCTGTTTCCAGTTTGATGGAGCAGTGGGAGCGGTTTCTGTGTCCAGTTTGATGGCGGAGTGGGAGCGGGGTCTGTGTCCAGTTTGATGGAGGAGTGGGAGGGTAGTCTGCTTCCAGTTTGATGGTGGAGTGGGAGTGGTGCCTGTGTCCAGTTTGATGGTGGAGTGGGAGCGGGGTCTGTGTCCATGTGATGGCGGAGTTGGAGCGGCGTCTGTAAACAATTTGATGGAGGAGTGGGAGCGGGGTCTGCTTCCACTTTAATGGAAGAGTGGGAGCGGGGTCTGTGTCCAGTTTGATGGCGGAGTGGGAGCAGCTTCTGTGTCCAGTATGAAGGCGGAGTGGGAGCGGGGTCTGTGTCCAGTTTGATGGAGCAGTGGGTGCGGGGTCTGTTTCCATTTTGATGGAGGAGTGGGAGCGGTGTCTGCTTCCACTTTAATGGAGGAGTGGGAGCGGGGTCTGTGTCCAGTTTCATGGCGGATTGGAGCAGGTTCTGTGTCCAGTTTGATGGCGGAGTGGGAGCGGGGTCTGTTTCAAGTTTGATGGAGGAGTGGGAGCGGGGTCTGTTAGCAGTTTGATGCAGCAGTGGAGGCGGGGTCTGTTTCCATTTTGATGGAGGAATGGGAGCGGGGACTGCTTTCACTTTAATGGAGGAGTGGGAGCGGGGTCTTTGTCCAGTTTGATGGCGGAGTGGGAGCAGGTTCTGTGTCCAGTTTGATGGCGTGGTGGGAGCGGGGTCTGTGTCCAGTTTGATGGAGGAGTGGGAGCGTGTTCTGCTTCCTGTTTGATGGAGGAGTGGGAGCGGTGTCTCTTTCCAGTTTGATGGAAGAGTGGGAGCAGGTTCTGTTCCAGTTTGATGGATGAGTGGGAGTTGGTACTGTTCCAGGTTAATGGAGGAGTGGGAGCGGGGTCTGTGTCCAGTTTGATGGAGGAGTGGGAGCGATGTCTCTTTCCAGTTTGATGGAAGAGTGGGAGCAGGTTCTGTTCCAGTTTGATGGATGAGTGGGAGTTGGAGTATGTTTCCAGTTTGATGGAGGAGTGGGGGCGGGGTTTGTTTCCAGGGTGATGGAGTTGCGGGCGCGTTATTTGTTTCCAGTGGGATGGAGTGTTGGAGCGGTGTCTGTATCACGTTTGATGGAGGAGTGGGAGCGGGGACTGTTGCCAGTTTGATGGAGGAGTGGTAGCGGGGACTGTTTCCAGTTTGATGGAGGGTTGGGAGCTGGGACTGTTTCCATTTTGATGGAGGAGCGTGGCGGGGTCTGCTTCCATTTTGATGGAAGAGTGGGAGCGGGGACTGTTTCCAGTTTGATGGAGGAGTGGGAGCGGGGACTGATTCCAGTTTGATGGAGGTGTGAGAGCCGGGTCTGTTTCCAGTTTGATGGAGGTGTGGGAGCGGGGTCTGTATCCAGTTTGATGGAGGAGTGGGAGCGTGGACTGTTTCCAGTTTGATGGAGGAGTGGGAGCTTGTTTGTTTCTTCTTTGATAGAGGAGTGGGAGCGGGGTCAGTTTCCATTTTGATGGAGGAGTGGGAGCGGGGTCTGTTCCAGGTTTTATGAGGAGTGGGAGCGGTGTCTGGATCCAGTTTTATGGAGGAGTGGAATCGGGGTCTGTTTCCCGTGTGATGAGGAGTGGGAGCAGGGTCCATTTCGGGTTTGATGGAGGAGTGGGAGCGGGGTCTGTTTCCATTTTGATGGAGGAGTGGGGGCGGGATCTGTGTCCAGTTTGATGGAGGAGTGGGAGCGGGGACTGTTTCCCGTGTGATGAGGAGTGGTAGCACGGTCCATTTCCGGTTTGATGGAGGAGTGGGAGCGGGGTCTGTTTCCATTTTGATGGAGGAGTGGGAGCGGGATCTGTGTCCAGTTTGATGGAGGAGTGGGAGCGGGGACTGTTTCCAGTTTGAAGGAGGAGTGGGATCGGGGTCTGTTTCCAGTTTGATGGAGGAGTTGGATCGGGGTATGTTTCCAGTTTGATGGAGGAGTGGGAGCGGGGACTGTTGCCATTTTGATGGAGGAGTGTGAGCGGTTCTGTTTCCATTTTGATGTAGGAGTGGGAGCGGGGACTGTTTCGATTTTGATGGAGGAGTGGGAGCGGGGTCTGTGTCCAGTTTCATGGAGGAGTGGGAGCGGGGTCTGCTTCCAGTTTGATGTAGGAGTGGGAGCGGGGTATGTTTAGAGTTTCATGGAGGGGTGGGAGCGGGGACTGTTTCCATTTTGATGGAGGAGTGTGAGCGGTTCTGTTTCCATTTTGATGTAGGAGTGGGAGCGGGGACTGTTTCGATTTTGATGGAGGAGTGGGAGCGGGGTCTGTGTCCAGTTTCATGGAGGAGTGGGAGCGGGGTCTGCTTCCAGTTTGATGTAGGAGTGGGAGCGGGGTCTGTTTCCAGTTTGATGGTGGAGTGGGAGCGGTGTCCGTTTGCAGTTTGATGGAGGTGTGGGAGCGGGATCTGTGTCCAGTTTGATGGAAGAGTGTGAGCGGGGTCCATTTCCAGTTTGATGGAGGAGTGGGAGCGGGGTCTGTTTCCATTTTGATGGAGGAGTGGGAGCATGGTCCATTTCCAGTTTGATGGAGGAGTGGGAGCGGGGTCTGTTTCCATTTTGATGGAGGAGTGGGAGCGGGATCTGTGTCCAGTTTGATGGCGGAGTGGGAGCGGGGACTGTTTCCAGTTTGAAGGAGGAGTGGGAGCGGAGTCTGTTTCCAGTTTGATGGAGTTGTTGGAGCGGGGTATGTTTCCAGTTTGATGGAGGAGTGGGAGCGGGGTCTGTTTCCATTTTGATGGAGGAGTGGGAGCGGGGTCTGTGTCCAGTTTCATGGAGGGGTGGGAGCGGGGACTGTTTCCATTTTGATGGAGGAGTGTGAGCGGTTATGTTTCCATTTTGATGGAGGAGTGGGAGCGGGGTCTGTGTCCAGTTTCATGGAGGAGTGGGAGCGGGGTCTGCTTCCAGTTTGATGTAGGAGTGGGAGCGGGGTCTGTTTCCAGTTTGATGGTGGAGTGGGAGCGGTGTCCGTTTGCAGTTTGATGGAGCAGTGGGAGCGGGATCTGTGTCCAGTTTGATGGAAGAGTGTGAGCGGGGTCCATTTCCAGTTTGATGGAGGAGTGGGAGCGGGGTCTGTTTCCATTTTGATGGAGGAGTGGGAGCGGATTCTGTTTCCAGTTTGATGGTGGAGTGGGAGCGGGGTCTGTTTCCATTTTGATGGAGGAGCGGGAGCGGATACAGTTGCCATTTTGATGGAGGAGTGGGAGCGGGGCCTGTGTCCAGTTTCATGTAGGAGTGGGAGCGGGGTCTGCTTCCTGTTTGATGGAGGAGTGGGAGCGGTGTCTGCTCCATTTTGATGGGGGAGTGGGAGCGGCGTCTGCTTCCAGCTTGATGGAGGAGTGGGAGCGTGGTCTGTTTCCAGTTTGATGGAGCAGTGGGAGCGGTTTCTGTGTCCAGTTTGATGGCGGAGTGGGAGCGGGGTCTGTGTCCAGTTTGATGGAGGAGTGGGAGGGTAGTCTGCTTCCAGTTTGATGGTGGAGTGGGAGTGGTGCCTGTGTCCAGTTTGATGGTGGAGTGGGAGCGGGGTCTGTGTCCATGTGATGGCGGAGTTGGAGCGGCGTCTGTAAACAATTTGATGGAGGAGTGGGAGCGGGGTCTGCTTCCACTTTAATGGAAGAGTGGGAGCCGGGTCTGTGTCCAGTTTGATGGCGGAGTGGGAGCAGCTTCTGTGTCCAGTATGAAGGCGGAGTGGGAGCGGGGTCTGTGTCCAGTTTGATGGAGCAGTGGGTGCGGGGTCTGTTTCCATTTTGATGGAGGAGTGGGAGCGGTGTCTGCTTCCACTTTAATGGAGGAGTGGGAGCGGGGTCTGTGTCCAGTTTCATGGCGGATTGGAGCAGGTTCTGTGTCCAGTTTGATGGCGGAGTGGGAGCGGGGTCTGTTTCCAGTTTGATGGAGGAGTGGGAGCGGGGTCTGTTAGCAGTTTGATGCAGCAGTGGGAGCGGGATCTGTTTCCATTTTGATGGAGGACTGGGAGCGGGGTCTGCTTTCACTTTAATGGAGGAGTGGGAGCGGGGTCTTTGTCCAGTATGATGGCGGAGTGGGAGCAGGTTCTGTGTCCAGTTTGATGGCGTGGTGGGAGCGGGGTCTGTGTCCAGTTTGATGGAGGAGTGGGAGCGTGTTCTGCTTCCTGTTTGATGGAGGAGTGGGAGCGGTGTCTCTTTCCAGTTTGATGGAAGAGTGGGAGCAGGTTCTGTTCCAGTTTGATGGATGAGTGGGAGTTGGTACTGTTCCAGGTTGATGGAGGAGTGGGAGCGGGGTCTGTGTCCAGTTTGATGGAGGAGTGGGAGCGATGTGTCTTTCCAGTTTGATGGAAGAGTGGGAGCAGGTTCTGTTCCAGTTTGATGGATGAGTGGGAGTTGGAGTATGTTTCCAGTTTGATGGAGGAGTGGGGGCAGGGTTTGTTTCCAGGGTGATGGAGGTGCGGGCGCGTTATTTGTTTCCAGTGGGATGGAGTGTTGGAGCGGTGTCTGCATCACGTTTGATGGAGGAGTGGGAGCGGGGACTGTTGCCAGTTTGATGGAGGAGTGGTAGCGGGGTCTGTTTCCAGTTTGATGGAGGGTTGGGAGCTGGGACTGTTTCCATTTTGATGGAGGAGCGTGGCGGGGTCTGCTTCCATTTTGATGGAAGAGTGGGAGCGGGGACTGTTTCCAGTTTGATGGAGGAGTGGGAGCGGGGACTGATTCCAGTTTGATGGAGGTGTGAGAGCCGGGTCTGTTTCCAGTTTGATGGAGGTGTGGGAGCGGGGCCTGTATCCAGTTTGATGGAGGAGTGGGAGCGTGGACTGTTTCCAGTTTGATGGAGGAGTGGGAGCTTGTTTGTTTCTTCTTTGATAGAGGAGTGGGAGCGGGGTCAGTTTCCATTTTGATGGAGGAGTGGGAGCGGGGTCTGTTCCAGGTTTTATGAGGAGTGGGAGCGGTGTCTGGATCCAGTTTCATGGAGGAGTGGAATCGGGGTCTGTTTCCCGTGTGATGAGGAGTGGGAGCAGGGTCCATTTCGGGTTTGATGGAGGAGTGGGAGCGGGGTCTGTTTCCATTTTGATGGAGGAATGGGGGCGGGATCTGTGTCCAGTTTGATGGAGGAGTGGGAGCGGGGACTGTTTCCCGTGTGATGAGGAGTGGGAGCACGGTCCATTTCCGGTTTGATGGAGGAGTGGGAGCGGGGTCTGTTTCCATTTTGATGGAGGAGTGGGAGCGGGATCTGTGTCCAGTTTGATGGAGGAGTGGGAGCGGGGACTGTTTCCAGTTTGAAGGAGGAGTGGGAGCGGGGTCTGTTTCCAGTTTGATGGAGGAGTTGGATCGGGGTATGTTTCCAGTTTGATGGAGGAGTGGGAGCGGGGACTGTTGCCATTTTGATGGAGGAGTGTGAGCGGTTCTGTTTCCATTTTGATGTAGGAGTGGGAGCGGGGACTGTTTCGATTTTGATGATGGAGTGGGAGCGGGGTCTGTGTCCAGTTTCATGGAGGAGTGGGAGAGGGGTCTGCTTCCAGTTTGATGTAGGAGTGGGAGCGGGGTATGTTTCCAGTTTCATGGAGGGGTGGGAGCGGGGACTGTTTCCATTTTGATGGAGGAGTGTGAGCGGTTCTGTTTCCATTTTGATGTAGGAGTGGGAGCGGGGACTGTTTCGATTTTGATGGAGGAGTGGGAGCGGGGTCTGTGTCCAGTTTCATGGAGGAGTGGGAGCGGGGTCTGCTTCCAGTTTGATGTAGGAGTGGGAGCGGGGTCTGTTTCCAGTTTGATGGTGGAGTGGGAGCGGTGTCCGTTTGCAGTTTGATGGAGGTGTGGGAGTGGGATCTGTGTCCAGTTTGATGGAAGAGTGTGAGCGGGGTCCATTTCCATTTTGATGGAGGAGTGGGAGCATTGTCCATTTCCAGTTTGATGGAGGAGTGGGAGCGGGGTCTGTTTCCATTTTGATGGAGGAGTGGGAGCGGGATCTGTGTCCAGTTTGATGGTGGAGTGGGAGCGGGGACTGTTTCCAGTTTGAAGGAGGAGTGGGAGCGGAGTCTGTTTCCAGTTTGATGGAGTTCTTGGAGCGGGGTATGTTTCCAGTTTGATGGAGGAGTGGGAGCGGGGTCTGTTTCCATTTTGATGGAGGAGTGGGAGCGGCGTCTGTGTCCAGTTTCATGGAGGGGTGGGAGCGGGGACTGTTTCCATTTTGATGGAGGAGTGTGAGCGGTTATGTTTCCATTTTGATGGAGGAGTGGGAGCGGGATCTGTGTCCAGTTTCATGGAGGAGTGGGAGCGGGGTCTGCTTCCAGCTTGATGTAGGAGTGGGAGCGGGGTCTGTTTCCAGTTTGATGGTGGAGTGGGAGCGGTGTCCGTTTGCAGTTTGATGGAGGAGTGGGAGCGGGATCTGTGTCCAGTTTGATGGAAGAGTGTGAGCGGGGTCCATTTCCAGTTTGATGGAGGAGTGGGAGCGGGGTCTGTTTCCATTTTGATGGAGGAGTGGGAGCGGATTCTGTTTCCAGTTTGATGGTGGAGTGGGAGCGGGGTCTGCTCCGCTTTGATGGAGGAGTGGGTGCGGAGACTGCTTCCAGCTCAATGGAGGAGTATGAGCGGGTCTGTTTCCATTTTGATGGAGCAGTGGGAGCGGGGTATGTGTCCAGTTTGATGGCGGAGTGGGAGCGGTTTCTGTGTCCAGTTTGATGGTGGAGTTGGAGCGGAGTCTGTGTCCAGTTTGATGGAGGAGTGGAAGCGGGGTCTGCCTCCAGTTTGATGGAGGAGTGGGAGAGGGCATTTATTCCAGTTTGATGGAGGAATGGGAGCGCGGTACATTTCCAGTTTGATGGAGGAGTGGGAGCGGGTTCTGTGTCCAGTTTGATGGAGGAGTGGGTGAGTGGTCTGTGTCAGGTTTGATGGAGGAGTGGGAGCGGGGCCTGTTTCCAGATGGAAGGAGGGGTGGGAGCGGGGTCTGTATCCATTCTAATGGAAGTGTGGGAGCGGGGTCTCTTTCAATTTTGATGGAAGAGTGGGAGCGGTGTTTTGTTTCCATTTTGATGGGGGACTGGGAGCGGGGTCTGTTTCCAGTTTGATGGAGTAGTGTAAGCGGGGTCTGTTCCCATTTTGATGGAGGATTGGGAGCAGGGTCTGTTTCCAGTTTGAAGGAGCAGTGGGAGCGGGATCTGCTTCCAGTTTGATGGAGGAGTGCGGGCGGAGTCTGCTTCCAGCTTGATGGAGAAGTGTGAGCGTGTCTGTTTCCATTTTGATGGAGGAGCGGGAGCGGATGCAGTTGCCATTTTGATGGAGGAGTGGGAGCGGGGCCTGTGTCCAGTTTCATGTAGGAGTGGGAGCGGGGTCTGCTTCCTGTTTGATGGAGGAGTGGGAGCGGCGTCTGCTCCATTTTGATGGGGGAGTGGGAGCGGCGTCTGCTTCCAGCTTGATGGAGGAGTGGGAGCGTGGTCTGTTTCCAGTTTGATGGAGCAGTGGGAGCGGTTTCTGTGTCCAGTTTGATGGCGGAGTGGGAGCGGGGTCTGTGTCCAGTTTGATGGAGGAGTGGGAGGGTAGTCTGCTTCCAGTTTGATGGTGGAGTGGGAGTGGTGCCTGTGTCCAGTTTGATGGTGGAGTGGGAGCGGGGTCTGTGTCCATGTGATGGCGGAGTTGGAGCGGCGTCTGTAAACAATTTGATGGAGGAGTGGGAGCGGGGTCTGCTTCCACTTTAATGGAAGAGTGGGAGCGGGGTCTGTGTCCAGTTTGATGGCGGAGTGGGAGCAGCTTCTGTGTCCAGTATGAAGGCGGAGTGGGAGCGGGGTCTGTGTCCAGTTTGATGGAGCAGTGGGTGCGGGGTCTGTTTCCATTTTGATGGAGGAGTGGGAGCGGTGTCTGCTTCCACTTTAATGGAGGAGTGGGAGCGGGGTCTGTGTCCAGTTTCATGGCGGATTGGAGCAGGTTCTGTGTCCAGTTTGATGGCGGAGTGGGAGCGGGGTCTGTTTCCAGTTTGATGGAGGAGTGGGAGCGGGGTCTGTTAGCAGTTTGATGCAGCAGTGGGAGCGGGGTCTGTTTCCATTTTGATGGAGGACTGGGAGCGGGGTCTGCTTTCACTTTAATGGAGGAGTGGGAGCGGGGTCTTTGTCCAGTTTGATGGCGTAGTGGGAGCAGGTTCTGTGTCCAGTTTGATGGCGTGGTGGGAGCGGGGTCTGTGTCCAGTTTGATGGAGGAGTGGGAGCGTGTTCTGCTTCCTGTTTGATGGAGGAGTGGGAGCGGTGTCTCTTTCCAGTTTGATGGAAGAGTGGGAGCAGGTTCTGTTCCAGTTTGATGGATGAGTGGGAGTTGGTACTGTTCCAGGTTGATGGAGGAGTGGGAGCGGGGTCTGTGTCCAGTTTGATGGAGGAGTGGGAGCGATGTCTCTTTCCAGTTTGATGGAAGAGTGGGAGCTGGTTCTGTTCCAGTTTGATGGATGAGTGGGAGTTGGAGTATGTTTCCAGTTTGATGGAGGAGTGGGGGCGGGGTTTGTTTCCAGGGTGATGGAGGTGCGGGCGCGTTATTTGTTTCCAGTGGGATGGAGTGTTGGTGCGGTGTCTGTATCACATTTGATGGAGGAGTGGGAGCGGGGACTGTTGCCAGTTTGATGGAGGAGTGGGAGCGGGGACTGTTTCCAGTTTGATGGAGGGTTGGGAGCTGGGACTGTTTCCATTTTGATGGAGGAGCGTGGCGGGGTCTGCTTCCATTTTGATGGAAGAGTGGGAGCGGGGACTGTTTCCAGTTTGATGGAGGAGTGGGAGCGGGGACTGATTCCAGTTTGATGGAGGTGTGAGAGCCGGGTCTGTTTCCAGTTTGATGGAGGTGTGGGAGCGGGGCCTGTATCCAGTTTGATGGAGGAGTGGGAGCGTGGACTGTTTCCAGTTTGATGGAGGAGTGGGAGCTTGTTTGTTTCTTCTTTGATAGAGGAGTGGGAGCGGGGTCAGTTTCCATTTTGATGGAGGAGTGGGAGCGGGGTCTGTTCCAGGTTTTATGAGGAGTGGGAGCGGTGTCTGGATCCAGTTTTATGGAGGAGTGGAATCGGGGTCTGTTTCCCGTGTGATGAGGAGTGGGAGCAGGGTCCATTTCGGGTTTGATGGAGGGGTGGGAGCGGGGTCTGTTTCCATTTTGATGGAGGAGTGGGGGCGGGATCTGTGTCCAGTTTGATGGAGGAGTGGGAGCGGGGACTGTTTCCCGTGTGATGAGGAGTGGGAGCACGGTCCATTTCCGGTTTGATGGAGGAGTGGGAGCGGGGTCTGTTTCCATTTTGATGGAGGAGTGGGAGCGGGATCTGTGTCCAGTTTGATGGAGGAGTGGGAGCGGGGACTGTTTCCAGTTTGAAGGAGGAGTGGGAGCGGGGTCTGTTTCCAGTTTGATGGTGGAGTGCAAGCGGGGTCTGCTCCGCTTTGATGGAGGAGTGGGAGAGGAGTCTGCTTCCAGCTTAATGGAGGAGTATGAGCGGGTCTGTTTCCATTTTGATGGAGGAGTGGGAGCGGGGTCTGTGTCCAGTTTGATGGCGGAGTGGGAGCGGTTTCTGTGTCCAGTTTGATGGTGGAGTTGGAGCGGGGTCTGTGTCCAGTTTGATGGATGAGTGGGAGCGGAGTCTGCTTCCAGCTTGATGGAGGAGTGTGAGCGGGCCAGTTTCCATTTTGATGGAGGAGCGGGAACGGGTACAGTTTCCATTTTGATGGAGGAGTTGGAGCGGGTTCTGTTTCCAGTTTCATGGAGGAGTGGGAGCGGGGTCTGCTTCCTGTTTGATGGAGGAGTGGGAGCGGGGTCTGTTTCCAGTTTGATGGTGGAGCGGGAGCTGTGTCCATTTGCAGTTTGATGGAGGAGTGGGAGCGGTATCTGTGTCTAGTTTGATGGAAGAGTGTGAGCGGGGTCCATTTCCAGCTTGATGGAGTAGTGGGAGCGGGGTCTGTTTAGATTTTGATGGAATAGTGGGAGCGGGGTCTGTTCCTAGATGGATGGAGGAGTGGGAGCGGGGTCTGTTTCCATTTTGATGGAGGAGCAGTAGCGGTGTCTGTTTCCAGGGTAATGGAGGAGGCGTAGTGGGGTCTGTTTCCAGGTTAGTGGAGGAGTAGGGTCTGTTTCCAGTTTAATATATGAGTGGAAGCGGGGTCTGATCCAGGGCGATGGAGGAGTGCGACCGGGGTCAGTTTGCAGTTTGAAGGAGGAATGGTAGCGGGGTCTGTTTCCAGGGGAATGGAGGAGAGGGAGCGGGGTCATTTTCCAGTTTGATGGAGGAGTGGGAGTGGTGAAGGTTTCCAGGGTAATGGAGGAGTGGTATTGGGGTCTGTTTCCATGGTGGTGGAGGAGTGGGGGCGGGTTGTGTTTCCAGGGTGTTGGAGGAGTGAGTGTGGGGTCTGTTTCCAGTTTGATGGAGGAGCGGGAGCGGGGTCTGTTTCCAGCTTAATCGAGGAGTGGAAGCGGGTATGATCCAGGGTGATAGAGGCGTGGGTTCGTGGTCTGCATCCAGTTTGATGGAGGACTGCGTGCTGGGACTCTCTCCAGGCAGATGGAGGAGTGGGAGTAGGGTCTGTTTCCAGTTTGATGGAGGAGTGGGAGCGGGATCTGTTTCCAGTTTGCTGGAGGATTGGGAGCGGGGACTGTTTACTGTTTGATGAAGGAGTGGGAGCGGGGTCTGTTTACAGTTTGATGGAGGAGCGGGAGCGGGATCTGTTTCCAGTTTGATGGAGGAGTGGGAGAGGGGTCTGTTTCCTGCTTGATGCAGGAGTCGGAGCGGGATGTTTCCAGTTTGATGGAGGAGTTGGAGCGGAATCTATTTCCAGTTTGATGGAGGATTGGGAGCGTGGTCTGTTTCCTGCTTGATGCAGGAGTGGGAGCAGCGTCTGTTTCCAGTTGGAAGGAGGAGTGGTGCGGGGTCTGTTTCCAGGAAATGGAGGCGTGGGAGTAGGGTCTGTTTCCTACTTAAAGGAGGGGTTGGAGCGGGGTCTGTTTGCAATTTGAAGTAGGAGTGGGAGCGGGGTCTGTTTCCACTTTGATGCAGGAGTGGGAGCAGCGTCTGCTTCCAGTTGGAAGGAGGAGTGGGGCGGGGTCTGTTTCCAGCTAATGGAGGAGTGGGAGCCGGGTCTGTTTCCAATTTGAAGGAGGGGTTGGAGCGGGGTCTGTTTGCAATTTGAAGTAGGAGTGGGAGTGGGGTCTGTTTCCAGTTTGATGCAGGAGTGGGAGCAGCATCTGCTTCCAGTTGGAAGGAGGAGTGGGAGCGGGGTCTGTTTCCAATTTGAAGGAGGGGTTGGAGCGGGGTCTGTTTGCAATTTGAAGTCGGAGCGGGAGAGGGGTCTGTGTCAAGTTTGATGGACGGGTGGGAGCGGGGCCTGTTTCCAGTTGGAAGGAGGGGTGGGAGCGGGGTCTGTATCCTTTCTGATGGAAGTGTGGGAGCGGGGTCTCTTTCCATTTTCATGTAAGAGTGGGAGCGGGGTTTTGTTTCCATTTTGGTGGAGGAGTAGGAGCGGGGTCTTTTTCCATTTTGATGGAGGAGTGGGAGTGGGGTATGTTTCCAGTTTGTTGGAGGAGTGTGGAGCGGGGTCTGTATCCTGTTTGATGCGGGAGTGTGAATGGGGTCTGTTTCCAGTGTGATGCGGACTGGGAGCGGGGTCTGTTTCCAGTTTGAAGGAGGAGTGGGAGAGGGGTCTGTTTCCAGTCTGATGGAGGAATGGAAGCGGGGTCAGTTTCCAGTTTGATGGAGGAGTGGGATCGATGTACATTTCCATTTTGATTGAGGAGTGGGAGCGGTGTCTGTTTCCAGTTTGATGGAGGAGTGGGAGCGACTTCTGTGGCCAGTTTGATGGAGGAGTGGGAGTCGCGACTGTGTCCAGCCTATCGGGGAGTCGGACCGGAGTCTGTTTCCCGTTTGATGAGGAGTAGGAGCGAGGTCTGTCTCCATTTTGATGGAGCTGTGGAAGCGACGTCTGTGTCCTGTTTGATGGAGGAGTGGGAGCGTGGTCTGTTTCCAGTTTAATGACGAGATGGAGCGGGGTCTGCTTCCAGTTTGATGGAATAGTGTGAGCGGCGTCTGTTTTCAGTTCGATGGAGGAGTGGGAGCGGGGTCGGTTTCCAGTTTGATGGAGGAGTGGGAGCGGGGTCGGTTTCCAGTTTGATGGAGGAGTGGGAACTGGGTCTGATTCCAGTTTGATGGAGGAGTGGGAGCGGGGCCTGTTTACAGATGGAAGGAGGGGTGGGAGCGGGGTCTGTATCCATTCTAATGGAAGTGTGGGAGCGGGTTCTCTTTCCATTTTGATGGAAGAGTGGGAGCGGGGATTTGTTTCCATTTTGATGGAGGAGTGGGAGCGGGGTCTGTTTCCAGTTTGATGGAGGAGTGGAAGCGGGGTCTGTTCCCATTTTGATGGAGGATTGGGAGCAGGGTCTGTTTCCAGTTTGATGGAGCAGTGGGAGCGGGATCTGCTTCCATTTTGATGGAGGAGTGCGGGCGGAGGCTGCTTCCAGCTTGATGGAGGAGTGTGAGCGGGTCTGTTTCCATTTTGATGGAGGAGCGGGAGCGGGTACAGTTGCCATTTTGATGGATGTGTGGGAGCGGGGCCTGTGTCCTGTTTCATGGAGGAGTGGGAGCGGGGTCTGCTTCCTGTTTGATGGAGGAGTGGGAGCGGGGTCTGCTCCATTTTGATGGAGGAGTGGGAGCGTGGTCTGTTTCCAGTTTGATGGAGCAGTGGGAGCGGTTTCTGTGTCCAGTTTGATGGCGGAGTGGGAGCGGGGTCTCTGTCCAGTTTGATGGAGGAGTGGGAGGGGGGTCTGCTTCCAGATTGATGGTGGAGTGGGAGCGGGGTCTGTGTCCATGTGAAGGCGGAGTTGGAGCGGCGTCTGTTAACAATTTGATGGAGGAGTGGGAGCGGGGTCTACTTCCACTTTAATGGAAGAGTGGGAGCGGTGTCTGTGTCCAGTTTAATGGCGGAGTGGGAGCAGCTTCTGTGTCCAGTTTGATGGCGGAGTGGGAGCGGGGTCTGTGTCCAGTTTGATGGAGCAGTGGGTGCGGGGTCTGTTTCCATTTTGATGGAGGAATGGGAGCGGTGTCTGCTTCCACTTTAATGGAGGAGTGGGAGCGGGGTCTGTGTCCAGTTTCATGGCGGAGTGGAGCAGGTTCTGTGTCCAGTTTGATGGCGGAGTGGGAGCGGGGTCTGTTTCCAGTTTGATGGAGGAGTGGGAGCGGGGTCTGTTAGCAGTTTGATGCAGCAGTGGGTGCGGGGTCTGTGTCCAGTTTGATGGCGGAGTGGGAGCAGGTTCTGTGTCCAGTTTGATGGCGTGGTGGGAGCGGGGTCTGTGTCCAGTTTGATGGAGGAGTGGGAGCGTGTTCTGCTTCCAGTCTGATGGAGGAGTGGGATCGGTGTCTCTTTCCAGTTTGATGGAAGAGTGGGAGTTGGTTCTGATCCAGGTTGATGGAGGAGTGGGAGCGGGGTCTGTGTCCAGTTTGATGGAGGAGTGGGAGCGATGTCTCTTTCCAGTTTGATGGAAGAGTGGGAGCAGGTTCTGTTCAAGTTTGATGGATGAGTGGGAGTTGGAGTATGTTTCCAGTTTGATGGAGGAGTGGGGGCGGGGTTTGTTTCCAGGGTTATGGAGGTGCGGGCGCGTTATTTGTTTCCAGTGGGATGGAAGTGTTGGAGCGGTGTCTGTATCACGTTTGATGGAGGAGTGGGAGCGGGGACTGTTTCCAGTTTGATGGAGGAGTGGGAGCGGGGTCTGTTTCCATTTTGATGGAGGAGTGGGAGCGGGATCTGTGTCCAGTTTGATGGCGGAGTGGGAGCGGGGACTGTTTACAGTTTGAAGGAGGAGTGGGAGCGGAGTCTGTTTCCAGTTTGATGGAGTTGTTGGAGCGGGGTATGTTTCCAGTTTGATGGAGGAGTGTGAGCGGGGTCTGTTTCCATTTTGATGGAGGAGTGGGAGCGGGGTCTGTGTCCAGTTTCATGGAGGGGTGGGAGCGGGGACTGTTTCCATTTTGATGGAGGAGTGTGAGCGGTTCTGTTTCCATTTTGATGTAGGAGTGGGAGCGGGGACTGTTTCGATTTTGATGGAGGAGTGGGAGCGACGTCTGTGTCCTGTTTGATGGAGGAGTGGGAGCGTGGTCTGTTTCCAGTTTAATGACGAGATGGAGCGGGGTCTGCTTCCAGTTTGATGGAATAGTGTGAGCGGCGTCTGTTTTCAGTTCGATGGAGGAGTGGGAGCGGGGTCGGTTTCCAGTTTGATGGAGGAGTGGGAGCGGGGTCGGTTTCCAGTTTGATGGAGGAGTGGGAACTGGGTCTGATTCCAGTTTGATGGAGGAGTGGGAGCGGGGCCTGTTTACAGATGGAAGGAGGGGTGGGAGCGGGGTCTGTATCCATTCTAATGGAAGTGTGGGAGCGGGTTCTCTTTCCATTTTGATGGAAGAGTGGGAGCGGGGATTTGTTTCCATTTTGATGGAGGAGTGGGAGCGGGGTCTGTTTCCAGTTTGATGGAGGAGTGGAAGCGGGGTCTGTTCCCATTTTGATGGAGGATTGGGAGCAGGGTCTGTTTCCAGTTTGATGGAGCAGTGGGAGCGGGATCTGCTTCCATTTTGATGGAGGAGTGCGGGCGGAGGCTGCTTCCAGCTTGATGGAGGAGTGTGAGCGGGTCTGTTTCCATTTTGATGGAGGAGCGGGAGCGGGTACAGTTGCCATTTTGATGGATGTGTGGGAGCGGGGCCTGTGTCCTGTTTCATGGAGGAGTGGGAGCGGGGTCTGCTTCCTGTTTGATGGAGGAGTGGGAGCGGGGTCTGCTCCATTTTGATGGAGGAGTGGGAGCGTGGTCTGTTTCCAGTTTGATGGAGCAGTGGGAGCGGTTTCTGTGTCCAGTTTGATGGCGGAGTGGGAGCGGGGTCTCTGTCCAGTTTGATGGAGGAGTGGGAGGGGGGTCTGCTTCCAGATTGATGGTGGAGTGGGAGCGGGGTCTGTGTCCATGTGAAGGCGGAGTTGGAGCGGCGTCTGTTAACAATTTGATGGAGGAGTGGGAGCGGGGTCTACTTCCACTTTAATGGAAGAGTGGGAGCGGTGTCTGTGTCCAGTTTATTGGCGGAGTGGGAGCAGCTTCTGTGTCCAGTTTGATGGCGGAGTGGGAGCGGGGTCTGTGTCCAGTTTGATGGAGCAGTGGGTGCGGGGTCTGTTTCCATTTTGATGGAGGAATGGGAGCGGTGTCTGCTTCCACTTTAATGGAGGAGTGGGAGCGGGGTCTGTGTCCAGTTTCATGGCGGAGTGGAGCAGGTTCTGTGTCCAGTTTGATGGCGGAGTGGGAGCGGGGTCTGTTTCCAGTTTGATGGAGGAGTGGGAGCGGGGTCTGTTAGCAGTTTGATGCAGCAGTGGGTGCGGGGTCTGTGACCAGTTTGATGGCGGAGTGGGAGCAGGTTCTGTGTCCAGTTTGATGGCGTGGTCGGAGCGGGGTCTGTGTCCAGTTTGATGGAGGAGTGGGAGCGTGTTCTGCTTCCAGTTTGATGGAGGAGTGGGATCGGTGTCTCTTTCCAGTTTGATGGAAGAGTGGGAGTTGGTTCTGATCCAGGTTGATGGAGGAGTGGGAGCGGGGTCTGTGTCCAGTTTGATGGAGGAGTGGGAGCGATGTCTCTTTCCAGTTTGATGGAAGAGTGGGAGCAGGTTCTGTTCAAGTTTGATGGATGAGTGGGAGTTGGAGTATGTTTCCAGTTTGATGGAGGAGTGGGGGCGGGGTTTGTTTCCAGGGTTATGGAGGTGCGGGCGCGTTATTTGTTTCCAGTGGGATGGAAGTGTTGGAGCGGTGTCTGTATCACGTTTGATGGAGGAGTGGGAGCGGGGACTGTTTCCAGTTTGATGGAGGAGTGGGAGCGGGGTCTGTTTCCATTTTGATGGAGGAGTGGGAGCGGGATCTGTGTCCAGTTTGATGGCGGAGTGGGAGCGGGGACTGTTTACAGTTTGAAGGAGGAGTGGGAGCGGAGTCTGTTTCCAGTTTGATGGAGTTGTTGGAGCGGGGTATGTTTCCAGTTTGATGGAGGAGTGTGAGCGGGGTCTGTTTCCATTTTGATGGAGGAGTGGGAGCGGGGTCTGTGTCCAGTTTCATGGAGGGGTGGGAGCGGGGACTGTTTCCATTTTGATGGAGGAGTGTGAGCGGTTCTGTTTCCATTTTGATGTAGGAGTGGGAGCGGGGACTGTTTCGATTTTGATGGAGGAGTGGGAGCGGGGTCTGTGTCCAGTTTGATGGTGGAGTGGGAGCGGGGTCTGTTTCCAGTTTGATGGTGGAGTGGGAGCGGTGTCCGTTTGCAGTTTGATGGAGGAGTGGGAGCGGGATCTGTGTCCAGTTTGATGGAAGAGTGTGAGCGGGGTCCATTTCCAGTTTTAATGGAGGAGTGGGAGCGGGGTCTGTTTCCATTTTGATGGAGGAGTGGGAGCGGGGTCTGTTTCCAGTTTGATGGTGGAGTGGGAGCGGGGTCTTCTCCGCTTTGATGGAGGAGTGGGTGCGGAGACTGCTTCCAGCTTAATGGAGGAGTATGAGCGGGTCTGTTTCCATTTTGATGAAGGAGTGGGAGCGGGGTCTGTGTCCAGTTTGATGGCGGAGTGGGAGCGGTTTCTGTGTCCAGTTTGATGGTGGTGTTGGAGCGGAGTCTGTGTCCAGTTTGATGGAGGAGTGGAAGCGGGGTCTGCCTCCAGTTTGATGGAGGAGTGGGAGAGGGGATTTATTCCAGTTTGATGGAGGAATGGGAGCGCGGTACATTTCCAGTTTGATGGAGGTGTGGGAGCGGGTTCTGTGTCCAGTTTGATGGAGGAGTGGGTGAGTGATCTGTGTCAGGTTTGATGGAGGAGTGGGAGCGGGGCCTGTTTCCAGATGGAAGGAGGGGTGGGAGCGGGGTCTGTATCCATTGTAATGGAAGTGTGGGAGCGGGGTCTCTTTCCATTTTGATGGAAGAGTGGGAGCGGTGTTTTGTTTCCATTTTGATGGAGGAATGGGAGCGGGGTCTGTTTCCAGTTTGATGGAGGAGTGGAAGCGGGGTCTGTTCCCATTTTGATGGAGGATTGGGAGCAGGGTCTGTTTCCTGTTTGATGGAGCAGTGTGAGCCGGATCTGCTTCCATTTTGATGGAGGGGTGCGGGCGGAGTCTGCTTCCAGCTTGATGGAGAAGTGTGAGCGTGTCTGTTTCCATTTTGATGGAGGAGCGGGAGCGGATACAGTTGCCATTTTGATGGAGGAGTGGGAGCGGGGCCTGTGTCCAGTTTCATGGAGGAGTGGGAGCGGGGTCTGCTTCCTGTTTGATGGAGGAGTGGGAGCGGGGTCTGCTCCATTTTGATGGAGGAGTGGGAGCGGCGTCTGCTTCCAGCTTGATGGAGGAGTGGGAGCGTGGTCTGTTTCCAGTTTGATGGAGCAGTGGGAGCGGTTTCTGCGTCCAGTTTGATGGCGGAAAGGAGCGGGGTCTGTGTCCAGATTGATGGAGGAGTGGGAGGGTAGTCTGCTTCCAGTTTGATGGTGGAGTTGGAGCGGTGCCTGTGTCCAGTGTGATGGCGGAGTGGGAGCGGGGTCTGGGTCCATGTGATGGCGGAGTTGGAGCGGCGTCTGTAAACAATTTGATGGAGGAGTGGGAGCGGGGTCTGCTTCCACTTTAATGGAAGAGTGGGAGCGGGGTCTGTGTCCAGTTTGATGGCGGAGTGGGAGCAGCTTCTGTGTCCAGTTTGATGGCGGAGTGGGAGCGGGGTCTGTGTCCAGTTTGATGGAGCAGTGGGAGCGGGGTGTGTTTCCATTTTGATGGAGGGGTGGGAGCGGTGTCTGCTTCCACTTTAATGGAGGAGTGGGAGTGGGGACTGGGTCCAGCTTGATGCAGGAGTGGGAGCGGGGTCGGTTTCCAGTTGGAAGGAGGAGTGGGAGCGTGGTCTGTTTCCAGTTTAATGACGAGAGGGAGCGGGGTCTGCTTCCAGTTTGATGGAATAGTGTGATTCGGCGTCTGTTTTCAGTTCGATGGAGGAGTGGGAGCGGGGTCGGTTTCCAGTTTGATGGAGGAGTGGGAGCGGGGTCGGTTTCCAGTTTGATGGAGGAGTGGGAACGGGGTCTGATTCCAGTTTGATGGAGGAGTGGGAGCGGGGCCTGTTTACAGATGGAAGGAGGGGTGGGAGCGGGGTCTGTATGCATTCTAATGGAAGTGTGGGAGCGGGTTCTCTTTCCATTTTGATGGAAGAGTGGGAGCGGGGCTTTGTTTCCATTTTGATGGAGGAGTGGGTGCGGGGTCTGTTTCCAGTTTGATGGAGGATTGGGAGCAGGGTCTGTTTCCAGTTTGATGGAGCAGTGGGAGCGGGATCTGCTTCCATTTTGATGGAGGAGTGCGGGCGGAGTCTGCTTCCAGCTTGATAGAGGAGTGTGAGCGGGTCTGTTTCCATTTTGATGGAGGAGCGGGAGCGGGTACAGTTGCCATTTTGATGGAGGAGTGGGAGCGGGGCCTGTGTCCTGTTTCATGGAGGAGTGGGAGCGGGGTCTGCTTCCTGTTTGATGGAGGAGTGGGAGCGGGGTCTGCTCCATTTTGATGGAGGAGTGGGAGCGGCGTCTGCTTCCAGCTTGATGGAGGAGTGGGAGCGTGGTCTGTTTCCAGTTTGATGGAGCAGAGGGAGCGGTTTCTGTGTCCAGTTTGATGGCGGAGTGGGAGCGGGGTCTCTGTCCAGTTTGATGGAGGAGTGGGAGGGGGGTCTGCTTCCAGATTGATGGTGGAGTGGGAGCGGGGTCTGTGTCCATGTGAAGGCGGAGTTGGAGCGGCGTCTGTTAACAATTTGATGGAGGAGTGGGAGCGGGTTTGCTTCCACTTTAATGGAAGAGTGGGAGCGGGGTCTGTGTCCAGTTTGATGGCGGAGTGGGAGCAGCTTCTGTGTCCAGTTTGATGGCGGAGTGGGAGCGGGGTCTGTGTCCAGGTTGATGGAGGAGTGGGAGCGGGGTCTGTGTCTAGTTTGATGGAGGAGTGGGAGCGATGTCTCTTTCCAGTTTGATGGAAGAGTGGGAGCAGGTTCTGTTCCAGTTTGATGGATGAGTGGGAGTTGGAGTATGTTTCCAGTTTGATGGAGGAGTGGGGGCGGGGTTTGTTTCCAGGGTTATGGAGGTGCGGGCGCGTTATTTGTTTCCAGTGGGATGGAGGTGTTGGAGCGGTGTCTGTATCACGTTTGATGGAGGAGTGGGAGCGGGGACAGTTTCCAGTTTGATGGAGGAGTGGGAGCGGGGACTGTTTCCAGTTTGATGGAGGGTTGGGAGCTGGGACTGTTTCCATTTTGATGGAGGAGTGTGGCGGGGTCTGCTTCCATTTTGATGGAGGAGTGGGAGCGGGGACTGTTTCCAGTTTGATGGAGGAGTGGGAGCGGGGACTGATTCCAGTTTGATGGAGGTGTGGGAGCCGGGTCTGTTTCCAGTTTGATGGAGGTGTGGGAGCGGGGCCTGTTTCCAGTTTGATGGAGGAGTGGGAGCGGGGACTGTTTCCAGTTTGATGGCGGAGTGGGAGCTGGGACTGTTTCCATTTTGATGGAGGAGTGTGGCGGGGTCTGCTTCCAGTTTGATGGAGGAGTGGGAGCGGGGACTGTTTCCAGTTTGATGGAGGAGTGGGAGCGGGGACTGATTCCAGTTTGATGGAGGTGTGGGAGCCGGGTCTGTTTCCAGTTTGATGGAGGTGTGGGAGCGGGGCCTGTTTCCAGTTTGATGGAGGAGTGGGAGCGGGGTCTGTTCCAGGTTTTATGAGGAGTGGGAGCGGTGTCTGGATCCAGTTTTATGGAGGAGTGGAATCGGGGTCTGTTTCCCGTGTGATGAGGAGTGGGAGCATGGTCCATTTCCAGTTTGATGGAGGAGTGGGAGCGGGGTCTGTTTCCATTTTGATGGAGGAGTGGGAGCGGGATCTGTTTCCAGTTTGATGGCGGAGTGGGAGCTTGTTTGTTTCTTCTTTGATGGAGGAGTGGGAGCGGGGTCAGTTTCCATTTTGATGGAGGAGTGGGAGAGGGGTCTGTTCCAGGTTTTATGAGGAGTGGGAGCGGTGTCTGGATCCAGTTTTATGGAGGAGTGGAATCGGGGTCTGTTTCCCGTGTGATGAGGAGTGGGAGCATGGTCCATTTCCAGTTTGATGGAGGAGTGGGAGCGGGGTCTGTTTCCATTTTGATGGAGGAGTGGGAGCGGGATGTGTGTCCAGTTTGATGGCGGAGTGGGAGCGGGGACTGTTTCCAGTTTGAAGGAGGAGTGGGAGCGGAGTCTGTTTCCAGTTTGATGGAGTTGTTGGAGCGGGGTATGTTTCCAGTTTGATGGAGGAGTGGGAGCGGGGTCTGTTTCCATTTTGATGGAGGAGTGGGAGCGGGGTCTGTGTCCAGTTTCATGGAGGGGTGGGAGCGGGGACTGTTTCCATTTTGATGGAGGAGTGTGAGCGGTTCTGTTTCCATTTTGATGTAGGAGTGGGAGCGGGGACTGTTTCGATTTTGATGGAGGAGTGGGAGCGGGGTCTGTGTCCAGTTTCATGGAGGAGTGGGAGCGGGGTCTGCTTCCAGTTTGATGTAGGAGTGGGAGCGGGGTCTGTTCCAGTTTGATGATGGAGTGGGAGCGGTGTCCGTTTGCAGTTTGATGGAGGAGTGGGAGCGGGATCTGTGTCCAGTTTGATGGAAGAGTGTGAGAGGGGTCCATTTCCAGTTTGATGGAGGAGTGGGAGCGGGGTCTGTTTCCATTTTGATGGAGGAGTGGGAGCGGGGTCTGTTTCCAGTTTGATGGTGGAGTGGGAGCGGGGTCTGCTCCGCTTTGATGGAGGAGTGGGTGCGGAGACTGCTTCCAGCTTAAGGAGGAGTATGAGCGGGTCTGTTTCCATTTTGATGGAGGAGTGGGAGCGGGGTCTGTGTCCAGTTTGATGGCGGAGTGGGAGCGGTTTCTGTGTCCAGTTTGATGGTGGAGTTGGAGCGGAGTCTGTGTCCAGTTTGATGGAGGAGTGGAAGCGGGGTCTGCCTCCAGTTTGATGGAGGAGTGGGAGAGGGGATTTATTCCAGTTTGATGGAGGAATGGGAGCGCGGTACATTTCCAGTTTGATGGAGGAGTGGGAGCAGGTTCTGTGTCCAGTTTGATGGAGGAGCGGGAGCGGATACAGTTGCCATTTTGATGGAGGAGTGGGAGCGGGGCCTGTGTCCAGTTTCATGGAGGAGTGGGAGCGGGGTCTGCTTCCTGTTTGATGGAGGAGTGGGAGCGGGGTCTGCTCCATTTTGATGGAGGAGTGGGAGCGGCGTCTGCTTCCAGCTTGATGGAGGAGTGGGAGCGTGGTCTGTTTCCAGTTTGATGGAGCAGTGGGAGCGGTTTCTGCGTCCAGTTTGATGGCGGAAAGGAGCGGGGTCTGTGTCCAGTTTGATGGAGGAGTGGGAGGGTAGTCTGCTTCCAGTTTGATGGTGGAGTGGGAGCGGTGCCTGTGTCCAGTTTGATGGCGGAGTGGGAGCGGGGTCTGGGTCCATGTGATGGCGGAGTTGGAGCGGCGTCTGTAAACAATTTGATGGAGGAGTGGGAGCGGGGTCTGCTTCCACTTTAATGGAAGAGTGGGAGCGGGGTCTGTGTCCAGTTTGATGGCAGAGTGGGAGCAGCTTCTGTGTCCAGTTTGATGGCGGAGTGGGAGCGGGGTCTGTGTCCAGTTTGATTGAGCAGTGGGAGCGGGGTGTGTTTCCATTTTGATGGAGGAGTGGGAGCGGTGTCTGCTTCCACTTTAATGGAGGAGTGGGAGCGGGGTCTGTGTCCTGTTTGATGGAGGAGTGGGAGTCGCGACTGTGTCCAGTTTGATGGAGGAGTGGGAGCGGGGTCTGTGTCCAGTTTGATGGAGCAGTGGGAGAGAGGTCTGTGTCCAGTTTGATGGAGGAGTGGGAGTGAGGACTGTGTCCAGTTTGATCGAGGAGTGGGAGCGTGGTCTGTTTCCAGCTTGATGCAGGAGTGGGAGCGGGGTCGGTTTCCAGTTGGAAGGAGGAGTGGTAGCGTGGTCTGTTTCCAGTTTAATGACGAGATGGAGCGGGGTCTGCTTCCAGTTTGATGGAATAGTGTGAGCGGCGTCTGTTTTCAGTTCGATGGAGGAGTGGGAGCGGGGTCGGTTTCCAGTTTGATGGAGGAGTGGGAGCGGGGTCGGTTTCCAGTTTGATGGAGGAGTGGGAACTGGGTCTGATTCCAGTTTGATGGAGGAGTGGGAGCGGTGCCTCTTTACAGATGGAAGGAGGGGTGGGAGCGGGGTCTGTATCCATTCTAATGGAAGTGTGGGAGCGGGTTCTCTTTCCATTTTGATGGAACAGTGGGAGCGGGGTTTTGTTTCCATTTTGATGGAGGAGTGGGAGCGGGGTCTGTTTCCAGTTTGATGGAGGAGTGGAAGCGGGGTCTGTTCCCATTTTGATGGAGGATTGGGAGCAGGGTCTGTTTCCAGTTTGATGGAGCAGTGGGAGCGGGATCTGTTTCCATTTTGATGGAGGAGCGGGAGCGGGTACAGTTGCCATTTTGATGGAGGAGTGGGAGCGGGGCCTGTGTCCTGTTTCATGGAGGAGTGGGAGCGGGGTCTGCTTCCTGTTTGATGGAGGAGTGGGAGCGGGGTCTGCTCCATTTTGATGGAGGAGTGGGAGCGGCGTCTGCTTCCAGCTTGATGGAGGAGTGGGAGCGTGGTCTGTTTCCAGTTTGATGGAGCAGTGGGAGCGGTTTCTGTGTCCAGTTTGATGGCGGAGTGGGAGCGGGGTCTGTGTCCAGTTTGATGGAGGAGTGGGAGGGGGGTCTGCTTCCAGATTGATGGTGGAGTGGGAGCGGGGTCTGTGTCCATGTGAAGGCGGAGTTGGAGCGGCGTCTGTTAACAATTTGATGGAGGAGTGGGAGCGGGGTCTGCTTCCACTTTAATGGAAGAGTGGGAGCGGGGTCTGTGTCCAGTTTGATGGCGGAGTGGGTGCGGGGTCTGTTTCCATTTTGATGGAGGAATGGGAGCGGTCTCTGCTGCCACTTTAATGGAGGAGTGGGAGCGGGGTCTGTGTCCAGTTTCATGGCGGAGGGGAGCAGGTTCTGTGTCCTGTTTGATGGCGGAGTGGGAGCGGGGTCTGTTTCCAGTTTGATGGAGGAGTGGGAGCGGGGTCTGTTAACAGTTTAATGCAGCAGTGGGTGCGGGGTCTGTGTCCAGTTTGATGGCGGAGTGGGAGCGGTTTCTGTGTCCAGTTTGATGGTGGAGTTGGAGCGGAGTCTGTGTCCAGTTTGATGGAGGAGTGGAAGCGGGGTCTGCCTCCAGTTTGATGGAGGAGTGGGAGAGGGGATTTATTCCAGTTTGATGGAGGAATGGGAGCGCGGTACATTTCCAGTTTGATGGAGGAGTGGGAGCGGCTTCTGTGTCCAGTTTGATGGAGGAGTGGGTGAGTGATCTGTGTCAGGTTTGATGGAGGAGTGGGAGCGGGGCCTGTTTCCAGATGGAAGGAGGGGTGGGAGCGGGGTCTGTATCCATTCTAATGGAAGTGTGGGAGCGGGGTCTCTTTCCATTTTGATGGAAGAGTGGGAGCGGTGTTTTGTTTCCATTTTGATGGAGGAATGGGAGCGGGGTCTGTTTCCAGTTTGATGGAGGAGCGGAAGCGGGGTCTGCTCCCATTTTGATGGAGGATTGGGAGCAGGGTCTGTTTCCAGTTTGATGGAGCAGTGGGAGCGGGATCTGCTTCCATTGTGATGGAGGGGTGCGGGCGGAGTCTGCTTCCAGCTTGATGGAGAAGTGTGAGCGTGTCTGTTTCCATTTTGATGGAGGAGCGGGAGCGGACACAGTTGCCATTTTGATGGAGGAGTGGGAGCGGGGCCTGTGTCCAGTTTCATGGAGGAGTGGGAGTGGGGTCTGCTTCCTGTTTGATGGAGGAGTGGGAGCGGGGTCTGCTCCATTTTGATGGAGGAGTGGGAGCGGCGTCTGCTTCCAGCTTGATGGAGGAGTGGGAGCGTGGTCTGTTTCCAGTTTGATGGAGCAGTGGGAGCGGTTTCTGCGTCCAGTTTGATGGCGGAAAGGAGCGGGGTCTGTGTCCAGTTTGATGGAGGAGTGGGAGGGTAGTCTGCTTCCAGTTTGATGGTGGAGTGGGAGCGGTGCCTGTGTCCAGTTTGATGGCGGAGTGGGAGCGGGGTCTGGGTCCATGTGATGGCGGAGTTGGAGCGGCGTCTGTAAACAATTAGATGGAGGAGTGGGAGCGGGGTCTGCTTCCACTTTAATGGAAGAGTGGGAGCGGGGTCTGTGTCCAGTTTGATGGCGGAGTGGGAGCAGCTTCTGTGTCCAGTTTGATGGCGGAGTGGGAGCGGGGTCTGTGTCCAGTTTGATGGAGCAGTGGGAGCGGGGTGTGTTTCCATTTTGATGGAGGAGTGGGAGCGGTGTCTGCTTCCACTTTAATGGAGGAGTGGGAGCGGGGTCTGTGTCCTGTTTGATGGAGGAGTGGGAGTCGCGACTGTGTCCAGTTTGATGGAGGAGTGGGAGCGGGGTCTGTGTCCAGTTTGATGGAGCAGTGGGAGAGAGGTCTGTGTCCAGTTTGATGGAGGAGTGGGAGTGGGGACTGTGTCCAGTTTGATCGAGGAGTGGGAGCGTGGTCTGTTTCCAGCTTGATGCAGGAGTGGGAGCGGGGTCGGTTTCCAGTTGGAAGGAGGAGTGGGAGCGTGGTCCGTTTCCAGTTTAATGACGAGATGGAGCGGGGTCTGCTTCCAGTTTGATGGAATAGTGTGAGCGGCGTCTGTTTTCAGTTCGATGGAGGAGTGGGAGCAGGGTCGGTTTCCAGTTTGATGGAGGAGTGGGAGCGGGGTCGGTTTCCAGTTTGATGGAGGAGTGGGAACTGGGTCTGATTCCAGTTTGATGGAGGAGTGGGAGCGGGGCCTGTTTACAGATGGAAGGAGGGGTGGGAGCGGGGTCTGTATCCATTCTAATGGAAGTGTGGGAGCGGGTTCTCTTTCCATTTTGATGGAAGAGTGGGAGCGGGGATTTGTTTCCATTTTGATGGAGGAGTGGGAGCGGGGTCTGTTTCCAGTTTGATGGAGGAGTGGAAGCGGGGTCTGTTCCCATTTTGATGGAGGATTGGGAGCAGGGTCTGTTTCCAGTTTGATGGAGCAGTGGGAGCGGGATCTGCTTTAGTTTTGATGGAGGAGTGCGGGCGGAGTCTGCTTCCAGCTTGATGGAGGAGTGTGAGCGGGTCTGTTTCCATTTTGATGGAGGAGCGGGAGCGGGTACAGTTGCCATTTTTATGGAGGAGTGGGAGCGGGGCCTGTGTCCTGTTTCATGGAGGAGTGGGAGCGGGGTCTGCTTCCTGTTTGATGGAGGAGTGGGAGCGGGGTCTGCTCCATTTTGATGGAGGAGTGGGAGCGGCGTCTGCTTCCAGCTTGATGGAGGAGTGGGAGCGTGGTCTGTTTCCAGTTTGATGGAGCAGTGGGAGCGGTTTCTGTGTCCAGTTTGATGGCGGAGTGGGAGCGGGGTCTGTGTCCAGTTTGATGGAGGAGTGGGAGGGGGGTCTGCTTCCAGATTGATGGTGGAGTGGGAGCGGGGTCTGTGTCCATGTGAAGGCGGAGTTGGAGCGGCGTCTGTTAACAATTTGATGGAGGAGTGGGAGCGGGGTCTTCTTCCACTTTAATGGAAGAGTGGGAGCGGGGTCTGTGTCCAGTTTGATGGCGGAGTGGTAGAGGGGTCTGTGTCCAGTTTGATGGAGCAGTGGGTGCGGGGTCTGTTTCCATTTTGATGGAGGAATGGGAGCGGTCTCTGCTTCCACTTTAATGGAGGAGTGGGAGCGGGGTCTGTGTCCAGTTTCATGGCGGAGGGGAGCAGGTTCTGTGTCCAGTTTGATGGCGGAGTGGGAGCGGGGTCTGTTTCCAGTTTGATGGAGGACTGGGAGCGGGGTCTGTTAGCAGTTTGATGCAGCAGTGGGTGCGGGGTCTGTGTCCAGTTTGATGGCGGAGTGGGAGCAGGTTCTGTGTCCAGTTTGATGGCGTGGTGGGAGCGGGGTCTGTGTCCAGTTTGATGGAGGAGTGGGAGCGTGTTCTGATTCCAGTTTGATGGAGGAGTGGGAGCGGTGTCTCTTTCCAATTTGATGGAAGAGTGGAAGTTGGTTCTGTTCCAGGTTGATGGAGGAGTGGGAGCGGGGTCTGTGTCCAGTTTGATGGAGGAGTGGGAGCGATGTCTCTTTCCAGTTTGATGGAAGAGTGGGAGCAGGTTCTGTTCCAGTTTGATGGATGAGTGGGAGTTGGAGTATGTTTCCAGTTTGATGGAGGAGTGGGGGCGGGGTTTGTTTCCAGGGTTATGGAGGGGCGGGCGCGTTATTTGTTTCCAGTGGGATGGAGGTGTTGGAGCGGTGTCTGTATCACGTTTGATGGAGGAGTGGGAGCGGGGACTGTTTCCAGTTTGATGGAGGAGTGGGAGCGGGGACTGTTTCCAGTTTGATGGAGGGTTGGGAGCTGGGACTGTTTCCATTTTGATGGAGGAGTGTGGCGGGGTCTGCTTCCATTTTGATGGAGGAGTGGGAGCGGGGACTGTTTCCAGTTTGATGGAGGAGTGGGAGCGGGGACTGATTCCAGTTTGATGGAGGTGTGGGAGCCGGGTCTGTTTCCAGTTTGATGAAGGTGTGGGAGCGGGGCCTGTTTCCAGTTTGATGGAGGAGTGGGAGCGGGGACTGTTTCCAGTTTGATGGCGGAGTGGGAGCTTGTTTGTCTCTTCTGTGATAGAGGAGTGCGAGCGGGGTCAGTTTCCATTTTGATGGAGGAGTGGGAGAGGGGTCTGTTCCAGGTTTTATGAGGAGTGGGAGCGGTGTCTGGATCCAGTCTTATGGAGGAGTGGAATCGGGGTCTGTTTCCCGTGTGATGAGGAGTGGGAGCATGGTCCATTTCCAGTTTGATGGAGGAGTGGGAGCGGGGTCTGTTTCCATTTTGATGGAGGAGTGGGAGCGGGATCTGTGTCCAGTTTGATGGCGGAGTGGAAGCGGGGACTGTTTCCAGTTTGAAGGAGGAGTGGGAGCGGAGTCTGTTTCCAGTTTGATGGAGTTGTTGGAGCGGGGTATGTTTCCAGTTTGATGGAGGAGTGGGAGCGGGGTCTTTTTCCATTTTGATGGAGGAGTGGGAGCGGGGTCTGTGTCCAGTTTCATGGAGGCGTAGGAGCGGGGACTGTTTCCATTTTGATGGAGGAGTGTGAGCGGTTCTGTTTCCATTTTGATGTAGGAGTGGGAGCGGGGACTGTTTCGATTTTGATGGAGGTGTGGGAGCGGGGTCTGTGTCCAGTTTCATGGAGGAGTGGGAGCGGGGTCTGCTTCCAGTTTGATGTAGGAGTGGGAGCGGGGTCTGTTTCCAGTTTGATGGTGGAGTGGGAGCGGTGTCCGTTTGCAGTTTGATGGAGGAGTGGGAGTGGGATCTGTGTCCAGTTTGATGGAAGAGTGTGAGCGGGGTCCATTTCCAGTTTGATGGAGGAGTTGGAGCGGGGTCTGTTTCCATTTTGATGGAGGAGTGGGAGCGGGGTCTGTTTCCAGTTTGATGGTGGAGTGGGAGCGGGGTCTGCTCCGCTTTGATGGAGGAGTGGGTGCGGAGACTGCTTCCAGCTTAATGGAGGAGTATGAGCGGGTCTGTTTCCATTTTGATGGAGGATTGGGAGCGGGGTCTGTGTCCAGTTTGATGGCGGAGTGGGAGCGGTTTCTGTGTCCAATTTGATGGTGGAGTTGGAGCGGAGTCTGTGTCCAGTTTGATGGAGGAGTGGAAGCGGGGTCTGCCTCCAGTTTGATGGAGGAGTGGGAGAGGGGATTTATTCCTGTTTGATGGAGGAATGGGAGCGCGGTACATTTCCAGTTTGATGGAGGAGTGGGAGCGGGTTCTGTGTCCAGTTTGATGGAGGAGTGGGTGAGTGATCTGTGTCAGGTTTGATGGAGGAGTGGGAGCGGGGCCTGTTTCCAGATGGAAGGAGGGGTGGGAGCGGTGTCTGTATCCATTCTAATGGAAGTGTGGGAGCGGGGTCTCTTTCCATTTTGATGGAAGAGTGGGAGCGGTGTTTTGTTTCCATTTTAATGGAGGAATGGGAGCGGGGTCTGTTTCCAGTTTGATGGAGGAGTGGAAGCGGGGTCTGTTCCCATTTTGATGGAGGATTGGGAGCAGGGTCTGTTTCCAGTTTGATGGAGCAGTGGGAGCGGGATCTGCTTCCATTTTGATGGAGGGGTGCGGCGGAGTCTGCTTCCAGCTTGATGGAGAAGTGTGAGCGTGTCTGTTTCCATTTTGATGGAGGAGCGGGAGCGGATACAGTTGCCATTTTGATGGAGGAGTGGGAGCGGGGCCTGTGTCCAGTTTCATGGAGGAGTGGGAGCGGGGTCTGCTTCCTGTTTGATGGAGGAGTGGGAGCGGGGTCTGTGTCCAGTTTGATGGAGGAGTGGGAGCTGCGTCTGCTTCCAGCTTGATGGAGGAGTGGGAGCGTGGTCTGTTTCCAGTTAGATGGAGCAGTTGGAGCGGTTTCTGCGTCCAGTTTGATGGCGGAGTGGGAGCGGGGTCTGTGTCCAGTTTGATGGTGGAGTTGGAGCGGAGTCTGTGTCCAGTTTGATGGAGGAGTGGAAGCGGGGTCTGTCTCCAGTTTGATGGAGGAGTGGGAGAGGGGATTTATTCCAGTTTGATGGAGGAATGGGAGCGCGGTACATTTCCAGTTTGATGGAGGAGTGGGAGCGGGTTCTGTGTCCAGTTTGATGGAGGAGTGGGTGAGTGATCTGTGTCAGGTTTGATGGAGGAGTGGGAGCGGGGCCTGTTTCCAGATGGAAGGAGGGGTGGGAGCTGGGTCTGTATCCATTCTAATGGAGGTGTGGGAGCGGGGTCTCTTTCCATTTTGATGGAAGAGTAGGAGCGGTGTTTTGTTTCCATTTTGATGGAGGAATGGGAGCGGGGTCTGTTTCCAGTTTGATGGAGCAGTGGGAGCGGTTTCTGCTTCCAGTTTGATGGCGGAAAGGAGCGGGGTCTGTGTCCAGTTTGATGGAGGAGTGGGAGGGTAGTCTGCTTCCAGTTTGATGGTGGAGTGGGAGCGGTGCCTATGTCCAGTTTGATGGCGGAGTGGGAGCGGGGTCTGTGTCCATGTGATGGCGGAGTTGGAGCGGCGTCTGTAAACAATTTGATGGAGGAGTGGGAGCGGGGTCTGCTTCCACTTTAATGGAAGAGTGGGAGCGGGGTCTGTGTCCAGTTTGATGGCGGAGTGGGAGCAGCTTCTGTGTCCAGTTTGATGGCGGAGTGGGAGCGGGGTCTGTGTCCAGTTTGGTGGAGCAGTGGGAGCGGGGTCTGTTTCCATTTTGATGGAGGAGTGGGAGCGGTGTCTGCTTCCACTTTAATGGAGGAGTGGGAGCGGGGTCTGTGTCCAGTTTCATGGCGGATTGGAGCAGGTTCTGTGTCCAGTTTGATGGCGGAGTGGGAGCGGGGTCTGTTTCCAGTTTGATGGAGGAGTGGGAGCGGGGTCTGTTAGCAGTTTGATGCAGCAGTGGAAGCGGGGTCTGTTTCCATTTTGATGGAGGACTGGGAGCGGGGTCTGCTTTCACTTTAATGGAGGAGTGGGAACGGGGCCTTTGTCCAGTTTGATGGCGGAGTGGGAGCAGGTTCTGTGTCCAGTTTGATGGCGTGGTGGGAGCGGGGTCTGTGTCCAGTTTGATGGAGGAGTGGGAGCGTGTTCTTTTCCTGTTTGATGGAGGAGTGGGAGCGGTGTCTCTTTCCAGTTTGATGGAAGAATGGGAGTTGGTACTGTTCCAGGTTGATAGAGGAGTGGGAGCGGGGTCTGTGTCCAGTTTGATGGAGGAGTGGGACCGATGTCTCTTTCCAGTTTGATGTAAGAGTGGGAGCAGGTTCTGTTCCAGTTTGATGAATGAGTGGGAGTTGGAGTATGTTTCCTGTTTGATGGTGGAGTGGGGGCGGGGTTTGTTTCCAGGGTGATGGAGGTGCGGGCGCGTTATTTGTTTCCAGTGGGATGGAGTGTTGGAGCGGTGTCTGTATCACGTTTGATGGAGGAGTGGGAGCGGGGACAGTTGCCAGTTTGATGGTGGAGTGGCAGCGGGGACTGTTTCCAGTTTGATGGAGGGTTGGGAGCTAAGACTGTTACCATATTGATGGAGGAGCGTGGCGGGTTCTGCTTCCATTTTGATGGAGGAGTGGGAGCGAGGATTGTTTCCAGTTTGATGGAGGAGTGGGAGCGGGGACTGATTCCAGTTTGATGGAGGTGTGAGAGCCGGGTCTGTTTCCAGTTTGACGGAGGTGTGGGAGCGGGGCCTGTTTCCAGTTTGATGGAGGAGTGGGAGCGTGGACTGTTTCCAGTTTGATGGAGGAGTGGGAGCTTGTTTGTTTCTTCTTTGATAGAGGAGTGGGAGCGGGGTCTGTTCCAGGTTTTATGAGGAGTGGGAGCGGTGTCTGGATCCAGTTTTATGGAGGAGTGGAATCGGGGTCTGTTTCCCGTGTGATGCGGAGTGGGAGCAGGGTCCATTTCGGGTTTGATGGAGGAGGGGAGCGGTCTCTGTTTCCATTTTGATGGAGGAGTGGGGGCGGGATCTGTGTCCAGTTTGATGGAGGAGTGGGAGCGGGGACTGTTTCCCGTGTGATGAGGACTGGGAGCACGGTCCATTTCCGGTTTGATGGAGGAGTGGGAGCGGGGTCTGTTTCCATTTTGATGGAGGAGTGGGAGCGGGATTTGTGTCCAGTTTGATGGAGGAGTGGGAGCGGGGACTGTTTCCAGTTTGAAGGAGGAGTGGGAGCGGGGTCTGTTTCCAGTTTGATGGAGGAGTTGGAGCGGGGTATGTTTCCAGTTTGATGGAGGAGTGGGAGCGGGGACTGTTTCCATTTTGATGGAGGAGTGTGAGCGGTTCTGTTTCCATTTTGATGTAGGAGTGGGAGCAGGGACTGTTTCGATTTTGATGGAGGAGTGGGAGCGGGGTCTGTGTCCAGTTTCATGGAGGAGTGGGAGCGGTGTCTGCTTCCAGTTTGATGCAGGAGTGGGAGCGGGGTATGTTTGCAGTTTGATGGTGGAGTGGGAGCGGGGTCTGTTTCCAGTTTGATGGAGGAGTTGGAGCGGGGTATGTTTCCAGTTTCATGGAGGGGTGGGAGCGGGGACTGTTTCCATTTTGATGGAGGAGTGTGAGCGGTTCTGTTTCCATTTTGATGTAGGAGTGGGAGCGGGGACTGTTTCGATTTTGATGGAGGAGTGGGGGCGGGGTCTGTGTCCAGTTTCATGAAGGAGTGGGAGCGGGGTCTGTTTCCAGTTTGATGGTGGAGTGGGAGCGGTGTCCATTTGCAGTTTGATGGAGGAGTGGGAGCGGGATCTGTGTCCAGTTTGACGGAAGAGTGTGAGCGGGGTCCATTTCCAGTTTGATGGAGGAGTGGGAGCGGGGTCTGTTTCCATTTTGATGGAGGAGTGGGAGCGGGGTCTGTTTCCAGTTTGATGGTGGAGTGGGAGCGGGGTCTGCTCCGCTTTGATGGAGGAGTGGGAGAGGAGTCTGCTTCCAGGTTAATGGAGGAGTATGAGCAGGTCTGTTTCCATTTTGATGGAGGAGTGGGAGCGGGGTCTGTGTCCAGTTTGATGGTGGAGTGGGAGCGGGGACTGTTTCCAGTTTGAAGGAGGAGTGGGAGCGGGGTCTGTTTCCAGTTTGATGGAGGAGTTGGAGCGGGGTATGTTTCCAGTTTGATGGAGGAGTGGGAGCGGGGACTGTTTCCATTTTGATGGAGGAGTGTGAGCGGTTCTGTTTCCATTTTGATGTAGGAGTGGGAGCGGGGACTGTTTCGATTTTGATGGAGGAGTGGGAGCGGGGTCAGTGTCCAGTTTCATGGAGGAGTGGGAGCGGGGTCTGCTTCCAGTTTGATGTAGGAGTGGGAGCGGGGTCTGTTTCCAGTTTGATGGAGGAGTTGGAGCGGGGTATGTTTCCAGTTTGATGGAGGAGTGGGAGCGGGGACTGTTTCCATTTTGATGGAGGAGTGTGAGCGGTTCTGTTTCCATTTTGATGTAGGAGTGGGAGCGGGGTCTGTGTCCAGTTTCATGGAGGAGTGGGAGCGGTGTCTGCTTCCAGTTTGATGCAGGAGTGGGAGCGGTGTCCGTTTGCAGTTTGATGGAGGAGTGGGAGCGGGATCTGTGTCCAGTTTGATGGAAGAGTGTGAGCGGGGTCCATTTCCTGTTTGATGGAGGAGTGGGAGCGGGGTCTGTTTCCATTTTGATGGAGGAGTGGGAGCGGGGTCTGTTTCCACTTTGATGGTGGAGTGGGAGCGGGGTCTGCTCCGCTTTGATGGAGGAGTGGGAGCGGGGTCTGTGTCCAGTTTGATGGCGCAGTGGGAGCGGTTTCTGTGTCCAGTTTGATGGTGGAGTTGGAGCGGGGTCTGTGTCCAGTTTGATGGAGGAGTGGGAGCGGGGTCTGCCTCCAGTTTGATGGAGGAGTGGGAGCGGGGATTTATTCCAGTTTTATGGAGGAGTTGAGCAGGGACTGTTTCCAGTTTGATGGAGGAGTTGGAGCGCGCTTGTTTCTTCTTTGATGGAGGAGTGGGGCGGGATCTGTTTCCATTTTGATGGTGGAGTGGGAGCGTTGTCCGTTTGCAGTTTGATGGAGGAGTGGGAGCGGGATCTGTGTCCAGTTTGATGGAAGAGTGTGAGCGGGGTCCATTTACAGTTTGATGAAGGAGTGGGAGCGGGGTCTGTTTCCATTTTGATGGAGGAGTGGGAGCGGGGTCTGTTTCCAGTTTGATGGTGGAGTGGGAGCGGGGTCTGCTCCAATTGATGGAGGAGTGGGGGAGGAGTCTGCTTCCAGCTTAAAAGAGGAGTATGAGCGGGTCTGTTTCCATTTTGATGGAGGAGTGGGAGCGGGGTCTGTGTCCAGTTTGATGGCGGAGTGGGAGCGGTTTCTGTGTCCAGTTTGATGGTGGAGTTGGAGCGGGGTCTGTGTTCAGTTTGATGGAGGAGTGGGAGCGGGGTCTGCCTCCAGTTTGATGGAGGAGTGGGAGCGGGGATTTATTCCAGTTTGATGGAGGAGTTGAGCAGGGACTGTTTCCAGTTTGATGGAGGAGTTGGAGCGCGCATGTTTCTTCTTTGATGGAGGAGTGGGGCGGGATCTGTTTCCATTTTGATGGAGGAGTGGGAGCGGGGTCTGTTTCAGGTTATATGAGGAGTGGGAGCGGTCTCGGTGTCCAGTTTTATGGAGGATTGGAATCGGGGTCTGTTTCCCGTGTGATGTGGAGTGGGAGCGGGGTCTGTTTCCAGTTTGAAGGAGGAGTGGGAGCGGTGTCTGTTTCCAGTTTGATGGAGGAGTTGGAGCGGGGTATGTTTCCAGTTTGATGGAGGAGTGGGAGCGGGGTCTGTGTCCAGTTTGATGGAGGAGTGGGAGCGATGTCTCTTTCCAGTTTGATGGAAGAGTGGGAGCTGGTTCTGATCCAGTTTGATGGATGAGTGGGAGTTGGAGTATGTTTCCAGTTTGATGGAGGAGTGGGGGCGGGGTTTGTTTCCAGGGTGATGGAGGTGCGGGCGCGTTATTTGTTTCCAGTTAGATGGAGTGTTGGAGCGGTGTCTGTATCACGTTTGATGGAGGAGTGGGAGCGGGGACAGTTTCCAGTTTGATGGAGGAGTGGGAGCGGGGACTGTTTCCAGTTTGATGGAGGGTTGGGAGCTGGGACTGTTTCCATTTTGATGGAGGAGAGTGGCGGGGTCTGCTTCCATTTTGATGGAGGAGTGGGAGCGGGGACTGTTTCCAGTTTGATGGAGGAGTGGGAGCGGGGACTGATTGCAGTTTGATGGAGGTGTGAGAGCCGGGTCTGTTTCCAGTTTGATGGAGGTGTGGGAGCGGAGTCTGTTTCCAGTTTGATGGATGAGTGGGAGCGTGGACTGTTTCCAGTTTGATGGAGGAGTGGGAGCTGGGTCAGTTTCCATTTTGATGGAGGAGTGGGAGCGGGGTCTGTTCCAGGTTTTATGAGGAGTGGGAGCGGTGTCTGGATCCAGTTTTATGGAGGAGTGGAATCGGGGTCTGTTTCCCGTGTGATGAGGAGTGGGAGCAGGGTCCATTTCGTGTCTGATGGAGGAGTGGGAGTGAGGTCTGTTTCCATTTTGATGGAGTAGTGGGGGCGGGATCTGTGTCCAGTTTGATGGAGGAGTGGGAGCGGGGACTGTTTCCCGTGTGATGAGGAATGGGAGCACGGTCCATTTCCGGTTTGATGGAGGAGTGGGAGCGGGGTCTGTTTCCATTTTGATGGAGGAGTGGGAGCGGGATCTGTGTCCAGTTTGATGGAGGAGTGGGAGCGGGGACTGTTTCCAGTTTGAAGGAGGAGTGGGAGCGGGGTCTGTTTCCAGTTTGATGGAGGAGTTGGAGCGGGGTATGTTTCCAGTTTGATGGAGGAGTGGGAGCGGGGACTGTTTCCATTTTGATGGAGGAGTGTGAGCGGTTCTGTTTCCATTTTGATGTAGGAGTGGGAGCGGGGACTGTTTCGATTTTGATGGAGGAGTGGGAGCGGGGTCTGTGTCCAGTTTCATGGAGGAGTGGGAGCGTGGTCTGCTTCCAGTTTGATGTAGGAGTGGGAGCGGGGTATGTTTCCAGTTTGATGGTGGAGTGGGAGCGGTGTCTGTTTCCAGTTTGATGGAGGAGTTGGAGCGTGGTATGTTTCCAGTTTCATGGAGGGGTGAGAGCGGGGACTGTTTCCATTTTGATGGAGGAGTGTGAGCGGTTCTGTTTCCATTTTGATGCAGGAGTGGGAGCGGGGACTGTTTCGATTTTGATGGAGGAGTGGGAGCGGGGTCTGTGTCCAATTTCATGGAGGAGTGGGAGCGGGGTCTGCTTCCAGTTTGATGTAGGAGTGGGAGCGGGGTCTGTTTCCAGTTTGATGGTGGAGTGGGAGCGGTGTCCGTTTGAGTTTGATGGAGGAGTGCAAGCGGGATCTGTGTCCAGTTTGATGGAAGAGTGTGAGCGGGGTCCATTTCCAGTTTGATGGAGGAGTGGGAGCGGGGTCTGTTTCCATTTTGATGGAGGAGTGGGAGCGGGGACTGTTTCCAGTTTGATGGAGGGTTGGGAGCTGGGACTGTTTCCATTTTGATGGAGGAGTGGGAGCGGGGTCTGTGTCCAGTTTGATGGCGGAGTGGGAGCGGTTTCTGTGTCCAGTTTGATGGTGGAGTTGGAGCGGGGTCAGTGTCCAGTTTGATGGAGGAGTGGGAGCAGGGTCTGCCTCCAGTTTGATGGAGGAGTGGGAGCGGGGATTTATTCCAGTTTTATGGAGTAGTTGAGCAGGGACTGTTTCCAGTTTGATGGAGGAGTTGGAGCGCGCTTGTTTCTTCTTTGATGGAGGAGTGGGGCTGGATCTGTTTCCATTTTGATGGAGGAGTGGGAGCGGGGTCTGTTTCAGGTTTTATGAGGAGTGGGAGCGGGGTCGGTGTCCAGTTTTATGGAGGATTGGAATCGGGGTCTGTTTCCCGTGTGATATGGAGTGGGAGCATGGTCCATTTCCAGTTTAATGGTGGAGTGGGAGCGGGGTCCGTTTCCATTCTGATGGAGGAGTGGGAGCGGGATCTGTGTCCAGTTTGATGGAGGAGTGGGAGCGGGGACTGTTTCCAGTTTGATGGAGGAGTGGGAGCGGGGTCTGTTTCCAGTTTGATGGAGGAGTGGGAGCGGGGTATGTTTCCTGTTTGATGGAGGAGTGTGAGCGGTTCTGTTTCCATTTTGATGGAGGAGTGGGAGCGGGGACAGTTTCCATTTTGATTCAGGAGTGGGAGCGGGGTCTGTGTCCAGTTTCATGGAGAAGTGGGAGCCGGGACTATTTGCAGTTTGATGCAGGAATGGGAACGTGTCTATGTCCAGTTTGATGGATGAGTGGGAGCGGGGTCTGTTTCCAGTTTGATGGAAGAGTGTGTGCGGGGTCCATCTCCAGTTTGATGCAGGATTGGGAGCAGTGTCTTTTTCCAGTTATTTGGAGGATTGGGAGCGGGGTCTGTTTCCAGTTTGATGGAGGAGTGGGAGCGGCGTCTGTTTCGATTTTGATGGAGGAGTGGGAGCGGGGTCTGCTTTCATTTTGATGGAGGAGTGTGAGCTGGTCTGTTTCCATTTTGATTGTGGAGTGGGAGCGGTGTCTGCTTCCTGTTTGATGGAGTAGTGGGAGCGGGGTCTGTTTCCGGTTTGATGGAGGAGTGGGAGCGGGGTCTGTGTTCAGTTAGATGGCGGAGTGGGAGCGGGGACTGTTTCCCGTGTGATGAGGAGTGGGAGCAGGGTCCATTTCCAGTTTCATGGAGGAGTGGGAGCGGGGTCCGTTTCCATTTTGATGGTGGAGTGGGAGCGGGATCTGTGTCCAGTTTGATGGAGGAGTGGGAGCGGGGACTGTTTCCATTTTGATGGAGGAGTGGGAGCGGGGTCTGTGTCCAGTTTCATGGAGGAGTGGGAGCGGGGTCTGCTTCCAGTTTGATGTAGGATTGGGAGCGGGGTATGTTTCCAGTTTGATGGTGGAGTGGGAGCGGTGTCTGTTTCCAGTTTGATGGAGGAGTTGGAGCGGGGTATGTTTCCAGTTTCATGGAGGGGTGGGAGCGGGGACTGTTTCCATTTTGATGGAGGAGTGTGAGCGGTTCTGTTTCCATTTTGATGCAGGAGTGGGAGCGGGGACTGTTTCCATTTTGATGGAGGAGTGGGAGCGGGGTCTGTGTCCAATTTCATGGAGGAGTGGGAGCGGGGTCTGCTTCCAGTTTGATGTAGGAGTGGGAGCGGGGTCTGTTTCCAGTTTGATGGTGGAGTGGGAGCGGTGTCCGTTTGAGTTAGATGGAGGAGTGGGAGCGGGATCTGTGTCCAGTTTGATGGAAGAGTGTGAGCGGGGTCCATTTCCAGTTCGATGGAGGAGTGGGAGCGGGGTATGTTTCCTGTTTGATGGAGGAGTGTGAGCCGGGACTATTTGCAGTTTGATGCAGGAATGGGAACGTGTCTATGTCCAGTTTGATGGATGAGTGGGAGCGGGGTCTGTTTCCAGTTTGATGGAAGAGTGTGTGCGGGGTCCATCTCCAGTTTGATGCAGGATTGGGAGCAGTGTCTTTTTCCAGTTATTTGGAGGATTGGGAGCGGGGTCTGTTTCCAGTTTGATGGAGGAGTGGGAGCGGCGTCTGTTTCGATTTTGATGGAGGAGTGGGAGCGGGGTCTGCTTTCATTTTGATGGAGGAGTGTGAGCTGGTCTGTTTCCATTTTGATTGTGGAGTGGGAGCGGTGTCTGCTTCCAGTTTGATGGAGTAGTGGGAGCGGGGTCTGTTTCCGGTTTGATGGAGGAGTGGGAGCGGGGTCTGTGTTCAGTTAGATGGCGGAGTGGGATCGGGGACTGTTTCCCGTGTGATGAGGAGTGGGAGCAGGGTCCATTTCCAGTTTCATGGAGGAGTGGGAGCGGGGTCCGTTTCCATTTTGATGGTGGAGTGGGAGCGGGATCTGTGTCCAGTTTGATGGAGGAGTGTGAGCGGTTCTGTTTCCATTTTGATGGAGGAGTGGGAGCGGGGACTGTTTCGATTTTGATGGAGGAGTGGGAGCGGCGTCTGTGTCCAGTTTCATGGAGGAGTGGGAGCGGGGTCTGCTTCCAGTTTGATGTAGGATTGGGAGCGGGGTATGTTTCCAGTTTGATGGTGGAGTGGGAGCGGTGTCTGTTTCCAGTTTGATGGAGGAGTTGGAGCGGGGTATGTTTCCAGTTTCATGGAGGGGTGGGAGCGTGGACTGTTTCCATTTTGATGGAGGAGTGTGAGCGGTTCTGTTTCCATTTTGATGCAGGAGTGGGAGCGGGGACTGTTTCGATTTTGATGGAGGAGTGGGAGCGGGGTCTGTGTCCAATTTCATGGAGGAGTGGGAGCGGGGTCTGCTTCCAGTTTGATGTAGGAGTGGGAGCGGGGTCTGTTTCCAGTTTGATGGTGGAGTGGGAGCGGTGTCCGTTTGAGTTAGATGGAGGAGTGGGAGCGGGATCTGTGTCCAGTTTGATGGAAGAGTGTGAGCGGGGTCCATTTCCAGTTTGATGGAGGAGTGGGAGCGGGGTCTGTTTCCATTTTGATGGAGGAGTGGGAGCGGGGACTGTTTCCAGTTTGATGGAGGGTTGGGAGATGGGACTGTTTCCATTTTGATGGAGGAGTGGGAGCGGGGTCTGTGTCCAGTTTGATGGCGGAGTGGGAGCGGTTTCTGTGTCCAGTTTGATGGAGGAGTGGGAGCGGGGACTGTTTCCAGTTTGATGGAGGAGTGGGAGCGGGGTCTGTTTCCAGTTTGATGGAGGAGTGGGAGCGGGGTATGTTTCCTGTTTGATGGAGGAGTGTGAGCGGTTCTGTTTCCATTTTGATGGAGGAGTGGGAGCGGGGACAGTTTCCATTTTGATTCAGGAGTGGGAGCGGGGTCTGTGTCCAGTTTCATGGAAAAGTGGGAGCCGGGACTATTTGCAGTTTGATGCAGGAATGGGAACGTGTCTATGTCCAGTTTGAAGGAGGAGTGGGAGCGGGGTCTGTTTCCAGTTTGATGGAGGAGTTGGAGCGGGGTATGTTTCCAGTTTGATGGAGGAGTGGGAGCGGGGACTGTTTCCATTTTGATGGAGGAGTGTGAGCGGTTCTGTTTCCATTTTGATGTAGGAGTGGGAGCGGGGACTGTTTCGATTTTGATGGAGGAGTGGGAGCGGGGTCTGTGTCCAGTTTCATGGAGGAGTGGGAGCGGGGTCTGCTTCCAGTTTGATGTAGGAGTGGGAGCGGGGTATGTTTCCAGTTTGATGGTGGAGTGGGAGCGGTGTCTGTTTCCAGTTCGATGGAGGTGTTGGAGCGGGGTATCTTTCCAGTTTCATGGAGGGGTGGGAGCGGTGACTGTTTACATTTTGATGGAGGAGTGTGAGCGGTTCTGTTTCCATTTTGATGCAGGAGTGGGAGCGGGGACTGTTTCGATTTTGATGGAGGAGTGGGAGCGGGGTCTGTGTCCAATTTCATGGAGGAGTGGGAGCGGGGTCTGCTTCCAGTTTGATGTCGGAGTGGGAGCGGAGTCTGTTTCCAGTTTGATGGTGGAGTGGGAGCGGTGTCCGTTTGAGTTTGATGGAGGAGTGGGAGCGGGATCTGTGTCCAGTTTGATGGAAGAGTGTGAGCGGGTCCATTTCCAGTTTGATGGAGGAGTGGGAGCGGGGTCTGTTTCCATTTTGATGGAGGAGTGGGAGCGGGGACTGTTTCCAGTTTGATGGAGGGTTGGGAGCTGGGACTGTTTCCATTTTGATGGAGGAGTGGGAGCGGGGTCTGTGTCCAGTTTGATGGCGGAGTGGGAGCGGTTTCTGTGTCCAGTTTGATGGTGGAGTTGGAGCGTGGTCTGTGTCCAGTTTGATGGAGGAGTGGGAGCAGGGTCTGCCTCCAGTTTGATGGAGGAGTGGGAGCGGGGATTTATTCCAGTTTTATGGAGGAGTTGAGCAGGGACTGTTTCCAGTTTGATGGAGGAGTTGGAGCGCGCTTGTTTCTTCTTTGATGGAGGAGTGGGGCGGGATCTGTTTCCATTTTGATGGAGGAGTGGGAGCGGGGTCTGTTTCAGGTTTTATGAGGAGTGGGAGCGGTGTCGGTGTCCAGTTTTATGGAGGATTGGAATCGGGGTCTGTTTCCCGTGTGATATGGAGTGGGAGCATGGTCCATTTCCAGTTTAATGGTGGAGTGGGAGCGGGGTCCGTTTCCATTCTGATGGAGGAGTGGGAGCGGGATCTGTGTCCAGTTTGATGGAGGAGTGGGAGCGGGGACTGTTTCCAGTTTGATGGAGGAGTGGGAGCGGGGTCTGTTTCCAGTTTGATGGAGGAGTGGGAGCGGGGGTATGTTTCCTGTTTGATGGAGGAGTGTGAGCGGTTCTGTTTCCATTTTGATGGAGGAGTGGGAGCGGGGACAGTTTCCATTTTGATTCAGGAGTGGGAGCGGGGTCTGTGTCCAGTTTCATGGAGAAGTGGGAGCCGGGACTATTTGCAGTTTGATGCAGGAATGGGAACGTGTCCATGTCCAGTTTGATGGATGAGTGGGAGCGGGGTCTGTTTCCAGTTTGATGGAAGAGTGTGTGCGGGGTCCATCTCCAGTTTGATGCAGGATTGGGAGCAGTGACTTTTTCCAGTTATTTGGAGGATTGGGAGCGGGGTCTGTTTCCAGTTTGATGGAGGAGTGGGAGCGGCGTCTGTTTCCACTTTGATGGAGGAGTGGGAGCGGGGTCTGCTTTCATTTTGATGGAGGAGTGTGAGCTGGTCTGTTTCCATTTTGATTGTGGAGTGGGAGCGGTGTCTGCTTCCAGTTTGATGGAGTAGTGGGAGCGGGGTCTGTTTCCGGTTTGATGGAGGAGTGGGAGCGGGGTCTGTGTTCAGTTAGATCGCGGAGTGGGAGCTTGGACTGTTTCCCTTGTGATGAGGAGTGGGAGCAGGGTCCATTTCCAGTTTGATGGAGGAATGGGAGCGGGGTCCGTTTCCATTTTGATTGAGGAGTGGGAGCAGGATCTGTGTCCAGTTTGATGGAGGAGTGGGAGCGGGATCTGTTTCCAGTTTGATGGAGGAGTGGGAGCGGGGTCTGTGTTCAGTTTGATGGCGGAGTGTGAGCGGATCTGTGTCCATTTTGATGGAGGAGTGGGAGCGGGGTCTGCTTCCATTTTGATGGAGGAGTGGGAGCGGGGACTGCTTCCAGTTTGATGGAGGAGTGGGAGCGGAGACTGTTTCCAGTTTGATGCAGGAGTGTGAGTGGCGTGTGTTTCCACTTTGATGGAGGAGTGGGAGGGGGTCTGCTTCCATTTTGTTGGAGGAGTGGGAGCGGGTCAGTTTCCATTTTGATGGAGGAGTGGGAGCGGTGTCTGTTTCCAGTTTGATGGAGGAGAGGGAGCGGGGTCTGTGTTCAGTTAGATGGCGGAGTGGGAGCGGGGACTGTTTCCCGTGTGATGAGGACTGGGAGCAGGGTCCATTTCCAGTTTCATGGAGGAGTGGGAGCGGGGTCCGTTTCCATTTTGATGGTGGAGTGGGAGCGGGATCTGTGTCCAGTTTGATGGAGGAGTGTGAGCGGTTCTGTTTCCATTTTGATGTAGGAGTGGGAGCGGGGACTGTTTCGATTTTGATGGAGGAGTGGGAGCGGGGTCTGTGTCCAGTTTCATGGAGGAGTGGGAGCGGGGTCTGCTTCCAGTTTGATGTAGGATTGGGAGCGGGGTATGTTTCCAGTTTGATGGTGGAGTGGGAGCGGTGTCTGTTTCCAGTTTGATGGAGGAGTTGGAGCGGGGTATGTTTCCAGTTTCATGGAGGGGTGGGAGCGGGGACTGTTTCCATTTTGATGGAGGAGTGTGAGCGGTTGTGTTTCCATTTTGATGCAGGAGTGGGAGCGGGGACTGTTTCGATTTGATGGAGGAGTGGGAGCGGGGTCTGTGTCCAATTTCATGGAGGAGTGGGAGCGGGGTCTGCTTCCAGTTTGATGTAGGAGTGGGAGCGGGGTCTGTTTCCAGTTTGATGGTGGAGTGGGAGCGGTGTCCGTTTGAGTTTGATGGAGGAGTGGGAGCGGGATCTGTGTCCAGTTTGATGGAAGAGTGTGAGCGGGGTCCATTTCCAGTTTGATGGAGGAGTGGGAGCGGGGTCTGTTTCCATTTTGATGGAGGAGTGGGAGCGGGTACTGTTTCCAGTTTGATGGAGGGTTGGGAGCTGGGACTGTTTCCATTTTGATGGAGGAGTGGTAGCGGGGTCTGTGTCTAGTTTGATGGCGGACTGGGAGCGGTTTCTGTGTCCAGTTTGATGGAGGAGTGGGAGCGGGGACTGTTTCCAGTTTGATGGAGGAGTGGGAGCGGGGTCTGTGTCCAGTTTGATGGAGGAGTGGGAGCGGGGTATGTTTCCTGTTTGATGGAGGAGTGTGAGCGGTTCTGTTTCCATTTTGATGGAGGAGTGGGGGCGGGGACAGTTTCCATTTTGATTCAGGAGTGGGAGCGGGGTCTGTGTCCAGTTTCATGGAGAAGTGGGTGCCGGGACTATTTGCAGTTTGATGCAGGAATGGGAACGTGTCTATGTCCAGTTTGATGGATGAGTGGGAGCGGGGTCTGTTTCCAGTTTGATGGAAGAGTGTGTGCGGGGTCCATCACCAGTTTGATGCAGGATTGGGAGCAGTGTCTTTTTCCAGTTATTTGGAGGATTGGGAGCGGGGTCTGTTTCCAGTTTGATGGAGGAGTGGGAGCGGCGTCTGTTTCCACTTTGATGGAGGAGTGGGAGCGGGGTCTGCTTTCATTTTGATGGAGGAGTGTGAGCTGGTCTGTTTCCATTTTGATTGTGGAGTGGGAGCGGTGTCTGCTTCCAGTTTGATGGAGTAGTGGGAGAGGGATCTGTTTCCGGTTTGATGGAGGAGTGGGAGCGGGGTCTGTGTTCAGTTTGATGGCGGAGTGTGAGCGGGTCTGTTTCCATTTTGATGGAGGATTGGGAGCGGGGTCTGCTTCCAGTTGGAGGGAGGAGTGGGAGCGGGGACTGCTTCCAGTTTGATGGTGGAGTGGGAGCGGAGACTGTTTCCAGTTTGATGCAGGAGTGGGAGCGGCGTGTGTTTCCACTTTGATGGAGGAGTGGGAGCGGCGTCTGCTTCCATTTTGTTGGAGGATTGGGAGCGGGTCTGTTTCCATTTTGATGGAGGAGTGTTAGCGGTGTCTGTTTCCAGTTTGATGGAGGAGTGGGAGCGGGGTCTGTGTTCAGTTAGATGGCGGAGTGGGAGCTTGGACTGTTTCCCTTGTGATGAGGGGTGGGAGCAGGGTCCATTTCCAGTTTGATGGAGGAGTGGGAGCGGGGTCCGTTTCCATTTTGATTGAGGAGTGGGAGCGGGATCTGTGTCCAGTTTGATGGAGGAGTGGGAGCGGGATCTGTTTCCAGTTTGATGGAGGAGTGGGTGCGGGGTCTGTTTCCATTTTGATGGAGGAGTGGGAGCGGGGTCTGCTTCCATTTTGATGGAGGAGTGGGAGCGGGGACTGCTTCCAGTTTGATGGAGGAGTGGGAGCGGAGACTGTTTCCAGTTTGATGCAGGAGTCGGACTGGCGTGTGTTTCCACTTTGATGGAGGAGTGCGAGGGGGTCTGCTTCCATTTTGTTGGAGGAGTGGGAGCGGGTCTGTTTCCATTTTGATGGAGGAGTGGGAGCGGTGTCTGTTTCCAGTTTGATGGAGGAGTGGGAGCGGGGTCTGTGTTCAGTTAGATGGCGGAGTGGGAGCGGGGACTGTTTCCCGTGTGATGAGGAGTGGGAGCAGGGTCCATTTCCAGTTTCATGGAGGAGTGGGAGCGGGGTCCGTTTCCATTTTGATGGTGGAGTGGGAGCGGGATCTGTGTCCAGTTTGATGGAGGAGTGGGAGCGGGGTCTGTTTCTAGTTTGATGGAGGAGTGGGAGCGGGGTCTGTTTCCAGTTTGATGGAGGAGTGTGAGCGGTTCTGTTTCCATTTTGATGGAGGAGTGGGAGCGGAGACTGTTTCCATTTTGATGGAGGAGTGGGAGCGGGGTCTGTGTCCAGTTTCATGGAGGAGTGGGAGCGGGGTCTGCTTCCAGTTTGATGGAGGAGTGGGAGCGGGCTCTGTTTCCAGTTTGATGGAAGAGTGTGAGCGGGGTCCATTTTCAGTTTGATGGAGGAGTGGGAACGGGGTCTTTTTCCATTTTGATGGAAGAGTGGGAGCGGTGTCAGCTTCCATTTTGATGGAGGAGTGGAAGCGATGTCTGCTTCCAGCTTGATGGAGGAGTATGAGCGGGTCTGTTTCCATTTTGATGGAGGAGTGGGAGCGGGGTCTGCTTCCAGTTTAATGGAGGAGTGGGAGCGGGGTCTGTGTCCAGTTTGAAGTCGGAGTGGGAGCGGGGTCTGTGCCCAGTTTGATGGTGGAGTGGGAGCGGGGTCTGTGTCCAGTTTGATGGCGGAGTCTGTGCGGTGTCTGTGTTCAGTTTGATGGAGGAGTGGGAGCGGGGACTGTGTCCAGTTTAATGAGGATTGGGAGCGGGGTCTGTTTCCAGTTTGATGGAGGAGTCGGAGGGGGGTCTGCCTCCAGTTTGATGGTGGAGTGGGAGCGGTGCCTGTGTCCAGTTTGATGGCGGAGTGGGAGCGGGGTCTGTGTCCATTTGATGGAGGAGTTGGAGCGGCGTCTGTTAACAATTAGATGGAGCAGTGGGAGCGGGGTCTCATTCCAGTTTGATGGAGGAGTGTGAGCGGGGTCTGTTTCCATTTTGATGGAGGAGTGTGAGTGGGGTCCATTTCCAGTTTGATGGAGGTGTGGGAGCGGGTCTTTGTCCAGTTAAATGGAGAAGTGGGAGCCGGGACTATTTGCAGTTTGATGGAGGAATGGGAGCGTGTCTATGTCCAGTTTGATGGAGGAGTGGGAGTGAGGTCTGTTTCCAGTTTGATGGAAGAGTGTGTGCGGGGTCCATTTCCAGTTTGATGCAGGATTGGGAGCGGTGTCTTTTTCCAGTTATTTGGAGGATTGGGAGCGCCGTCTGTTTCCAGTTTGATGGAGGAGTGGGAGCGGCGTCTGTTTCCACTTTGATGGAGGAGTGGGAGCGGGGTCTGCTTCCATTTTGATGGAGGAGTGGGAGCGATGTCTGTTTCCAGTTTGATGGAGGAGTGGGAGCGGGGTCTGTGTTCAGTTAGATGGCGGAGTGCGAGCGGGGATTGTTTCCAGTTTGATGGAGGAGTGGGAGCAGGGTCCATTTCCAGTTTCATGGAGGAGTGGGAGCGGGGTCCGTTTCCATTTTGATGGAGGAGTGGGAGCGGGATCTGTGTCCAGTTTCATGGAGGACTGGGAGCGGGGATTTTTTCCAGTTTGATGGAGGAGTGGGAGCGGGGTCTGTTTCCAGTTTGACGGAGGAGTGGGAGCGGGGTTTGTTTCCAGCTGATGGAGGAGTGTGAGCGGTTCTGTTTCCATTTTGATGGAGGAGTGGGAGCGGGGACTGTGTCCAGTTTCATGGAGGAGTGGGAGCGGGGTCTGCTTCCATTTTGATGGAGGAGTGGGAGCGGGGTCTGTTTCCAGTTTGATGGAAGAGTGTGAGCGGGGTCCATTTCCAGTTTGATGGAGGAGTGGGAACGGGGTCTGTTTCCATTATGATGGAGGAGTGGGAACGGGGTCTGTTTCCATTTTGATGGAGGAGTGGGAGCAGGGTCTGCTTCCATTTTGATGGAGGAGTGGGAGCGGAGTCTGCTTCCAGCTTGATGGAGGAGTATGAGCGGGTCTGTTTCCGTTTTGATGGAGAAGTGGGAGCGGGGTCTTTGTCCGGTTTAGTGGAGGAGTGGGAGCGGGGTCTGTGCCCAGTTTGATGGCGGAGTCGGAGCGGGGTCTGTGCCCAGTTTGATGGAGGAGTGGGAGCGGAGTCTGCTTCCAGCTTGATGGAGGAGTATGAGCGGGTCTTTTTCCATTTTGATGGAGGAGTGGGAGCGGGGTCTGCTTCCAGTTTAATGGAGGAGTGGGAGCGGGGTCTGTTTCCAGCTGATGGAGGAGTGTGAGCGGTTCTGTTTCCATTTTGATGGAGGAGTGGGAGCGGGGACTGTTTCCATTTTGATGGAGGAGTGGGAGCGGAGTCTGCTTCCAGTTTGATGGAGGAGTGGGAGCGGGGTCTGTTTCCAGTTTGATGGAAGAGTGTGAGCGGGGTCCATTTCCAGTTTGATGGAGGAGTGGGAACGGGGTCTTTTTCCATTTTGATGGAGGAGTGGGAGCGGGGTCTGCTTCCAGTTTAATGGAGGAGTGGGAGCGGGGTCTGTTTCCAGCTGATGGAGGAGTGTGAGCGGTTCTGTTTCCATTTTGATGGAGGAGTGGGAGCGGGGACTGTTTCCATTTTGATGGAGGAGTGGGAGCGGAGTCTGCTTCCATTTTGATGGAGGAGTGGGAGCGGGGTCTGTTTCCAGTTTGATGGAAGAGTGTGAGCGGGGTCCATTTCCAGTTTGATGGAGGAGTGGGAACGGGGTCTGTTTCCATTATGATGGAGGAGTGGGAACGGGGTCTGTTTCCATTTTGATGGAGGAGTGGGAGCAGGGTCTGCTTCCATTTTGATGGAGGAGTGGGAGCGGAGTCTGCTTCCAGCTTGATGGAGGAGTATGAGCGGGTCTGTTTCCGTTATGATGGAGGAGTGGGAGCGGGGTCTGTTTCCGGTTTAATGGAGGAGTGGGAGCGGAGTCTGTGTCCAGTTTGATGGCGGAGTCGGAGCGGGGTCTGTGCCCAGTGTGATGGCGTAGTGTGAGCGGGTCTGCTTCCAGTTTGATGGAGGAGTGGGAGCGGGGACTGTTTCCAGTTTGATGGAGGAGTTGGAGCGCGTTTGTGTCTTCTTTGATGGAGGAGTGGGGGCGGGGTCTGTTTCCATTTTGATGGAGGAGTGGGAGCGGGGTCTGTTTCAGGTTTTATGAGGAGTGGGAGCGGTGTCGGTATCCAGTTTTATGGAGGATTGGAATCGGGGTCTGTTTTCCGTGTGATGAGGAGTGGGAGCAGGGTCCATTTCCAGTTTAATGGAGGAGTGGGATTGGGGTCCGTTTCCATTTTGATGGAGGAGTGGGAGCGGGATCTGTGTCCAGTTTGATGGAGGAGTGGGAGCGGGGACTGTTTCCATTTTGATGGTGGAGTGGGAGCGGGATCTGTGTCCAGTTTGATGGAGGAGTGGGAGCGGGGACTGTTTCCAGTTTGGTGGAGGAGTGGGAGCGGGGTCTGTTTCCAGTTTGATGGAGGAGTGGGAGCGGGGTATGTTTCCAGTTTGATGGAGGAGTGTGAGCGGTTCTGTTTCCATTTTGATGGAGGAGTCGGAGCGGGGACTGTTTCCATTTTGATGGAGGAGTGGGAGCGGGGTCTGTGTCCAGTTTCATGGAGGAGTGGGAGCGGGGTCTGTTTCCATTTTGATGGAGGAGTGGGAGCGGGGTCTGTTTCCAATTTGATGGAGGAGTGGGAGCGGGGTCTGCTTCCATTTTGATGGAGGAGTGGGAGCGGAGTCTGCACCCAGTTTGATGGCGGAGTGGGAGCGGGTCTTTGTCCAGTTTAATGCAGAAGTGGGAGCCGGGACTATTTCCAGTTTGATGGAGGAATGGGAACGTGTCTATGTCCAGTTTGATGGAAGAGTGGGAGCGGGGTCTGTTTCCAGTTTGATGGAAGAGTGTGTGCGGGGTCCATTTCCAGTTTGATGCAGGATTGGGAGCGGTGTCTTTTTCCAGTTATTTGGAGGATTGCGAGCGGGGTCTGTTTCCAGTTTGATGGAGGAGTGTGAGCGAGGTCCATTTCCAGTTTGATGGAGGAGTGGGAACGGGTTCTGTTTCCATTTTGATGGAGGAGTGGGAGCGGGGTCTGTTTCCAGTTTGATGGAGGAGTGGGAGCGGGGTCTGCTTCCATTTTGATGGAGGAGTGGGAGCGGAGTCTGCACCCAGCTTGATGGAGGAGTATGAGCGGGTCTGTTTCCAGTTTGATGGCGGAGTGGGAGCGGGGTCTGTTTCCATTTGATGGAGGAGTTGGAGCGGCGTCTGTTAACAATTAGATGGAGCTGTGGGTGCGGGGTCTGATTCCAGTTTGATGGAGGAGTGGGAGCGGGGTCTGTTTCCATTTTGATGGAGGAGTGTGAGTGGGGTCCATTTCCAGTTTGATGTAGGTGTGGGAGCGGGTCTTTGTCCAGTTTAATGGAGAAGTGGGAGCCGGGACTATTTGCTGTTTGATGGAGGAATGGGAACGTGTCTATGTCCAGTTTGATGGAGGAGTGGGAGCGGGGTCTATTTCCAGTTTGATGGAAGAGTGTGTGCGGGGTCCATTTCCAGTTTGATGCAGGATTGGGAGCGGTGTCTTTTTCCAGTTATTTGGAGGATTGGGAGCGGGGTCTGTTTCCAGTTTGATGGAGGAGTGGTAGCGGCGTCTGTTTCCACTTTGATGGAGGACTGGGAACGGGGTCTGCTTCCATTTTGATGGAGGAGTGTGAGCTGGTCTGTTTCCATTTTGATGGAGGAGTGGGAGCGGGGTCTGCTTCCAGTTTGATGGAGTAGTGGGAGCGGGGTCTGTTTCCAGTTTGATGGAGGAGTGTGAGCGGGGTCTGTGTTCAGTTTGATGGAGGAGTGCGAGCGGGGTCTGTGTCCAGTTTGATGGCGGAGTGGGTGCGGGGACTGCTTCCAGTTTGATGGAGGAGTGGGAGCGGAGACTGTTTCCAGTTTGATGCAGGAGTGGGAGCGGCGTGTGTTTCCACTTTGATGGAGGAGTGGGAGCAGTGTCTGCTTCCGTTTTGTTGGAGGAGTGGGAGCGGGTCTGTTTCCATTTTGATGGAGGAGTGGGAGCCGTGTCTGTTTCCAGTTTGATGGAGGAGAGTGAGCGGGTCTGTTTCCATTTTGATTGAGGAGTGGGAGCGGTGTCTGTTTCCAGTTTAATGGAGGAGTGGGATCGGAGTCTGTGTTCAGTTAGATGGCGGAGTGGGGGCGGTGTCTGTTTCCCGAGTGATGAGGAATGGGAGCAGGGTCCATTTCCAGTTTCATTGATCAGTGGGAGCGGGGTCCGTTTCAATTTTGATGGAGGCGTGGGAGCGGGATCTGTGTCCAGTTTGATGGAGGAGTGGGAGCGGGGACTGTTTCCAGTTTGATGGAGGAGTGGGAGCGGGGTCTGTTCCCAGTTTAATGGAGGAGTGGGAGCGGGGTCTGTGTCCAGTTTGATGGCGGAGTGGGAGCGGGGTCTCTGCTTAGTTTGATGGTGGAGTGGGAGCGGGGTCTGCTTTCAGTTTGATGGAGGAGTGGGAACGGGGTCTGTTTCCAGTTTGATGGTGGTGTGTGAGCGCGGTACATTTCCAGTTTGATGGAGCGGTGGGAGCGGGATCTGCTTCCATTTTGATGGAGGAGTGAGAGCGTGTCTGTTTCCATTTTGATGGAGGAATGGGAGCGGGGTCTGTTTCCTGTTTGATGGAGGATTGGGAGCGGGGTCTGTGTCCAGTTTGATGGCGGAGTGGGAGCGGGGTCTGTGTCCAGTTTTATGGAGGAGTGGGTGTGCGTTCTGTGTTCAGTTTGATGGAGGAGTGTGAGCGGGGACTGTGACCAGTTTGATGAGGATTGGGAGCGGGGTCTGTTTCCAGTTTGATGGAGGAGTGGGAGGGAGGTCTGCTTCCAGTTTGATGGTGCAGTGGGAGCGGTGCCTGTGTACAGTTTGATGGCGGAGTGGGAGCGGGGTCTGTGTCCATTTGATGGCGGTGTTGGAGCGGCGTCTGTTAATAATTTGATGGAGCAGTGGGAGCGGGGTCTGTTAACAATTTGATGGAGCAGTGGGAGCGGGATCTGCTTCCACTTTAACGGAGGAGTGGGAGCGGGGTCTGTGTCCAGTTTGATGGCGAAGTCGGAGCAGGTTCTGTGTCCAGTTTGATGGCGGAGTGGGAGCGGGGTCTGTGTCCAGTTTAATGGTGGAGTGGGAGCGGGTTCTGCTTCCAGTTTGATGGAGTAGTGGGAGCGGTGTCTGTTTCCAGTTAGATGGAGCAGTGGGAGCGGGGACTGTTTCCAGTTTGGTGGAGGAGAGGGAGCGGGGTCTGTTTCCATTTTGATGGAGGAGTGGGAGCGGGATTTGTTTTCATCTTGATGGAGGAGTGGGAGCGGGGTCTGCTTCCAGTTTGATGGAGGAGTGTAAGCGGGTCTGTTTCCGTTTTGATGAGGAGTGGGAGCGGGTTCTGTTTCCAGCTTGATGGAAGAGTTGGAGCGGGGTCTGCTTCCAGTTTGATGGAGTAGTGGGAGCGGTGCCTGCGTGCAATTTGATGGTGGATTGGGGGCGGGGTCTGTGTCCAGTTTGATGGCGACGTGGGAGCGGGGTCTATTTCCAGTCTGATGGAGGAGTGGGAGCGAGGTCTGTTTCAATTTTGATTGGGGAGTGGGAGCGGGGTCTGCTTCCACTTTGGTGGAGGAGTGGAAGCGGGGTCTGTGTCCAGTTTGCTGGCGGAGTGGGAGCGGGGTCTGTGTCCAGTTTGATGGCGGAGTGGGAGCGTGTTTCTTTCTTCTTTGATCGAGGAGTGGGAGCGGGGTCTGTTTCCATTTTGATGGAGGAGTGGGAGCGGTGTCTGTTTCCAGTTTGATGGAGGAGTGGGAGCGGGGTCTGTTTCCAGTTTGATGGAGGAGAGGGAGCGGGATTTGTTTCCATCTTGATGGAGGACTGGGAGCGGGGTCTGCTTCCAGTTTGATGGAGGAGAGTGAGCGGGTCTGTTTCCGTTTTGATGAGGAGTGGGAGCGAGGTCTGTTTTCAGCTTGATGGAGGATTGGGAGCGGGGTCTGCTTCCAGTTTGATGGAGGAGGGTGTCCGGTGCCTGCGTCAAGTTTGATGGTGGAGTGGGAGCAGGGTCTGTGTCCAGTTTGATGGAGGAGTGGGAGCGGCGTCGGTTAACAACTTGATGGAGCAGTGGGAGTGGGGTCTGTTTCCAGTTTGATGGAGGAGTGGGAGTGGGGTCTGCTTCCACTTTTATGGAGGAGTGGGAGCGGGGTCTGTGTCCAGTTTGATGGCGGAGTGGAAGTGGGGTCTGCGTTCAGTTTAATGGAGGAGTGGGAGCGGGGTCTGCTTCCAGTTTGATGGAGAAGTGCGAGCGGGGTCTGTTTCTAGTTCGATATTGGAGTGGGAGCGGGATCCATTTTCAGTTTGATGGAGGAGTGGGAGCGAGGTCTGTTTCCAGTTTGATGGAGGTGTGGTAGCGGGGACTGTATCCAGTTTTTTGGCGGAGTGGGAGTAGGGTCTGTTTCTAGTTCGACGTTGGAGTGGGAGCGGGATCCATTTCCAGTTTGATGGAGGAGTGGGAGCAGAGTCTGTGTCCAGTTTGATGGCGGAGTGGGAGTGGGGTCTGTGTCCAGTTTGATGGTGGAGTGGGAGCGGGGTCAGTGTCCAGTTTGATGGAGGAGTGGGAGCGGGGTCTGCTTCCAGTTTGATGGAGAAGTGGGTGCGGGGTCTGCTTCTCGTACGTTGTTGGAGTGGGAGCGGGGTCTGTTTCCAGTTTGATGGAGGAGTGGGAGAGCCGTATGTTTCCTGTTTGATGGAGGAGTGTGAGCGGTTCTGTTTCCATTTTGATGGAGGAGTGGGAACGGGGACTGTTTCCATTTTGATGGAGGAGTGGGAGCGGGTGCTGTGTCCCGTTTCTTGGAGGACTGCGAGCGGGGTCTGCTTCCAGTTTGATGGAGGAATGGGAGCGGGGTCTGTTTCCAGTTTGATGGTGGAGTGGAAGCAGGGTCTGTGTCCAGTTTGATGGAGGAGTGGGAGCGGGTTCTGCTTCCAATTTGATGGAGGAGTGGGAGCTGTGTCTGTTTCCAGTCAGATGGAGGAGTGGGAGCGGGGACTGTTTCCAGTTTGATGGAGGAGTGGGAGCGGGGACTGCTTCCATTTTGATGGAGGAGTGGGAGCGGGGACTGTTTCCATTTGGATGGAGGAGTGGGGCGGGGTCTGTTTCCATTTTGATGAAGAAGTGGGAGCGGTGACTGTTTCCATTTTGATGGAGGAGCGGGGCGAGGTCTGAATCCATTTTGATGAAGAAGTGGGAGCGGGGTCTGTTTCCATTTTGGTGTGGGATTGGGAGCGGGGACTGTTTCCTGTTTGATGGAGGAGTGGGTGCTGGGACTGTTTCCAGTTTGATGGAGGAGAGGGAGCGGGGTCTGTTTCCAGTTTGATGGTGGAGTGGAAGCAGGGTCTGTGTCCAGTTTGATGGAGGAGTGGGAGCGGGTTCTGCTTCCAATTTGATGGAGGAGTGGGAGCTGTGTCTGTTTCCAGTTTGATGGAGGAGTGGGAGCGGGGTCTGTTTCCAGTTTGATGGAGGAGTGGGAGCGGGGTCTGTTTCCATTTTGATGGAGGAGTGGGAGCGGGGACTGTTTCCTGTTTGATGGAGGAGTGGGAGCGGGGACTGTTTCCAGTTTGATGGAGGAGTGGGAGCGGGTTCTGCTTCCAATTTGATGGAGGAGTGGGAGCTGTGTCTGTTTCCAGTCAGATGGAGGAGTGGGAGCGGGGTCTGTTTCCATTTTGATGGAGGAATGGGAGCGGGGACTGTTTCCTGTTTGATGGAGGAGTGGGTGCTGGGACTGTTTCCAGTTTGATGGAGGAGTCGGAGCGTGGTCTGTTTCCAGTTTGATGGAGGAGTGGGAGCGGGGACTGTTTCCATTTGGATGGAGGAGTGGGGCGAGGTCTGAATCCATTTTGATGAAGAAGTGGGAGCGGGGTCTGTTTCCATTTTGGTGTAGGATTGGGAGCGGGGTCTGTTTCCATTTTGATGGAGGAATGGGAGCGGGGACTGTTTCATGTTTGATGGAGGAGTGGGAGCGGGGTCTTTTTCCATCTTGATGGAGGAATGGGAGCGGGGACTGTTTCCTGTTTGATGGAGGAGTGGGAGCGGGGACTGTTTCCAGTTTGATGGAGGAGTGGGAGCGGGGTCTGTTTCCATTTTGATGGAGGAGTGGGAGCGGGGACTGCTTCCTGTTTGATGGAGGAGTGGGAGCGGGGACTGTTCCCATTTGGATGGAGGAGTGGGGCGAGGTCTGAATCCATTTTGATGAAGAAGTGGGAGCGGGGTCTGTTTCCATTTTGGTGTAGGATTGGGAGCGGGGTCTGTTTCCATTTTGATGGAGGAATGGGAGCGGGGACTGTTTCCTGTTTGATGGAGGAGTGGGAGCGGGGACTGTTTCCAATTTGATGGAGGAGTGGGAGCGGGGTCTGTTTCCATTTTGATGGAGGAGTGGGAGCGGGGACTGCTTCCTGTTTGATGGAGGAGTGGGAGCGGGGACTGTTTCCAGTTTGATGGAGGAGTGGGAGCGGGTTCTGCTTCCAATTTGATGGAGGAGTGGGAGCTGTGTCTGTTTCCAGTCAGATGGAGGAGTGGGAGCGGGGACTGTTTCCAGTTTGATGGAGGAGTGGGAGCGCGGACCATTACCATTTTGATGGAGGAGTGGGAGCGGGGACTGCTTCCATTTTGATGGAGGAGTGGGAGCGGGGACTGTTTCCATTTGGATGGAGGAGTGGGGCGAGGTCTGAATCCATTTTGATGAAGAAGTGGGAGCGGGGTCTGTTTCCATTTTGGTGTAGGATTGGGAGCGTAGACTTTTTCCAGTTTGATGGAGGAGTGGGAGCGGGGTCTGTTTCCAGTTTGATGGAGGAGTGGGAGCGGGGTCTGTTTCCATTTTGATGGAGGAATGGGAGCGGGCACTGTTTCCTGTTTGATGGAGGAGTGGGAGCGGGGACTGTTTCCAGTTTGATAGAGGAGTGGGAGCGGGGTCTGTTTCCATTTTGATGGAGGAGTGGGATCGGGCACTGTTTCCTGTTCAATGGAGGAGTTGGAGCGGGGACTGTTTCCATTTTGATGGAGGAGTGGGGCGGGGACTGTTTCCATTTTGATGAAGGAGTGGGAGCGGGGACTGTTTCCAGTTTGGTGGAGGAGTGGGAGCGTTGACTGTTTGCAGTTTGATGGAGGAGTGGGAGCGGGGTCTGTTTCCAGTTTGATGGAGGAGTGGGAGCGGGTACTGATTCCAGTTTGATGGAGGATTGGGAGCGTGGACTGTTTCCGGTTTGATGGAGGAGTGGGGCGGGGTCTGTATCCATTTTGATGAAGAAGTGGGAGCGGTGACTGTTTCCATTTTGATGGAGGAGTGGGGCGAGGTCTGTATCCATTTTGATGAAGAAGTGGGAGCGTAGACTTTTTCCAGTTTGATGGAGGAGTGGGAGCGATGTCTGTTTCCAGTTTGATGGAGGAGTGGGAGCGGGGACTGCTTCCTGTTTGATGGAGGAGTGGGAGCGGGGACTGTTCCCATTTGGATGGAGGAGTGGGGCGAGGTCTGAATCCATTTTGATGAAGAAGTGGGAGCGGGGTCTGTTTCCATTTTGGTGTAGGATTGGGAGCGGGGTCTGTTTCCATTTTGATGGAGGAATGGGAGCGGGGACTGTTTCCTGTTTGATGGAGGAGTGGGAGCGGGGACTGTTTCCAATTTGATGGAGGAGTGGGAGCGGGGTCTGTTTCCAGTTTGATGGAGGAGAGGGAGCGGGGTCTGTTTCCATTTTGATGGAGGAGTGGGATCGGGCACTGTTTCCTGTTCGATGGAGGAGTTGGAGCGGGGACTGGTTCCATTTTGATGGAGGATTGGGGCGGGGAGTGATTCCATTTTGATGAAGGAGTGGGAGCGGGGACTGTTTCCAGTTTGGTGGAGGAGTTGGAGCGTTGACTGTTTGCAGTTTGATGGAGGAGTGGGAGCGGGGTCTGTTTCCAGTTTGATGGAGGAGTGGGAGCGGGGACTGATTCCAGTTTGATGGAGGATTGGGAGCGTGGACTGTTTCCAGTTTGATGGAGGAGTTGGAGCGGGTACTGTTCCAATTTTGATGAAGGAGTGGGAGCGTGGCCTGTTTCCTGTTTGATGGAGGAGTTGGAGCGGGGAATGTTTCCAGTTTGATGGAGGAGTGGGAGCGGGGACTGTTTCCATTTTGATGGAGGAGTCGGAGCGTGGTCTGTTTCCAGTTTGATGGAGGAGTGGGAGCGGGGACTGTTTCCATTTGGATGGAGGAGTGGGGCGAGGTCTGAATCCATTTTGATGAAGAAGTGGGAGCGGGGTCTGTTTCCATTTTGGTGTAGGATTGGGAGCGGGGTCTGTTTCCATTTTGATGGAGGAATGGGAGCGGGGACTGTTTCATGTTTGATGGAGGAGTGGGAGCGGGGTCTTTTTCCATCTTGATGGAGGAATGGGAGCGGGGACTGTTTCCTGTTTGATGGAGGAGTGGGAGCGGGGACTGTTTCCAGTTTGATGGAGGAGTGGGAGCGGGGTCTGTTTCCATTTTGATGGAGGAGTGGGAGCGGGGACTGCTTCCTGTTTGATGGAGGAGTGGGAGCGGGGACTGTTCCCATTTGGATGGAGGAGTGGGGCGAGGTCTGAATCCATTTTGATGAAGAAGTGGGAGCGGGGTCTGTTTCCATTTTGGTGTAGGATTGGGAGCGGGGTCTGTTTCCATTTTGATGGAGGAATGGGAGCGGGGACTGTTTCCTGTTTGATGGAGGAGTGGGAGCGGGGACTGTTTCCAATTTGATGGAGGAGTGGGAGCGGGGTCTGTTTCCATTTTGATGGAGGAGTGGGAGCGGGGACTGCTTCCTGTTTGATGGAGGAGTGGGAGCGGGGACTGTTTCCAGTTTGATGGAGGAGTGGGAGCGGGTTCTGCTTCCAATTTGATGGAGGAGTGGGAGCTGTGTCTGTTTCCAGTCAGATGGAGGAGTGGGAGCGGGGACTGTTTCCAGTTTGATGGAGGAGTGGGAGCGCGGACCATTACCATTTTGATGGAGGAGTGGGAGCGGGGACTGCTTCCATTTTGATGGAGGAGTGGGAGCGGGGACTGTTTCCATTTGGATGGAGGAGTGGGGCGAGGTCTGAATCCATTTTGATGAAGAAGTGGGAGCGGGGTCTGTTTCCATTTTGGTGTAGGATTGGGAGCGTAGACTTTTTCCAGTTTGATGGAGGAGTGGGAGCGGGGTCTGTTTCCAGTTTGATGGAGGAGTGGGAGCGGGGTCTGTTTCCATTTTGATGGAGGAATGGGAGCGGGGACTGTTTCCTGTTTGATGGAGGAGTGGGAGCGGGGACTGTTTCCAGTTTGATAGAGGAGTGGGAGCGGGGTCTGTTTCCATTTTGATGGAGGAGTGGGATCGGGCACTGTTTCCTGTTCAATGGAGGAGTTGGAGCGGGGACTGTTTCCATTTTGATGGAGGAGTGGGGCGGGGACTGTTTCCATTTTGATGAAGGAGTGGGAGCGGGGACTGTTTCCAGTTTGGTGGAGGAGTGGGAGCGTTGACTGTTTGCAGTTTGATGGAGGAGTGGGAGCGGGGTCTGTTTCCAGTTTGATGGAGGAGTGGGAGCGGGTACTGATTCCAGTTTGATGGAGGATTGGGAGCGTGGACTGTTTCCGGTTTGATGGAGGAGTGGGGCGGGGTCTGTATCCATTTTGATGAAGAAGTGGGAGCGGTGACTGTTTCCATTTTGATGGAGGAGTGGGGCGAGGTCTGTATCCATTTTGATGAAGAAGTGGGAGCGTAGACTTTTTCCAGTTTGATGGAGGAGTGGGAGCGATGTCTGTTTCCGGTTTGATGGAGGAGTGGGAGCGGGGACTGCTTCCTGTTTGATGGAGGAGTGGGAGCGGGGACTGTTCCCATTTGGATGGAGGAGTGGGGCGAGGTCTGAATCCATTTTGATGAAGAAGTGGGAGCGGGGTCTGTTTCCATTTTGGTGTAGGATTGGGAGCGGGGTCTGTTTCCATTTTGATGGAGGAATGGGAGCGGGGACTGTTTCCTGTTTGATGGAGGAGTGGGAGCGGGGACTGTTTCCAATTTGATGGAGGAGTGGGAGCGGGGTCTGTTTCCATTTTGATGGAGGAGTGGGAGCGGGGACTGCTTCCTGTTTGATGGAGGAGTGGGAGCGGGGACTGTTTCCAGTTTGATGGAGGAGTGGGAGCGGGTTCTGCTTCCAATTTGATGGAGGAGTGGGAGCTGTGTCTGTTTCCAGTCAGATGGAGGAGTGGGAGCGGGGACTGTTTCCAGTTTGATGGAGGAGTGGGAGCGCGGACCATTACCATTTTGATGGAGGAGTGGGAGCGGGGACTGCTTCCATTTTGATGGAGGAGTGGGAGCGGGGACTGTTTCCATTTGGATGGAGGAGTGGGGCGAGGTCTGAATCCATTTTGATGAAGAAGTGGGAGCGGGGTCTGTTTCCATTTTGGTGTAGGATTGGGAGCGTAGACTTTTTCCAGTTTGATGGAGGAGTGGGAGCGGGGTCTGTTTCCAGTTTGATGGAGGAGTGGGAGCGGGGTCTGTTTCCATTTTGATGGAGGAATGGGAGCGGGCACTGTTTCCTGTTTGATGGAGGAGTGGGAGCGGGGACTGTTTCCAGTTTGATAGAGGAGTGGGAGCGGGGTCTGTTTCCATTTTGATGGAGGAGTGGGATCGGGCACTGTTTCCTGTTCAATGGAGGAGTTGGAGCGGGGACTGTTTCCATTTTGATGGAGGAGTGGGGCGGGGACTGTTTCCATTTTGATGAAGGAGTGGGAGCGGGGACTGTTTCCAGTTTGGTGGAGGAGTGGGAGCGTTGACTGTTTGCAGTTTGATGGAGGAGTGGGAGCGGGGTCTGTTTCCAGTTTGATGGAGGAGTGGGAGCGGGTACTGATTCCAGTTTGATGGAGGATTGGGAGCGTGGACTGTTTCCGGTTTGATGGAGGAGTGGGGCGGGGTCTGTATCCATTTTGATGAAGAAGTGGGAGCGGTGACTGTTTCCATTTTGATGGAGGAGTGGGGCGAGGTCTGTATCCATTTTGATGAAGAAGTGGGAGCGTAGACTTTTTCCAGTTTGATGGAGGAGTGGGAGCGATGTCTGTTTCCAGTTTGATGGAGGAGTGGGAGCTGGGACTGTTTCCTCTTTGATGGAGGAGTGGGAGCGGGGACTGTTTCAAGTTTGATGGAGGAGTAGGAGCGGGGTCTGTTTCCATTTTGATGGAGGAGTGGGAGCGGGCACGGTTTCCTGTTCGATGGAGGAGTTGGAGCGGGGACTGGTTCCATTTTGATGGAGGAGTGGGGCGGGGAGTGTTTCCATTTTGATGAAGGAGTGGGAGCGGGGACTGTTTCCAGTTTGGTGGAGGAGTGGGAGCGTTGACTGTTTGCAGTTTGATGGAGGAGTGGGAGCGGGGTCTGTTTCCAGTTTGATGGAGGAGTGGGAGCGGGGAATGATTCCAGTTTGATGGAGGATTGGGAGCGTGGACTGTTTCCAGTTTGATGGAGGAGTGGGAGCGGGTACTGTTCCAATTTTGATGAAGGAGTGGGAGCGGGGCCTGTTTCCTGTTTGATGGAGGAGTTGGAGCGGGGAATGTTTCCAGTTTGATGGAGGAGTGGGAGCGGGGACTGTTTCCATTTTGATGGAGGAGTCGGAGCGTGGTCTGTTTCCAGTTTGATGAAGGAGTGGGAGCGGGGACTGTTTCCAGTTTGGTGGAGGAGTGGGAGCGTTGACTGTTTGCAGTTTGAAGGAGGAGTGGGCGCTGGGACTGTTTCCAGTTTGATGGAGGAGTGGGAGCGGGGACTGTTTCCTGTTTGATGGAGGAGTTGGTGCGTGGACTGTTTCCATTTTGATGGAGGAGTGGGGCGGGGTCTGTTTTCATTTTGATGAAGAAGTGGGAGCGGGGACTGTTTCCGGTTTGATGGAGGATTGGGGCGGGGTCTGTATCCATTTTGATGAAGAAGTGGGAGCGGTGACTGTTTCCATTTTGATGGAGTAGTGGGGCGAGGTCTGTATCCATTTTGATGAAGAAGTGGGAGCGGGTTCTGTTTCCATTTTGGTGGAGGAGTGGGAGCGTTGACTGTTTGCAGTTTGATGGAGGAGTGGGAGCGGGGTCTGTTTCCAGTTTGATGGAGGAGTGGGAGCGGGGACTGATTCCAGTTTGATGGAGGATTGGGAGCGTGGACTGTTTCCTGTTTGATGGAAGAGTGGGAGCGGGGTCTGTATCCATTTTGATGAAGAAGTGGGAGCGGTGACTGTTTCCATTTTGATGGAGGAGTGGGGCGAGGTCTGTATCCATTTTGATGAAGAAGTGGGAGCGGGGTCTGTTTCCATTTTGGTGTAGGAGTGGGAGCATAGACTTTTTCCAGTTTGATGGAGGAGTGGGAGCGAGGTCTGTTTCCAGTTTGATGGAGGAGTGGGAGCTGGGTCTGTTTCCAGTTTGATGGAGGAGTGGGAGCGGGGTCTGTTTCCATTTTGATGGAGGAGTGGGAGCGGGGTCTGTTTCATGTTTGATGGAGGAGTGGGAGCGGGGTCTGTTTCCATTTGGATGGAGGAGTGGGAGCGGGCACTGTTTCCTGTTCGATGGAGGAGTTGGAGCGGGGACTTTTTCCATTTTGATGGAAGAGTGGGGCGGGGAGTGTTTCCATTTTGATGAAGGAGTGGGAGCCGGGACTGTTTCCAGTTTGGTGGAGGAGTGGGAGCGTTGACTGTTTGCAGTTTGATGGAGGCATGGGAGCGGGGTCTGTTTCCAGTTTGATGGAGGAGTGGGAGCGGGGACTGATTCCAGTTTGATGGAGGATTGGGAGCGTGGACTGTTTCCAGTTTGATGGAGGAGTGGGAGCTGGTACTGTTCCAATTTTGATGAAGGAGTGTTAGCGGGGCCTGTTTCCTGTTTGATGGAGGAGTTGGAGCGGGGAATGTTTCCAGTTTGATGGAGGAGTGGGAGCGGGGACTGTTTCCATTTTGATAGAGGAGTCGGAGCGTGGTCTGTTTCCAGTTTGATGAAGAAGTGGGAGCGTTGACTGTTTGCAGTTTGAAGGAGGAGTGGGCGCTGGGACTGTTTCCAGTTTGATGGAGGAGTGGGAGCGGGGACTGTTTCCTGTTTGATGGAGGAGTTGGTGCGTGGACTGTTTCCATTTTGATGGAGGAGTGGGGCGGGGTCTGTTTCCATTTTGATGAAGAAGTGGGAGCGGGGACTGTTTCCGGTTTGATGGAGGAGTGGGGCGGGGTCTGTATCCATTTTGATGAAGAAGTGGGAGCGGTGACTGTTTCCATTTTGATGGAGTAGTGGGGCGAGGTCTGTATCCATTTTGATGAAGAAGTGGGAGCGGGTTCTGTTTCCATTTTGGTGGAGGAGTGGGAGCGTTGACTGTTTGCAGTTTGATGGAGGAGTGGGAGCGGGGTCTGTTACCAGTTTGATGGAGGAGTGGGAGCGGGGACTGATTCCAGTTTGATGGAGGATTGGGAGCGTGGACTGTTTCCTGTTTGATGGAAGAGTGGGAGCGGGGTCTGTATCCATTTTGATGAAGAAGTGGGAGCGGTGACTGTTTCCATTTTGATGGAGGAGTGGGGCGAGGTCTGTATCCATTTTGATGAAGAAGTGGGAGCGGGGTCTGTTTCCATTTTGGTGTAGGAGTGGGAGCATAGACTTTTTCCAGTTTGATGGAGGAGTGGGAGCGAGGTCTGTTTCCAGTTTGATGGAGGAGTGGGAGCTGGGTCTGTTTCCAGTTTGATGGAGGAGTGGGAGCGGGGTCTGTTTCCATTTTGGTGTAGGAGTGGGAGCATAGACTTTTTCCAGTTTGATGGAGGAATGGGAGCGAGGTCTGTTTCCAGTTTGATGGAGGAGTGGGAGCTGGGTCTGTTTCCAGTTTGATGGAGGAGTGGGAGCGGGGTCTGTTTCCATTTTGATGGAGGAGTGGGAGCGGGGTCTGTTTCCTGTTTGATGGAGGAGTGGGAGCGGGGACTGTTTCCAGTTTGATGGAGGAGTGGAAGCGGGGTCTGTTTCCATTTGGATGGAGGAGTGGGAGCGGGCACTGTTTCCTGTTCGATGGAGGAGTTGGAGCGGGGACTTTTTCCATTTTGATGGAAGAGTGGGGCGGGGAGTGTTTCCATTTTGATGAAGGAGTGGGAGCCGGGACTGTTTCCAGTTTGGTGGAGGAGTGGGAGCGTTGACTGTTTGCAGTTTGATGGAGGAATGGGAGCGGGGTTTGTTTCCAGTTTGATGGAGGAGTGGGAGCGGGGACTGATTCCAGTTTGATGGAGGATTGGGAGCGTGGACTGACTCCAGTTTGATGGAGGAGTGGGAGCGGGTACTGTTCCCATTTTGATGAAGGAGTGGGAGCGGGGCCTGTTTCCTGTTTGATGGAGGAGTTGGAGCGGGGAATGTTTCCAGTTTGATGGAGGAGTGGGAGTGGGGACTGTTTCCATTTTGATGGAGGTGTGGGAGCGTGGTCTGTTTCCAGTTTGATGAAGGAGTGGGAGCGGGGATTGTTTCCAGTTTGGTGGAGGAGTGGGAGCGTTGTGTGTTTGCAGTTTGAAGGAGGAGTGGGAGCTGGGACTGTTTCCAGTTTGATGGAGGAGTGGGAGCGGGGACTGTTTCCTGTTTGATGGAGGAGTTGGTGCGTGGACAGTTTCCATTTTGATGGAGGAGTGGGGCGGGGTCTGTTTCCATTTTGATGAAGAAGTGGGAGCGGGGACTGTTTCCGGTTTGATGGAGGAGTGGGGCGGGGTCTCTATCCATTTTGATGAAGAAGTGGGAGCGGTGACTGTTTCCATTTTGATGGAGGTGTGGGGCGAGGTCTGTATCCATTTTGATGAAGAAGTGGGAGCGCGTTCTGTTTCCATTTTGGTGGAGGAGTGGGAGCGTAGACGTTTTCCAGTTTGATGGAGGAGTGGGAGCGTGGTCTGTTTCCAGTTTGATGGAGGAGTGGGAGCTGGTTTTGTTTCCAGTTTGATGGAGGAGTGGGAGCGGGGTCTGTTTCCATTTTGATGGAGGAGTGGGAGCGGGGACTGTTTCCTGTTTGATGGAGGAGTGGGAGCGGGGACTGTATCCAGTTGATTGGAGGAGTGGGAGCGGGGTCTGTTTCCATTTTGATGGAGGTGTGGGAGCGGGGACTGTTTCCTGTTCGATGGAGGAGTTGGACGGGGACTGTTTCCATTTTGATGGAGGAGTGGGGCGGGGACTGTTTCCAGTTTGGTGGAGGACTGGGAGCGTTGACTGTTTGCAGTTTGGTGGAGGAGTGGGAGCGGGGTCTGTTTCCAATTTGATGGAGGAGTGGGAGCGTGGACGGTTTCCAGATTGATGGAGGAGTGGGAGCGGGTACTGTTTCCTTTTTGATGAAGGAGTGGGAGCGGGGACTGTTTCCAGTTTGGTGGAGGACTGGGAGCGTTGACTGTTTGCATTTTGATGGAGGAGTGGGAGCGGGGTCTGTTTCCAATTTGATGGAGGAGTGGGAGCGTGGACGGTTTGCAGATTAATGGAGGAGTGGGAGCGGGTACTGTTTCCTTTTTGATGAAGGAGAGGGAGCGGGGCCTGTTTCCTGTTTGATGGAGGAGTGGGAGCGTTGACTGTTTGCAGTTTGAAGGAGGAGTGGGCGCTGGGACTGTTTCCAGTTTGATGGAGGAGTGGGAGCGGGGACTGTTCCAATTTTGATGAAGGAGTGGGAGCGGGGACTGTTTCCTGTTTGATGGAGGAGTTGGTGCGTGGACTGTTTCCATTTTGATGGAGGAGTGGGGCGGGGTCTGTTTCCATTTTGATGAAGAAGTGGGAGCGGGGACTGTTTCCGGTTTGATGGAGGAGTGGTTCGGGGTCTGTATCCATTTTGATGAAGACGTGGGAGCGCTGACTGTTTCCAGTTTGATGAAGGAGTGGGAGCGGGGACTGTTTCCAGTTTGGTGGAGGAGTGGGAGCGTTGACTGTTTGCAGTTTGAAGGAGGAGTGGGCGCTGGGACTGTTTCCAGTTTGATGGAGGAGTGGGGCGGGGACTGTTTCCATTTTGATGAAGGAGTGGGAGCGGGGACTGTTTCCAGTTTGGTGGAGGAGTGGGAGCGTTGACTGTTTGCAGTTTGATGGAGGAGTGGGAGCGGGGTCTGTTTCCAGTTTGATGGAGGAGTTGGAGCGGGTACTGATTCCAGTTTGATGGAGGATTGGGAGCGTGGACTGTTTCCGGTTTGATGGAGGAGTGGGGCGGGGTCTGTATCCATTTTGATGAAGAAGTGGGAGCGGTGACTGTTTCCATTTTGATGGAGGAGTGGGGCGAGGTCTGTATCCATTTTGATGAAGAAGTGGGAGCGTAGACTTTTTCCAGTTTGATGGAGGAGTGGGAGCGAGGTCTGTTTCCAGTTTGATGGAGGAGTGGGAGCTGGGACTGTTTCCTGTTTGATGGAGGAGTGGGAGCGGGGACTGTTTCAAGTTTGATGGAGGAGTAGGAGCGGGGTCTGTTTCCATTTTGATGGAGGAGTGGGAGCGGGCACGGTTTCCTGTTCGATGGAGGAGTTGGAGCGGGGACTGGTTCCATTTTGATGGAGGAGTGGGGCGGGGAGTGTTTCCATTTTGATGAAGGAGTGGGAGCGGGGACTGTTTCCAGTTTGGTGGAGGAGTGGGAGCGTTGACTGTTTGCAGTTTGATGGAGGAGTGGGAGCGGGGTCTGTTTCCAGTTTGATTGAGGAGTGGGAGCGGGGACTGATTCCAGTTTGATGGAGGATTGGGAGCGTGGACTGTTTCCAGTTTGATGGAGGAGTGGGAGCGGGTACTGTTCCAATTTTGATGAAGGAGTGGGAGCGGGGCCTGTTTCCTGTTTGATGGAGGAGTTGGAGCGGGGAATGTTTCCAGTTTGAAGGAGGAGTGGGAGCGGGGACTGTTTCCATTTTGATGGAGGAGTCGGAGCGTGGTCTGTTTCCAGTTTGATGAAGGAGTGGGAGCCTGGACTGTTTCCAGTATGGTGGAGGAGTGGGAGCGTTGACTGTTTGCAGTTTGAAGGAGGAGTGGGCGCTGGGACTGTTTCCAGTTTGATGGAGGAGTGGGAGCGGGGTCTGTTTCCTGTTTGATGGAGGAGTTGGTGCGTGGACTGTTTCCATTTTGATGGAGGAGTGGGGCGGGGTCTGTTTTCATTTTGATGAAGAAGTGGCAGCGGGGACTGTTTCCGGTTTGATGGAGGAGTGGGGCGGGGTCTGTATCCATTTTGATGAAGAAGTGGGAGCGGTGACTGTTTCCATTTTGATGGAGTAGTGGGGCGAGGTCTGTATCCATTTTGATGAAGAAGTGGGAGCGGGTTCTGTTTCCATTTTGGTGGAGGAGTGGGAGCGTTGACTGTTTGCAGTTTGATGGAGGAGTGGGAGCGGGGTCTGTTTCCAGTTTGATGGAGGAGTGGGAGCGAGGACTGATTCCAGTTTGATGGAGGATTGGGAGCGTGGACTGTTTCCTGTTTGATGGAAGAGTGGGAGCGGGGTCTGTATCCATTTTGATGAAGAAGTGGGAGCGGTGACTGTTTCCATTTTGATGGAGGAGTGGGGCGAGGTCTGTATCCATTTTGATGAAGAAGTGGGAGCGGGGTCTGTTTCCATTTTGGTGTAGGAGTGGGAGCATAGACATTTTCCAGTTTGATGGAGGAGTGGGAGCGAGGTCTGTTTCCAGTTTGATGGAGGAGTGGGAGCTGGGTCTGTTTCCAGTTTGATGGAGGAGTGGGAGCGGGGTCTGTTTCCATTTTGATGGAGGAGTGGGAGCGGGGTCTGTTTCATGTTTGATGGAGGAGTGGGAGCGGGGTCTGTTTCCATTTGGATGGAGGAGTGGGAGCGGGCACTGTTTCCTGTTCGATGGAGGAGTTGGAGCGGGGACTTTTTCCATTTTGATGGAAGAGTGGGGCGGGGAGTGTTTCCATTTTGATGAAGGAGTGGGAGCCGGGACTGTTTCCAGTTTGGTGGAGGAGTGGGAGCGTTGACTGTTTGCAGTTTGATGGAGGAATGGGAGCGGGGTCTGTTTCCAGTTTGATGGAGGAGTGGGAGCGGGGACTGATTCCAGTTTGATGGAGGATTGGGAGCGTGGACTGTTTCCAGTTTGATGGAGGAGTGGGAGCTGGTACTGTTCCAATTTTGATGAAGGAGTGTTAGCGGGGCCTGTTTCCTGTTTGATGGAGGAGTTGGAGCTGGGAATGTTTCCAGTTTGATGGAGGAGTGGGAGCGGGGACTGTTTCCATTTTGATAGAGGAGTCGGAGCGTGGTCTGTTTCCAGTTTGATGAAGGAGTGGGAGCGTTGACTGTTTGCAGTTTGAAGGAGGAGTGGGCGCTGGGACTGTTTCCAGTTTGATGGAGGAGTGGGAGCGGGGACTGTTTCCTGTTTGATGGAGGAGTTGGTGCGTGGACTGTTTCCATTTTGATGGAGGAGTGGGGCGGGGTCTGTTTCCATTTTGATGAAGAAGTGGGAGCGGGGACTGTTTCCGGTTTGATGGAGGAGTGGGGCGGGGTCTGTATCCATTTTGATGAAGAAGTGGGAGCGGTGACTGTTTCCATTTTGATGGAGTAGTGGGGCGAGGTCTGTATCCATTTTGATGAAGAAGTGGGAGCGGGTTCTGTTTCCATTTTGGTGGAGGAGTGGGAGCGTTGACTGTTTGCAGTTTGATGGAGGAGTGGGAGCGGGGTCTGTTACCAGTTTGATGGAGGAGTGGGAGCGGGGACTGATTCCAGTTTGATGGAGGATTGGGAGCGTGGACTGTTTCCTGTTTGATGGAAGAGTGGGAGCGGGGTCTGTATCCATTTTGATGAAGAAGTGGGAGCGGTGACTGTTTCCATTTTGATGGAGGAGTGGGGCGAGGTCTGTATCCATTTTGATGAAGAAGTGGGAGCGGGGTCTGTTTCCATTTTGGTGTAGGAGTGGGAGCATAGACTTTTTCCAGTTTGATGGAGGAGTGGGAGCGAGGTCTGTTTCCAGTTTGATGGAGGAGTGGGAGCTGGGTCTGTTTCCAGTTTGATGGAGGAGTGGGAGCGGGGTCTGTTTCCATTTTGGTGTAGGAGTGGGAGCATAGACTTTTTCCAGTTTGATGGAGGAATGGGAGCGAGGTCTGTTTCCAGTTTGATGGAGGAGTGGGAGCTGGGTCTGTTTCCAGTTTGATGGAGGAGTGGGAGCGGGGTCTGTTTCCATTTTGATGGAGGAGTGGGAGCGGGGTCTGTTTCCTGTTTGATGGAGGAGTGGGAGCGGGGACTGTTTCCAGTTTGATGGAGGAGTGGGAGCGGTGTCTGTTTCCATTTGGATGGAGGAGTGGGAGCGGGCACTGTTTCCTGTTCGATGGAGGAGTTGGAGCGGGGACTTTTTCCATTTTGATGGAAGAGTGGGGCGGGGAGTGTTTCCATTTTGATGAAGGAGTGGGAGCCGGGACTGTTTCCAGTTTGGTGGAGGAGTGGGAGCGTTGACTGTTTGCAGTTTGATGGAGGAATGGGAGCGGGGTTTGTTTCCAGTTTGATGGAGGAGTGGGAGCGGGGACTGATTCCAGTTTGATGGAGGATTGGGAGCGTGGACTGACTCCAGTTTGATGGAGGAGTGGGAGCGGGTACTGTTCCGATTTTGATGAAGGAGTGGGAGCGGGGCCTGTTTCCTGTTTGATGGAGGAGTTGGAGCGGGGAATGTTTCCAGTTTGATGGAGGAGTGGGAGTGGGGACTGTTTCCATTTTGATGGAGGTGTGGGAGCGTGGTCTGTTTCCAGTTTGATGAAGGAGTGGGAGCGGGGATTGTTTCCAGTTTGGTGGAGGAGTGGGAGCGTTGAGTGTTTGCAGTTTGAAGGAGGAGTGGGCGCTGGGACTGTTTCCAGTTTGATGGAGGAGTGGGAGCGGGGACTGTTTCCTGTTTGATGGAGGAGTTGGTGCGTGGACAGTTTCCATTTTGATGGAGGAGTGGGGCGGGGTCTGTTTCCATTTTGATGAAGAAGTGGGAGCGGGGACTGTTTCCGGTTTGATGGAGGAGTGGGGCGGGGTCTCTATCCATTTTGATGAAGAAGTGGGAGCGGTGACTGTTTCCATTTTGATGGAGGTGTGGGGCGAGGTCTGTATCCATTTTGATGAAGAAGTGGGAGCGCGTTCTGTTTCCATTTTGGTGGAGGAGTGGGAGCGTAGACGTTTTCCAGTTTGATGGAGGAGTGGGAGCGTGGTCTGTTTCCAGTTTGATGGAGGAGTGGGAGCTGGTTTTGTTTCCAGTTTGATGGAGGAGTGGGAGCGGGGTCTGTTTCCATTTTGATGGAGGAGTGGGAGCGGGGACTGTTTCCTGTTTGATGGAGGAGTGGGAGCGGGGACTGTATCCAGTTGATTGGAGGAGTGGGAGCGGGGTCTGTTTCCATTTTGATGGAGGTGTGGGAGCGGGGACTGTTTCCTGTTCGATGGAGGAGTTGGAGCGGGGACTGTTTCATTTTGATGGAGGAGTGGGGCGGGGACTGTTTCCAGTTTGGTGGAGGACTGGGAGCGTTGACTGTTTGCAGTTTGATGGAGGAGTGGGAGCGGGGTCTGTTTCCAATTTGATGGAGGAGTGGGAGCGTGGACGGTTTCCAGATTGATGGAGGAGTGGGAGCGGGTACTGTTTCCTTTTTGATGAAGGAGTGGGAGCGGGGACTGTTTCCAGTTTGGTGGAGGACTGGGAGCGTTGACTGTTTGCATTTTGATGGAGGAGTGGGAGCGGGGTCTGTTTCCAATTTGATGGAGGAGTGGGAGCGTGGACGGTTTGCAGATTAATGGAGGAGTGGGAGCGGGTACTGTTTCCTTTTTGATGAAGGAGAGGGAGCGGGGCCTGTTTCCTGTTTGATGGAGGAGTGGGAGCGTTGACTGTTTGCAGTTTGAAGGAGGAGTGGGCGCTGGGACTGTTTCCAGTTTGATGGAGGAGTGGGAGCGGGGACTGTTCCAATTTTGATGAAGGAGTGGGAGCTGGGACTGTTTCCTGTTTGATGGAGGAGTTGGTGCGTGGACTGTTTCCATTTTGATGGAGGAGTGGGGCGGGGTCTGTTTCCATTTTGATGAAGAAGTGGGAGCGGGGACTGTTTCCGGTTTGATGGAGGAGTGGTTCGGGGTCTGTATCCATTTTGATGAAGACGTGGGAGCGCTGACTGTTTCCAGTTTGATGAAGGAGTGGGAGCGGGGACTGTTTCCAGTTTGGTGGAGGAGTGGGAGCGTTGACTGTTTGCAGTTTGAAGGAGGAGTGGGCGCTGGGACTGTTTCCAGTTTGATGGAGGAGTGGGAGCGGGGACTGTTCCAATTTTAATGAAGGAGTGGGAGCGGGGACTGTTTCCTGTTTGATGGAGGAGTTGGTGCGTGGACTGTTTCCATTTTGATGGAGGATTGGGGCGGGGTCTGTTTCCATTTTGATGAAGAAGTGGGAGCGGGGACTGTTCCCGGCTTGATGGAGGAGTGGGGCGGGGTCTGTATCCATTTTGATGAAGAAGTGGGAGCGGTGACTCTTTCCATTTTGATGGAGGAGTGGGGCGAGGTCTGTATCCATTTTGATGAAGAAGTGGGAGCGGGGTCTGTTTCCATTTTGGTGGAGGAGTGGGAGCGTAGAGTTTTTCCAGTTTGATGGAGGAGTGGGAGCGTGGTCTGTTTCCAGTTTAATGGAGGAGTGGGAGCTGGGTCTGTTTCCAGTTTGATGGAGCAGTGGGAGCGGGGTCTGTTTCCATTTTGATGGAAGAGTGGGAGCGGGGACTGTTTCCTGTTTGATGGAGGAGTGGGAGCGGGGACTGTTTCCAGTTGATTGGAGGAGTGGGAGCGGGGTCTGTTTCCATTTTGATGGAGGAATGGGAGCGGGGACTGTTTCCTGTTCGATGGAGGAGTTGGAGCGGGGACTGTTTCCATTTTGATGGAGGAGTGGGGCGGGGACTGTTTCCATTTTGATGAAGGAGTGGGAGCGGGGACTGTTTCCAGTTTGGTGGAGGACTGGGAGCGTTGACTGTTTGCAGTTTGATGGAGGAGTGGGAGCGGTGTCTGTTTCCAGTTTGATGGAGGAGTGTGAGCGGGGACTGATTCCAGTTTGATGGAGTAGTGGGAGCGTGGACTGTTTCCAGTTTGATGGAGGAGTGGGAGCGTAGACTTTTTCCAGTTTGATGGAGGTGTGGGAGCGTGGTCTGTTTCCAGTTTGATGGAGGAGTGGGAGCTGGGTCTGTTTCCAGTTTGATGGAGGAGTGGGAGCGGGGTCTGTTTCCATTTTGATGGAGGAGTGGGAGCGGGGACTGTTTCCTGTTTGATGGAGGAGTGGAAGCGGGGACTGTTTCCAGTTGATTGGAGGAGTGGGAGCGGGGTCTGTTTCCATTTTGATGGAGGAGTGGGAGCGGGGACTGTTTCCTGTTCGATGGAGGAGTTGGAGCGGGGACTGTTTCCATTTTGATGGAGGAGTGGGGCGGGGACTGTTTCCATTTTGATGAAGGAGTGGGAGCGGGGACTGTTTCCAGTTTGGTGGAGGATTGGGAGCGTTGACTGTTTGCAGTTTGATGGAGGAGTGGAGCGGGGTCTGTTTCCAGTTTGATGGAGGAGTGTGAGCGGGGACTGATTCCAGTTTGCTGGAGGAGTGGGAGCGGGCACTGTTTCCATTTTGATGAAGGAGAGGGAGCGGGGCCTGTTTCCTGTTTGATGGAGGAGTTGGAGCGGGGTATGTTTCCAGTTTGATGGAGGAGTGGGAGCGGGGACTGTTTCCATTTTGATGGAGGAGTGGGAGCGTGGTCTGTTTCCAGCTTGATGGATCAGTGGGAGCTGGGACTGTTTCCAGTTTGATGGAGGAGTGGGAGCGGGGACTGTTCCAATTTTGATGAAGGAGTGGGAGCGGGGACTGTTTCCTGTTTGATGGAGGAGTTGGTGCGTGGACTGTTTCCAGTTTGATGGAGGAGTGGGAGCGGGGACTGTTTCCATTTTGATGGAGGAGTGGGGCGGCCTCTGTGTTCAGTTTGATGGAGGAGTGGGAGCGGGGACCGTGTCCAGCTTGATGAGGATTGGGAGCGGTGTCTGTTTCCAGTTTGATGGAGGAGTGGGAGGGGGTCTGCTTCCAGTTTGATGCTGCAGTGGGAGCAGTGCCTGTGTCCAGTTTGATGGCGGAGTGGAGCGGGGTCTGTGTCCATTTGATGGCGGAGTTGGAGCGGCGTCTGTTAACAATTTGATGGAGCAGTGGGAGCGGGGTCTGTTTCCAGTTTGTTGGAGGAGTGGAAGCGGGGTCTGCTTCCAGTTTGGTGGAGGACTGGGAGCGTTGACTGTTTGCAGTTTGATGGAGGAGTGGGAGCGGGGTCTGTTTCCAGTTTGATGGAGGAGTCTGAGCGGGGACTGATTCCAGTTTGATGGTGGAGTGGGAGCGTGGGCTGTTTCCAGTTTGATGGAGGAGTGGGAGCTTGTACTGTTTCCATTTTGATGAAGGAGAGGGAGCGGGGCCTGTTTCCTGTTTGATGGAGGAGTTGGAGCGGGTAATGTTTCCAGTTTGATGGAGGTGTTGGAGCGGGGACTGTTTCCATTTTGATGGAGGAGTGGGAGCGTGGTCTGTTTCCAGCTTGATGGATCAGTGGGAGCTGGGACTGTTTCCAGTTTGATGGAGGAGTGGGAGCGGGGACTGTTCCAATTTTGATGAAGGAGTGGGAGCGGGGACTGTTTCCTGTTTGATGGAGGAGTTGGTGAGTGGACTGTTTCCAGTTTGATGGAGGAGTGGGAGCGGGGACTGTTTCCATTTTGATGGAGGAATGTGGCGGCCTCTGTTCAGTTTGATGGAGGAGTGGGAGCGGGGACTGTGTCCAGCTTGATGAGGATTGGGAGCGGGGTCTGTTTCCAGTTTGATGGAGGAGTGGGAGGGGGGTCTGCTTCCAGTTTGATGGTGCAGTGGGAGCAGTGCCTGTGTCCAGTTTGATGGCGGAGTGGAGCAGGGTCTGTGTCCATTTGATGGCGGAGTTGGAGCGGCGTCTGTTAACAATTTGATGGAGCAGTGGGAGCGGGGTCTGTTTCCAGTTTGTTGGAGGAGTGGGAGCGGGGTCTGCTTCCACTTTAACGGAGGAGTGGGAGCGGGGTCTGTGTCCAGTTTGATGGCGAAGTGGGAGCAGGTTCTGTTTCCAGTTTGATGGCGAAGTGGGAGCAGGGTCTGTGTCCAGTTTGATGGAGGAGTGGGAGCGGGTTCTGCTTCCAATTTGATGGAGGAGTGGGAGCGGGGTCTGTTTCCAGTTTGATGGGGAGTGGGAGCGCGGACTGTTTCCATTTTGATGGAGGAGTTGGAGCGCGGACTGTTTCCAGTTTGATGGAGGAGTGGGAGCGGGGACTGTTTCCAGTTTGATGGAGGAGTGGGAGCGGGGACTGTTTCCATTTTGATGGAGGAGTGGGGCGGTGTCTGTTCCCATTTTGATGAAGAAGTGGGAGCGGGGACTGTTTCCGGTTTGATGGAGGAGTGGGGCGGCTCTGTATCCATTTTGATGAAGAAGTGGGAGTGGTGACTCTTTCCATTTTGATGGAGGAGTGGGGCGATGTCGGAATCCATTTTGATGAAGACGTGGGAGCGTGGTCTGTTTCCATTTTGGTGGAGGAGCGGGAGCGTAGACTTTATCCTGTTTGATGCAGGAGTGGGAGCGGGGTCTGTTTCCAGTTTGATGGAGGATGGGAGCTGGGTCTGTTTCCAGTTTGATGGAGGAGTGGGAGCGGGGTCTGTTTCCATTTTGATGGAGGAGTGGGAGCGGGGACTGTTTCCTGTTTGATGGAGGAGTGGGAGTGGGGACTGTTTCCAGTTTGATGGAGGACTGGGAGCGGGGTCTGTTTCCATTTTGATGGAGGATTGGGAGCGGGGACTGTTTCCTGTTCGATGGAGGAGTTGGAGCGGGGACTGTTTCCATTTTGATGGAGGAGTGGGGCGGGGACTGTTTCCATTTTGATGAAGGAGTGGGAGCGGGGACTGTTTCCAGTTTGGTGGAGGAGTGGGGCGGGGTCTGTATCCATTTTGATGAAGAAGTGGGAGCGGTGTCTGTATCTGTTTTGATGAAGAAGTGGGAGCGGGGTCTGTATCCATTTTGGTGGAGGAGTGGGAGCGTTGACTTTTTCCAGTTTGATGGAGGAGTGGGGCGGGGTCTGTATCCATTTTGATGAAGAAGTGGGAGCGGTGTCTGTATCTGTTTTGATGAAGAAGTGGGAGCGGGGTCTGTATCCATTTTGGTGGAGGAGTGGGAGCGTAGACTTTTTCCAGTTTGATGGAGGAGTGGGAGCTGGGTCTGTTTCCAGTTTGATGGAGCAGTGGGAGCGGGGTCTGTTTCCATTTTGATGGAGGAGTGGGAGCGGGGCCTGGGTCTGTTTCCATTTTGATGGAGGAGTGGGAGCGGGGACTGTTTCCTGTTCGATGGAGGAGTTGGAGCGGGGACTGTTTCCATTTTGATGGAGTAGTGGTGCGGGGACTGTTCCATTTGATGGAGGAGTGGGAGCGGGGACTGTTTCCAGTTTGGTGGAGGAGTGGGAGCGTTGACTGTTTGCAGTTTGATGGAGGAGTGGGAGCGGGGTCTGTTTCCAGTTTGATGGAGGAGTGGGAGAGGGGACTGATTGCAGTTTGATGGAGGATTGGGAGCGTGGACTGTTTCCAGTCTGATGGAGGAGTGGGAGCGGGTACTGTTTCCATTTTGATGAAGGAGTGGGAGCGGGGCCTGTTTCCTGTTTGATGGAGGAGTTGGAGCGGGGAATGTTTTCAGTTTGATGGAGGAGTGGGAGCGGGGACTGTTTCCATTTTGATGTAGGAGTGGGAGCGTGGTCTGTTTCCAGTTTGATGGATCAGTGGGAGCTGGGACTGTTTCCAGTTTGATGGAGGAGTGGGAACGGGGACTGTTACCATTTTGATGAAGGAGTGGGAGCGGGGACTGTTTCCTGTTTGATGGAGGAGTTGGTGCGTGGACTCTTTCCATTTTGATGGAGGAGTGGGGCGGGGTCTGTTTCCATTTTGATGAAGAAGTGGGAGCGGGGTCTGTTTCCGGTTTGATGGAGGAGTGGGGCGGGGTCTGTATCCATTTTGATGAAGAAGTGGGAGCGGTGACTGTTTCCATTTAGATGGAGGAGTGGGGCGAGGTCTGTATCCATTTTGATGAAGAAGTGGGAGCGGGGTCTGTTTCCATTTTGGTGGAGGAGTGGGAGCGTAGACTTTTTCCAGTTTGATGGAGGAGTGGGAGCGTGGTCTGTTTCCAGTTTGATGGAGGAGTGGGAGCTGGGTCTGTTTCCAGTTTGATGGAGGACTGGGAGCGGGGTCTGTTTCCATTTTGATGGAGGAGTGGGAGCGGGGCCTGGGTCTGTTTCCATTTTGATGGAGGAGTGGGAGCGGGGACTGTTTCCTGTTCGATGGAGGAGTTGGAGCGGGGACTGTTTCCATTTTGATGGAGGAGTGGGGCGGGGACTGTTCCATTTTGATGGAGGAGTGGGAGCGGGGACTGTTTCCAGTTTGGAGGAGTGGGAGCGTTGACTGTTTGCAGTTTGATGGAGGAGTGGGAGCGGGGTCTGTTTCCAGTTTGATGGAGGAGTGGGAGAGGGGACTGATTCCAGTTTGATGGAGGATTGGGAGCGTGGACTGTTTCCAGTCTGATGGAGGAGTGGGAGCGGGTACTGTTTCCATTTTGATGAAGGAGTGGGAGCGGGGCCTGTTTCCTGTTTGATGGAGGAGTTGGAGCGGGGAATGTTTTCAGTTTCATGGAGGAGTGGGAGCGGGGACTGTTTCCATTTTGATGTAGGAGTGGGAGCGTGGTCTGTTTCCAGTTTGATGGATCAGTGGGAGCTGGGACTGTTTCCAGTTTGATGGAGGAGTGGGAACGGGGACTGTTACCATTTTGATGAAGGAGTGGGAGCGGGGACTGTTTCCTGTTTGATGGAGGAGTTGGTGCGTGGACTGTTTCCATTTTGATGGAGGAGCGGGGCGGGGTCTGTTTCCATTTTGATGAAGAAGTGGGAGCGGGGACTGTTTCCGGTTTGATGGAGGAGTGGGGCGGGGTCTGTATCCATTTTGATGAAGAAGTGGGAGCGGTGACTGTTTCCATTTAGATGGAGGAGTGGGGCGAGGTCTGTATCCATTTTGATGAAGAAGTGGGAGCGGGGTCTGTTTCCATTTTGGTGGAGGAGTGGGAGCGTAGACTTTTTCCAGTTTGATGGAGGAGTGGGAGCGTGGTCTGTTTCCAGTTTGATGGAGGAGTGGGAGCTGGGTCTGTATCCAGTTAGATGGAGGAGTGGGAGCGGGGTCTGTTTCCATTTTGATGAAGGAGTGGGAGCGGGGACTGTTTCCTGTTTGATGGAGAACTGGGAGCGTTGACTGTTTGCAGTTTGATGGAGGAGTGGGAGCGCGGTCTGTTTCCAGTTTGATGGAGGAGTGTGAGCGGGGACTGATTCCAGTTTGATGGAGGATTGGGAGCGGGGACTGTTTCCTGTTCGATGGAGGAGTTGGAGCGGGGACTGTTTCCATTTTGATGGAGGAGTGGGGCGGGGACTGTTTCCATTTTGATGAAGGAGTGGGAGCGGGGACTGTTTCCAGTTTGGTGGATCAGTGGGAGCTGGGACTGTTTCCAGTTTGATGGAGGAGTGGGAGCGGGGACTGTTCCAATTTTGATGAAGGAGTGGGAGCGGGGACTGTTTCCTGTTTGATGGAGGAGTTAGTGCGTGGACTGTTTCCATTTTGATGGAGGAGTGGGGCGGGGTCTGTTTCCATTTTGATGAAGAAATGGGAGCGGGGACTGTTTCCGGTTTGATGGAGGAGTGGGGCGGGGTCTGTATCCATTTTGATGAAGAAGTGGGAGCGGTGTCTGTATCTGTTTTGATGAAGAAGTGGGAGCGGGGTCTGTTTCCATTTTGGTGGAGGAGTGGGAGCGTAGACTTTTTCCAGTTTGATGGAGGAGTGGGAGCGTGGTCTGTTTCCAGTTTGATGTAGGAGTGGGAGCTGGGTCTGTTTCCAGTTTGATGCAGCAGTGGGAGCGGGGTCTGTTTCCATTTTGATGGAGGAGTGGGAGCGGGGACTGTTTCCTGTTTGATGGAGGAGTGGGAGCGGGGACTGTTTCCAGTTTGATGGAGGAGTGGGAGCGGGGACTGTTTCCAGTTTGATGGAGGAGTGGTAGCGGGTCCTGGGTCTGTTTCCATTTTGATGGAGGAGTGGGAGCGGGGACTGTTTCCTGTTCGATGGAGGAGTTGGAGCGGGGACTGTTTCCATTTTGATGGAGGAGTGGGGCGGGGACTGTTCCATTTTGATGGAGGAGTGGGAGCGGGGACTGTTTCCAGTTTGGTGGTGGAGTGGGAGCGTTGACTGTTTGCAGTTTGATGGAGGAGTGGGAGCGGGGTCTGTTTCCAGTTTGATGGAGGAGTGGGAGAGGGGATTGATTCCAGTTTGATGGAGGATTGGGAGCGTGGACTGTTTCCAGTCTGATGGAGGAGTGGGAGCGGGTACTGTTTCCATTTTGATGAAGGAGTGGGAGCGGGGCCTGTTTCCTGTTTGATGGAGGAGTTCGAGCGGGGAATGTTTTCAGTTTGATGGAGGAGTGGGAGCGGGGACTGTTTCCATTTTGATGTAGGAGTGGGAGCGTGGTCTGTTTCCAGTTTGATGAATCAGTGGGAGCTGGGACTGTTTCCAGTTTGATGGAGGAGTGGGAACGGGAACTGTTCCAATTTTGATGGAGGAGTGGGGCGGGGACTGTTCCATTTTGATGGAGGAGTGGGAGCGGGGACTGTTTCCAGTTTGGTGGAGGAGTGTGAGCGTTGACTGTTTGCAGTTTGATGGAGGAGTGGGAGCGGGGTCTGTTTCCAGTTTGATGGATCTGTGGGAGCTGGGACTGTTTCCTATTTGATGGAGGAGTGGGAACGGGGACTGTTACCATTTTGATGAAGGAGTGGGAGCGGGGTCTGTTTCCTGTTTGATGGAGGAGTTGGTGCGTGGACTGTTTCCATTTTGATGGAGGAGTGGGGCGGGGTCTGTTTCCATTTTGATGAAGAAGTGGGAGCGGGGACTGTTTCCGGTTTGATGGAGGAGTGGGGCGGGGTCTGTATCCATTTTGATGAAGAAGTGGGAGCGGTGACTGTTTCCATTTAGATGGAGGAGTGGGGCGAGGTCTGTATCCATTTTGATGAAGAAGTGGGAGCGGGGTCTGTTTCCATTTTGGTGGAGGAGTGGGAGCGTAGACGTTTTCCAGTTTGATGGAGGAGTGGGAGCGTGGTCTGTTTCCAGTTTGATGGAGGAGTGGGAGCTGGGTCTGTATCCAGTTAGATGGAGGAGTGGGAGCGGGGTCTGTTTCCATTTTGATGAATGCGTGGGAGCGGGGACTGTTTCCTGTTTGATGGAGAACTGGGAGCGTTGACTGTTTGCAGTTTGATGGAGGAGTGGGAGCGGGGTCTGTTTCCAGTTTGATGGAGGAGTGTGAGCGGGGACTGATTCCTGTTTGATGGAGGATTGGGAGCGGGGACTGTTTCCTGTTCGATGGAGGAGTTGGAGCGGGGACTGTTTATATTTTGATGGAGGAGTGGGAGCGGGGACTGTTTCCAGTTTGGTGGATCAGTGGGAGCTGGGACTGTTTCCAGTTTGATGGAGGAGTGGGAGCGGGGACTGTTCCAATTTTGATGAAGGAGTGGGAGCGGGGACTGTTTCCTGTTTGATGGAGGAGTTGGTGCGTGGACTGTTTCCATTTTGATGGAGGAGTGGGGCGGGGTCTGTTTCCATTTTGATGAAGAAATGGGAGCGGGGACTGTTTCCGGTTTGATGGAGGAGTGGGGCGGGGTCTGTATCCATTTTGATGAAGAAGTGGGAGCGGTGTCTGTATCTGTTTTGATGAAGAAGTGGGAGCGGGGTCTGTTTCCATTTTGGTGGAGGAGTGGGAGCGTAGACTTTTTCCAGTTTGATGGAGGAGTGGGAGCGTGGTCTGTTTCCAGTTTGATGTAGGAGTGGGAGCTGGGTCTGTTTCCAGTTTGATGGAGCAGTGGGAGCGGGGTCTGTTTCCATTTTGATGGAGGAGTGGGAGCGGGGACTGTTTCCTGTTTGATGGAGGAGTGGGAGCGGGGACTGCTTCCAGTTTGATGGAGGAGTGGGAGCGGGGACTGTTTCCAGTTTGATGGAGGAGTGGGAGCGGGGCCTGGGTCTGTTTCCATTTTGATGGAGGAGTGGGAGCGGGGACTGTTTCCTGTTCGATGGAGGAGTTGGAGCGGGGACTGTTTCCATTTTGATGGAGGAGTGGGGCGGGGACTGTTCCATTTTGATGGAGGAGTGGGATCGGGGACTGTTTCCAGTTTGGTGGAGGAGTGGGAGCGTTGACTGTTTGCAGTTTGATGGAGGAGTGGGAGCGGGGTCTGTTTCCAGTTTGATGGAGGAGTGGGAGAGGGGACTGATTCCAGTTTGATGGAGGATTGGGAGCGTGGACTGTTTCCAGTCTGATGGAGGAGTGGGAGCGGGTACTGTTTCCACTTTGATGAAGGAGTGGGAGCGGGGCCTGTTTCCTGTTTGATGGAGGAGTTGGAGCGGGGAATGTTTTCAGTTTGATGGAGGAGTGGGAGCGTGGACTGTTTCCATTTTGATGTAGGAGTGGGAGCGTGGTCTGTTTCCAGTTTGATGGATCAGTGGGAGCTGGGACTGTTTCCAGTTTGATGGAGGAGTGGGAACGGGGACTGTTTCCATTTTGATGGAGGAGTGGGGCGGGGACAGTTCCATTTTGATGGAGGAGTGGGAGCGGGGACTGTTTCCAGTTTGGTGGAGGAGTGGGAGCGTTGACTGTTTGCAGTTTGATGGAGGAGTGGGAGCGGGGTCTGTTTCCAGTTTGATGGAGGAGTGGGAGAGGGGACTGATTCCAGTTTGATGGAGGATTGGGAGCGTGGACTGTTTCCAGTCTGATGGAGGAGTGGGAGCGGGTACTGTTTCCATTTTGATGAAGGAGTGGGAGCGGGGCCTGTTTCCTGTTTGATGGAGGAGTTGGAGCGGGGAATGTTTTCAGTTTGATGGAGGAGTGGGAGCGGGGACTGTTTCCATTTTGATGTAGGAGTGGGAGCGTGGTCTGTTTCCAGTTTGATGGATCAGTGGGAGCTGGGACTGTTTCCAGTTTGATGGAGGAGTGGGAACGGGGACTGTTACCATTTTGATGAAGGAGTGGGAGCGGGGACTGTTTCCTGTTTGATGGAGGAGTTGGTGCGTGGACTGTTTCCATTCTGATGGAGGAGTGGGGCGGGGTCTGTTTCCATTTTGATGAAGAAGTGGGAGCGGGGACTGTTTCCGGTTTGATGGAGGAGTGGGGCGGGGTCTGTATCCATTTTGATGAAGAAGTGGGAGCGGTGACTGTTTCCATTTTGAAGGAGGAGTGGGGCGAGGTCTGTATCCATTTTGATGAAGAAGTGGGAGCGGGGTCTGTTTCCATTTTGGTGGAGGAGTGGGAGCGGAGACTTTTTCCAGTTTGATGGAGGAGTGGGAGCGTGGTCTGTTTCCAGTTTGATGGAGGAGTGGGAGCTGGGTCTGTATCCAGTTAGATGGAGGAGTGGGAGCGGGGTCTGTTTCCATTTTGATGAAGGAGTGGGAGCGGGGACTGTTTCCTGTTTGATGGAGAACTGGGAGCGTTGACTGTTTGCAGTTTGATGGAGGAGTGGGAGCGGGGTCTGTTTCCAGTTTGATGGAGGAGTGTGAGCGGGGACTGATTCCAGTTTGATGGAGGATTGGGAGCGGGGACTGTTTCCTGTTCGATGGAGGAGTTGGAGCGGGGACTGTTTCCATTTTGATGGAGGAGTGGGGCGGGGACTGTTTCCATTTTGATGAAGGAGTGGGAGCGGGGACTGCTTCCAGTTTGGTGGATCAGTGGGAGCTGGGACTGTTTCCAGTTTGATGGAGGAGTGGGAGCGGGGACTGTTCCAATTTTGATGAAGGAGTGGGAGCGGGGACTGTTTCCTGTTTGATGGAGGAGTTGGTGCGTGGACTGTTTCCATTTTGATGGAGGAGTGGGGCGGTGTCTGTTTCCATTTTGATGAAGAAATGGGAGCGGGGACTGTTTCCGGTTTGATGGAGGAGTGGGGCGGGGTCTGTATCCATTTTGATGAAGAAGTGGGAGCGGTGTCTGTATCTGTTTTGATGAAGAAGTGGGAGCGGGGTCTGTTTCCATTTTGGTGGAGGAGTGGGAGCGTAGACTTTTTCCAGTTTGATGGAGGAGTGGGAGCGTGGTCTGTTTCCAGTTTGATGTAGGAGTGGGAGCTGGGTCTGTTTACAGTTTGATGGAGCAGTGGGAGCGGGGTCTGTTTCCATTTTGATGGAGGAGTGGGAGCGGGGACTGTTTCCTGTTTGATGGAGGAGTGGGAGCGGGGACTGTTTCCAGTTTGATGGAGGAGTGGGAGCGGGGACTGTTTCCAGTTTGATGGAGGAGTGGGAGCGGGGCCTGGGTCTGTTTCCATTTTGATGGAGGAGTGGGAGCGGGGACTGTTTCCTGTTCGATGGAGGAGTTGGAGCGGGGACTGTTTCCATTTTGATGGAGGAGTGGGGCGGGGACTGTTCCATTTTGATGGAGGAGTGAGAGCGGGGACTGTTTCCAGTTTGGTGGAGGAGTGGGAGCGTTGACTGTTTGCAGTTTGATGGAGGAGTGGGAGCGGGGTCTGTTTCCAGTTTGATGGAGGAGTGGGAGAGGGGACTGATTCCAGTTTGATGGAGGATTGGGAGCGTGGACTGTTTCCAGTCTGATGGAGGAGTGGGAGCGGGTACTGTTTCCATTTTGATGAAGGAGTGGGAGCGGGGCCTGTTTCCTGTTTGATGGAGGAGTTGGAGCGGGGAATGTTTTCAGTTTGATGGAGGAGTGGGAGCGGGGACTGTTTCCATTTTGATGTAGGAGTGGGAGCGTGGTCTGTTTCCAGTTTGATGGATCAGTGGGAGCTGGGACTGTTTCCAGTTTGATGGAGGAGTGGGAACGGGGACTGTTCCAATTTTGATGAAGGAGTGGGAGCGGGGACTGTTTCCTATTTGATGGAGGAGTTGGTGCGTGGACTGTTTCCATTTTGATTGAGGAGTGGGGCGGGGTCTGTTTCCATTTTGATGAAGAAGTGGGAGCGGGGACTGTTTCCGGTTTGATGGAGGAGTGGGGCGGGGTCTGTATCCATTTTGATGAAGAAGTGGGAGCGGTGACTGTTTCCATTTTGATGGAGGAGTGGGGCGAGGTCTGTATCCATTTTGATGAAGAAGTGGGAGCGGGGTCTGTTTCCGTTTTGGTGGAGGAGTGGGAGCGTAGACTTTTTCCAGTTTGATGGAGAAGTGGGAGCGTGGTCTGTTTCCAGTTTGATGGAGGAGTGGGAGCTGGGTCTGTATCCAGTTGGATGGAGGAGTGGGAGCGGGGTCTGTTTCATTTTGATGAAGAAGTGGGAGCGGGGACTGTTTCCTGTTTGATGGAGAACTGGGAGCGTTGACTGTTTGCAGTTTGATGGAGGTGTGGGGGCGGGGTCTGTTTCCAGTTTGATGGAGGAGTGTGAGCGGGGACTGATTCCAGTTTGATGGAGTAGTGGGAGCGTGGACTGTTTCCATTTTGATGGAGGAGTGGGAGCGTAGACTTTTTCCAGTTTGATGGAGGAGTGGGAGCGTGGTCTGTTTCCAGTTTGATGGAGGAGTGGGAGCTGGGTCTGTTTCCAGTTTGATGGAGGAGTCGGAGCGGGGTCTGTTTCCATTTTGATGGAGGAGTGGGAGCGGGGACATGTTTCCTGTTTGATGGAGGAGTGGGAGCGGGGACTGTTTCCAGTTGATTGGAGGAGTGGGAGCGGGGTCTGTTTCCATTTTGATGGAGGAGTCGGAGCGGGGACTGTTTCCTGTTCGATGGAGGAGTTGGAGCGGGGACTGTTTCCATTTTGATGGAGGAGTGGAGCGGGGACTGTTTCCATTTTGATGAAGGAGTCGGAGCGGGGACTGTTTCCAGTTTGGTGGAGGATTGGGAGCGTTGACTGTTTGCAGTTTGATGGAGGAGTGGGTGCGGGGTCTGTTTCCAGTTTGATGGAGGAGTGTGAGCGGGGAATGATTCCAGTTTGATGGAGGAGTGGGAGCGTGGACTGTTTCCAGTTTGATGGAGGAGTGGGAGCGGGTACTGTTTCCATTTTGATGAAGGAGAGGGAGCGGGGCCTGTTTCCTGTTTGATGGAGGAGTTGGAGCGGGGAATGTTTCCAGTTTGATGGAGGAGTGGGAGCGGGGAATGTTTCCATTTTGATGGAGGAGTGGGAGCGTGGTCTGTTTCCAGCTTGATGGATCAGTGGGAGCTGGGACTGTTTCCAGTTTGATGGAGGAATGGGAGCGGGGACTGTTCCAATTTTGATGAAGGAGTGGGAGCGGGGACTGTTTCCTGTTTGATGGAGGAGTTGATGCGTGGACTGTTTCCAGTTTGATGGAGGAGTGGGAGCGGGGACTGTTTCCATTTTGATGGAGGAGTGGGGCGGCCTCTGTGTTCAGTTTGATGGAGGAGTGGGAGGGGAGTCTGCTTCCAGTTTGATGGTGCAGTGGGAGCAGTGCCTGTGTCCAGTTTGATGACGGAGTGGAGCGGGGTCTGTGTCCATTTGATGGCGGAGTTGGAGCGGCTTCTGTTAACAATTTGATGGAGCAGTGGGAGCGGGGTCTGTTTCCAGTTTGTTGGAGGAATGGGAGCGGGGTCTGCTTCCACTTTAACGGAGGAGTGGGAGCGGGGTCTGTGTCCAGTTTGATGGCGAAGTGGGAGCAGGTTCTGTTTCCAGTTTGATGGCGAAGTGGGAGCAGGGTCTGTGTCCAGTTTGATGGAGGAGTGGGAGCGGGTTCTGCTTCCAATTTGATGGAGGAGTGGGAGCGGGGACTGTTTCCAGTTTGATGGAGGAGTGGGAGCGCGGACTGTTTCCATTTTGATGGAGGAGTTGGAGCGCGGACTGTTTCCAGTTTGATGGAGGAGTGCGAGCGGGGACTGCTTCCATTTTGATGGAGGAGAGGGAGCGCGGACTGTTTAAAGTTTGATGGAGGAGTGGGAGCGGGGACTGTTTCCAGTTTGATGGTGGAGTGGGAGCGGGGACTGTTTCCATTTTGATGGAGGAGTGGGGCGGGGTCTGTTCCCATTTTGATGATGAAGTGGGAGCGGGGACTTTTTCCGGTTTGATGGAGGAGTGGGGCAGGGTCTGTATCCATTTTGATGAAGAAGTGGGAGTGGTGACTCTTTCCATTTTGATGGAGGAGTGGGGCGATGTCGGAATCCATTTTGATGAAGACGTGGGAGCGGGGTCTGTTTCCATTTTGATGGAGGAGTGGGAGCGAAGACTTTATCCTGTTTGATGCAGGAGTGGGAGCGGGGTCTGTTTCCAGTTTGATGGAGGATGGGAGCTGGGTCTGTTTCCAGTTTGATGGAGGAGTGGGAGCGGGGTCTGTTTCCATTTTGATGGAGGAGTGGGAGCGGGGACTGTTTCCTGTTTGATAGAGGAGAGGGAGCGGGGACTGTTTCCAGTTTGATGGAGGAGTGGGAGCGGGGTCTGTTTCCATTTTGATGGAGGATTGGGAGCGAGGACTGTTTCCTGTTCGATGGAGGAGTTGGAGCGGGGACTGTTTCCATTTTGATGGAGGAGTGGGGCGGGGACTGTTTCCATTTTGATGAAGGAGTGGGAGCGGGGACTGTTTCCAGTTTGGTGGATCAGTGGGATCTGGGACTGTTTCCAGTTTGATGGAGGAGTGGGGCGGGGTCTGTATCCATTTTGATGAAGAAGTGGGAGCGGTGACTGTTTCCATTTTGATGGAGGCGTGGGGCGAGGTCTGTATCCGTTTTGATGAAGAAGTGGGAGCGGGGTCTGTTTCCATTTTGGTGGAGGATTGGGAGCGTAGACTTTTTCCAGTTTGATGGAGGAGTGGGAGCGTGGTCTGTTTCCAGTTTGATGGAGGAGTGGGAGCTGGGTCTGTTTCCAGTTTGATGGAGGAGTGGGAGCGGGGTCTGTTTCCATTTTGATGGAGGAGTGGGAGCGGGGACTGTTTCCTGTTTGATGGAGGAGTGGGAGTGGGGACTGTTTCCAGTTTGATGGAGGAGTGGGAGCGGGGTCTGTTTCCATTTTGATGGAAGAGTGGGAGCGGGGTCTGTTTCCTGTTTGATGGAGGAGTGGGAGCGGGGACTGTTTCCAGTTTGATGGAGGAGTGGGAGCGGGGTCTGGGTCTGTTTCCATTTTGATGGAGGAGTGGGAGCGGGGAATGTTTCCTGTTCTATGGAGGAGTTGGAGCGGGGACTGTTTCCATTTTGATGGAGGAGTGGGGCGGGGACTGTTCCATTTTGATGGAGGAGTGGGAGCGGGGACTGTTTCCAGTTTGGTGGAGGAGTGGGAGCGTTGACTGTTTGCAGTTTGATGGAGGGGTGCGAGAGGGGACTGATTCCAGTTTGATGGAGGATTGGGAGCGTGGACTGTTTCCAGTTTGATGGAGGAGTGGGAGCGGGTGCTGTTTCCATTTTGATGAAGGAGTGGGAGCGGGGCCTGTTTCCTGTTTGATGGAGGAGTTGGAGCGGGGAATGTTTCCAGTTTGATGGAGGAGTGGGAGCGGGGACTGTTTCCATTTTGATGTAGGAGTGGGAGCGTGGTCTGTTTCCAGTTTGATGGATCAGTGGGAGCTGGGACTGTTTCCAGTTTGATGGAGGAGTGGGAACGGGGACTGTTCCAATTTTGATGAAGGAGTGGGAGCGGGGACTGTTTCCTGTTTGATGGAGGAGTTGGTGCGTGGACTGTTTCCATTTTGATGGAGGAGTGGGGCGGGGTCTGTTTCCATTTTGATGAAGAAGTGGGAGCGGGGACTGTTTCCGGTTTGATGGAGGAGTGGGGCGGGGTCTGTATCCATTTTGATGAAGAAGTGGGAGCGGTGACTGTTTCCATTTTGATGGAGGAGTGGGGCGAGGTCTGTATCCATTTTGATGAAGAAGTGGGAGCGGGGTCTGTTTCCATTTTGGTGGAGGAGTGGGAGCGTAGACTTTTTCCAGTTTGATGGAGGAGTGGGAGCGTGGTCTGTTTCCAGTTTGATGGAGGAGTGGGAGCTGGGTCTGTTTCCAGTTTGATGGAGGAGTGGGAGCGGGGACTGTTTCCTGTTTGATGGAGGAGTGGGAGCGGGGACTGTTTCCAGTTTGATGGAGGAGTGGGAGCGGGGTCTGTTTCCATTTTGATGGAGGAGTGGGAGCGGGGACTGTTTCCTGTTCGATGGAGGAGTGGGAGCGGGGACTGATTCCAGTTTGATGGAGGAGTGGGAGCGTGGACTGATTCCAGTTTGATGGAGGAGTGGGAGCGGGTACTGTTTCCATTTTGATGAAGGAGTGGGAGCGGGGCCTGTTTCCTGTTTGATGGAGGAGATGGAGCGGGGAATGTTTCCAGTTTGATGGAGGAGTGGGAGCGGGGACCGTTTCCATTTTGATGGAGGAGTGGGAGCGTGGTCTGTATCCATTTTGATGAAGAAGTGGGAGCGGGGTCTGTTTCCATTTTGGTGTAGGAGTGGGAGCGTAGACTTTTTCCAGTTTGATGGAGGAGTGGGAGCGAGGTCTGTTTCCAGTTTGATGGAGGAGTGGGAGCTGGGTCTGTTTCCAGTTTGATGGAGGAGTGGGAGCGGGGTCTGTTTCCATTTTGATGGAGGAGTGGGAGCGGGGTCTGTTTCCTGTTTGATGGAGGAGTGGGAGCGGGGACTGTTTCCAGTTTGATGGAGGAGTGTTAGCGGGCAGTGTTTCCTGTTCGATGGAGGAGTTGGAGCGGGGACTTTTTCCATTTTGATGGAGGAGTGGGGCGGGGAGTGTTTCCATTTTGATGAAGGAGTGGGAGCGGGGTCTGTTTCCATTTTGATGGAGGAGTGGGAGCGGGGACTGTTTCCTGTTCGATGGAGGAGTGGGAGCGGGGACTGATTCCAGTTTGATGGAGGAGTGGGAGCGTGGACTGATTCCAGTTTGATGGAGGAGTAGGAGCGGGTACTGTTTCCATTTTGATGAAGGAGTGGGAGCGGGGCCTGTTTCCTGTTTGATGGAGGAGATGGAGCGGGGAATGTTTCCAGTTTGATGGAGGAGTGGGAGCGGGGACTGTTTCCATTTTGATGGAGGAGTGGGAGCGTGGTCTGTATCCATTTTGATGAAGAAGTGGGAGCGGGGTCTGTTTCCATTTTGGTGTAGCAGTGGGAGCGTAGACTTTTTCCAGTTTGATGGAGGAGTGGGAGCAAGGTCTGTTTCCAGTTTGATGGAGGAGTGGGAGCTGGGTCTGTTTCCAGTTTGATGGAGGAGTGGGAGCTGGGACTGTTTCCAGTTTGATGGAGGAGTGGGAACGGGGACTGTTCCAATTTTGATGAAGGAGTGGGAGCGGGGACTGTTTCCTGTTTGATGGAGGAGTTGGTGCGTGGACTGTTTCCATTTTGATGGAGGAGTGGGGCGGGGTCTGTTTCCATTTTGATGGAGAAGTGGGAGCGGGGACTGTTTCCGGTTTGATGGAGGAGTGGGGCGGGGTCTGTATCCATTTTGATGAAGAAGTGGGAGCGGTGACTGTTTCCATTTTGATGGAGGAGTGGGGCGAGGTCTGTATCCATTTTGATGAAGAAGTGGGAGCGGGGTCTGTTTCCATTTTGGTGGAGGAGTGGGAGCGTAGACTTTTTCCAGTTTGATGGAGGAGTGGGAGCGTGGTCTGTTTCCAGTTTGATGGAGGAGTGGGAGCTGGGTCTGTTTCCAGTTTGATGGAGGAGTGGGAGCGGGGACTGTTTCCTGTTTGATGGAGGAGTGGGAGCGGGGACTGTTTCCAGTTTGATGGAGGAGTGGGAGCGGGGTCTGTTTCCATTTTGATGGAGGAGTGGGAGCGGGGACTGTTTCCTGTTCGATGGAGGAGTGGGAGCGGGGACTGATTCCAGTTTGATGGAGGAGTGGGAGCGTGGACTGATTCCAGTTTGATGGAGGAGTGGGAGCGGGTACTGTTTCCATTTTGATGAAGGAGTGGGAGCGGGGCCTGTTTCCTGTTTGATGGAGGAGATGGAGCGGGGAATGTTTCCAGTTTGATGGAGGAGTGGGAGCGGGGACCGTTTCCATTTTGATGGAGGAGTGGGAGCGTGGTCTGTATCCATTTTGATGAAGAAGTGGGAGCGGGGTCTGTTTCCATTTTGGTGTAGGAGTGGGAGCGTAGACTTTTTCCAGTTTGATGGAGGAGTGGGAGCGAGGTCTGTTTCCAGTTTGATGGAGGAGTGGGAGCTGGGTCTGTTTCCAGTTTGATGGAGGAGTGGGAGCGGGGTCTGTTTCCATTTTGATGGAGGAGTGGGAGCGGGGTCTGTTTCCTGTTTGATGGAGGAGTGGGAGCGGGGACTGTTTCCAGTTTGATGGAGGAGTGTTAGCGGGCAGTGTTTCCTGTTCGATGGAGGAGTTGGAGCGGGGACTTTTTCCATTTTGATGGAGGAGTGGGGCGGGGAGTGTTTCCATTTTGATGAAGGAGTGGGAGCGGGGTCTGTTTCCATTTTGATGGAGGAGTGGGAGCGGGGACTGTTTCCTGTTCGATGGAGGAGTGGGAGCGGGGACTGATTCCAGTTTGATGGAGGAGTGGGAGCGTGGACTGATTCCAGTTTGATGGAGGAGTAGGAGCGGGTACTGTTTCCATTTTGATGAAGGAGTGGGAGCGGGGCCTGTTTCCTGTTTGATGGAGGAGATGGAGCGGGGAATGTTTCCAGTTTGATGGAGGAGTGGGAGCGGGGACTGTTTCCATTTTGATGGAGGAGTGGGAGCGTGGTCTGTATCCATTTTGATGAAGAAGTGGGAGCGGGGTCTGTTTCCATTTTGGTGTAGCAGTGGGAGCGTAGACTTTTTCCAGTTTGATGGAGGAGTGGGAGCAAGGTCTGTTTCCAGTTTGATGGAGGAGTGGGAGCTGGGTCTGTTTCCAGTTTGATGGAGGAGTGGGAGCTGGGACTGTTTCCAGTTTGATGGAGGAGTGGGAACGGGGACTGTTCCAATTTTGATGAAGGAGTGGGAGCGGGGACTGTTTCCTGTTTGATGGAGGAGTTGGTGCGTGGACTGTTTCCATTTTGATGGAGGAGTGGGGCGGGGTCTGTTTCCATTTTGATGAAGAAGTGGGAGCGGGGACTGTTTCCGGTTTGATGGAGGAGTGGGGCGGGGTCTGTATCCATTTTGATGAAGAAGTGGGAGCGGTGACTGTTTCCATTTTGATGGAGGAGTGGGGCGAGGTCTGTATCCATTTTGATGAAGAAGTGGGAGCGGGGTCTGTTTCCATTTTGGTGGAGGAGTGGGAGCGTAGACTTTTTCCAGTTTGATGGAGGAGTGGGAGCGTGGTCTGTTTCCAGTTTGATGGAGGAGTGGGAGCTGGGTCTGTTTCCAGTTTGATGGAGGAGTGGGAGCGGGGACTGTTTCCTGTTTGATGGAGGAGTGGGAGCGGGGACTGTTTCCAGTTTGATGGAGGAGTGGGAGCGGGGTCTGTTTCCATTTTGATGGAGGAGTGGGAGCGGGGACTGTTTCCTGTTCGATGGAGGAGTGGGAGCGGGGACTGATTCCAGTTTGATGGAGGAGTGGGAGCGTGGACTGATTCCAGTTTGATGGAGGAGTGGGAGCGGGTACTGTTTCCATTTTGATGTAGGAGTGGGAGCGGGGCCTGTTTCCTGTTTGATGGAGGAGATGGAGCGGGGAATGTTTCCAGTTTGATGGAGGAGTGGGAGCGGGGACCGTTTCCATTTTGATGGAGGAGTGGGAGCGTGGTCTGTATCCATTTTGATGAAGAAGTGGGAGCGGGGTCTGTTTCCATTTTGGTGTAGGAGTGGGAGCGTAGACTTTTTCCAGTTTGATGGAGGAGTGGGAGCGAGGTCTGTTTCCAGTTTGATGGAGGAGTGGGAGCTGGGTCTGTTTCCAGTTTGATGGAGGAGTGGGAGCGGGGTCTGTTTCCATTTTGATGGAGGAGTGGGAGCGGGGTCTGTTTCCTGTTTGATGGAGGAGTGGGAGCGGGGACTGTTTCCAGTTTGATGGAGGAGTGTTAGCGGGCAGTGTTTCCTGTTCGATGGAGGAGTTGGAGCGGGGACTTTTTCCATTTTGATGGAGGAGTGGGGCGGGGAGTGTTTCCATTTTGATGAAGGAGTGGGAGCGGGGTCTGTTTCCATTTTGATGGAGGAGTGGGAGCGGGGACTGTTTCCTGTTCGATGGAGGAGTGGGAGCGGGGACTGATTCCAGTTTGATGGAGGAGTGGGAGCGTGGACTGATTCCAGTTTGATGGAGGAGTAGGAGCGGGTACTGTTTCCATTTTGATGAAGGAGTGGGAGCGGGGCCTGTTTCCTGTTTGATGGAGGAGATGGAGCGGGGAATGTTTCCAGTTTGATGGAGGAGTGGGAGCGGGGACTGTTTCCATTTTGATGGAGGAGTGGGAGCGTGGTCTGTATCCATTTTGATGAAGAAGTGGGAGCGGGGTCTGTTTCCATTTTGGTGTAGCAGTGGGAGCGTAGACTTTTTCCAGTTTGATGGAGGAGTGGGAGCAAGGTCTGTTTCCAGTTTGATGGAGGAGTGGGAGCTGGGTCTGTTTCCAGTTTGATGGAGGAGTGGGAGCGGGGTCTGTTTCCATTTTGATGGAGGAGTGGGAGCGGGGTCTGTTTCCTGTTTGATGGAGGAGTGGGAGCGGGGACTGTTTCCAGTTTGATGGAGGAGTGTTAGCGGGCACTGTTTCCTGTTCGATGGATGAGTTGGAGCGGGGACTTTTTCCATTTTCATGGAGGAGTGGGGCGGGGAGTGTTTCCATTTTGATGAAGGAGTGGGAGCGGGGACTGTTTCCAGTTTGGTGGAGGAGTGGGAGCGTTGACTGTTTGCAGTTTGATGGAGGAGTGGGTGCAGGGTCTGTTTCCAGTTTGATGGAGGAGTGGGAGCGGGGACTGATTCCAGTTTGATGGAGGATTGGGAGCGTGGACTGTTACCAGTTTGATGGAGGAGTGGGAGCGGGTATTGTTCCCATTTTGATGAAGGAGTGGGAGCGGGGCCTGTTTCCTGTTTGATGGAGGAGTTGGAGCGGGGAATGTTTCCAGTTTGATGGAGGAGTTGGTGCGTGGACTGTTTCCATTTTGATGGAGGAGTGGGGCGGGGTCTGTTTCCATTTTGATGAAGAAGTGGGAGCGGGGACTGTTTCCGGTTTGATGGAGGAGTGGGGCGGGGTCTCTATCCATTTTGATGAAGAAGTGGGAGCGGTGACTGTTTCCATTTTGATGGAGGTGTGGGGCGAGGTCTGTATCCATTTTGATGAAGAAGTGGGAGCGGGTTCTGTTTCCATTTTGGTGGAGGAGTGGGAGCGTAGACGTTTTCCAGTTTGATGGAGGAGTGGGAGCGTGGTCTGTTTCCAGTTTGATGGAGGAGTGGGAGCTGGGTTTGTTTCCAGTTTGATGGAGGAGTCGGAGCGGGGACTGTTCCAATTTTGATGAAGGAGTGGGAGCGGGGACTGTTTCCTGTTTGATGGAGGAGTTGGTGCGTGGACTGTTTCCAGTTGATTGGAGGAGTGGGAGCGGGGTCTGTTTCCATTTTGATGGAGGAATGGGAGCGGGGACTGTTTCCTGTTCGATGGAGGAGTTGGAGCGGGGACTGTTTCCATTTTGATGGAGGAGTGGGGCCGGGACTGTTTCCATTTTGATGAAGGAGTGGGAGCGGGGACTGTTTCCAGTTTGGTGGAGGACTGGGAGCGTTGACTGTTTGCAGTTTGATGGAGGAGTGGGAGCGGGGTCTGTTTCCAGTTTGATGGAGGAGTGTGAGAGGGGACTGATTCCAGTTTGATGGATCCGTGGGAGCGTGGACTGTTTCCAGTTTGATGGAGGAGTGGGAGCGTGGACTGTTTCCAGTTTGATGGAGGAGTGGGAGCGGGGTCTGGGTCTGTTTCCATTTTGATGGAGGAGTGGGAGCGGGGAATGTTTCCTGTTCTATGGAGGAGTTGGAGCGGGGACTGTTTCCATTTTGATGGAGGAGTGGGGCGGGGACTGTTCCATTTTGATGGAGGAGTGGGAGCTGGGACTGTTTCCAGTTTGGTGGAGGAGTGGGAGCGTTGACTGTTTGCAGTTTGATGGAGGAGTGGGAGCGGGGTCTGTTTCCAGTTTGATGGAGGAGTGGGAGAGGGGACTGATTCCAGTTTGATGGAGGATTGGGAGCGTGGACTGTTTCCAGTTTGATGGAGGAGTGGGAGCGGGTACTGTTTCCATTTTGATGAAGGAGTGGGAGCGGGGCCTGTTTCCTGTTTGATGGAGGAGTTGGAGCGGGGAATGTTTCCAGTTTGATGGAGGAGTGGGAGCGGGGACTGTTTCCATTTTGATGTAGGAGTGGGAGCGTGGTCTGTTTCCAGTTTGATGGATCAGTGGGAGCTGGGACTGTTTCCAGTTTGATGGAGGAGTGGGAACGGGGACTGTTCCAATTTTGATGAAGGAGTGGGAGCGGGGACTGTTTCCTGTTTGATGGAGGAGTTGGTGCGTGGACTGTTTCCATTTTGATGGAGGAGTGGGGCGGGGTCTGTTTCCATTTTGATGAAGAAGTGGGAGCGGGGACTGTTTCCGGTTTGATGGAGGAGTGGGGCGGGGTCTGTATCCATTTTGATGAAGAAGTGGGAGCGGTGACTGTTTCCATTTTGATGGAGGAGTGGGGCGAGGTCTGTATCCATTTTGATGAAGAAGTGGGAGCGGGGTCTGTTTCCATTTTGGTGGAGGAGTGGGAGCGTAGACTTTTTCCAGTTTGATGGAGGAGTGGGAGCGTGGTCTGTTTCCAGTTTGATAGAGGAGTGGGAGCTGGGTCTGTTTCCATTTTGATGGAGGAGTGGGAGCGGGGACTGTTTCCTGTTTGATGGAGGAGTGGGAGCGGGGACTGTTTCCAGTTTGATGGAGGAGTGGGAGCGGGGTCTGTTTCCATTTTGATGGAGGAGTGGGAGCGGGGACTGTTTCCTGTTCGATGGAGGAGTGGGAGCGGGGACTGATTCCAGTTTGATGGAGGAGTGGGAGCGTGGACTGATTCCAGTTTGATGGAGGAGTGGGAGCGGGTACTGTTTCCATTTTGATGAAGGAGTGGGAGCGGGGCCTGTTTCCTGTTTGATGGAGGAGATGGAGCGGGGAATGTTTCCAGTTTGATGGAGGAGTGGGAGCGGGGACCGTTTCCATTTTGATGGAGGAGTGGGAGCGTGGTCTGTATCCATTTTGATGAAGAAGTGGGAGCGGGGTCTGTTTCCATTTTGGTGTAGGAGTGGGAGCGCAGACTTTTTCCAGTTTGATGGAGGAGTGGGAGCGAGGTCTGTTTCCTATTTGATGGAGGAGTGGGAGCTGGGTCTGTTTCCAGTTTGATGGAGGAGTGGGAGCTGGGTCTGTTTCCATTTTGATGGAGGAGTGGGAGCGGGGTCTGTTTCCTGTTTGATGGAGGAGTGGGAGCGGGGACTGTTTCCAGTTTGATGGAGGAGTGTTAGCGGGCAGTGTTTCCTGTTCGATGGAGGAGTTGGAGCGGGGACTTTTTCCATTTTGATGGAGGAGTGGGGCGGGGAGTGTTTCCATTTTGATGAAGGAGTGGGAGCGGGGACTGTTTCCAGTTTGGTGGAGGAGTGGGAGCGTTGACTGTTTGCAGTTTGATGGAGGAGTGGGAGCAGGGTCTGTTTCCAGTTTGATGGAGGAGTGGGAGCGGGGACTGATTCCAGTTTGATGGAGGATTGGGAGCGTGAACTGTTTCCAGTTTGATGGAGGAGTGGGAGCGGGTACTGTTCCCATTTTGATGAAGGAGTGGGAGCGGGGCCTGTTTCCTGTTTGATGGAGGAGTTGGAGCGGGGAATGTTTCCAGTTTGATGGAGGAGTGGGAGTGGGGACTGTTTCCATTTTGATGGAGGAGTGGGAGCGTGGTCTGTTTCCAGTTTGATGAAGGAGTGGGAGCGGGGACTGTTTCCAGTTTGGTGGAGGAGTGGGAGCTTTGAGTGTTTGCAGTTTGAAGGAGGAGTGGGCGCTGGGACTGTTTCCAGTTTGATGGAGGAGTTGGTGCGTGGACTGTTTCCATTTTGATGGAGGAGTGGGGCGGGGTCTGTTTCCATTTTGATGAAGAAGTGGGAGCGGGGACTGTTTCCGGTTTGATGGAGGAGTGGGGCGGGGTCTCTATCCATTTTGATGAAGAAGTGGGAGCGGTGACTGTTTCCATTTTGATGGAGGTGTGGGGCGAGGTCTGTATCCATTTTGATGAAGAAGTGGGAGCGGGTTCTGTTTCCATTTTGGTGGAGGAGTGGGAGCGTAGACGTTTTCCAGTTTGATGGAGGAGTGGGAGCGTGGTCTGTTTCCAGTTTGATGGAGGAGTGGGAGCTGGGTCTGTTTCCATTTTGATGGAGGAGTGGGAGCGGGGACTGTTTCCTGTTTGATGGAGGAGTGGGAGCGGGGACTGTTTCCAGTTTGATGGAGGAGTGGGAGCGGGGTCTGTTTCCATTTTGATGGAGGAGTGGGAGCGGGGACTGTTTCCTGTTCGATGGAGGAGTGGGAGCGGGGACTGATTCCAGTTTGATGGAGGAGTGGGAGCGTGGACTGATTCCAGTTTGATGAAGGAGTGGGAGCGGGGCCTGTTTCCTGTTTGATGGAGGAGATGGAGCGGGGAATGTTTCCAGTTTGATGGAGGAGTGGGAGCGGGGACCGTTTCCATTTTGATGGAGGAGTGGGAGCGTGGTCTGTATCCATTTTGATGAAGAAGTGGGAGCGGGGTCTGTTTCCATTTTGGTGTAGGAGTGGGAGCGTAGACTTTTTCCAGTTTGATGGAGGAGTGGGAGCGAGGTCTGTTTCCAGTTTGATGGAGGAGTGGGAGCTGGGTCTGTTTCCAGTTTGATGGAGGAGTGGGAGCGGGGTCTGTTTCCATTTTGATGGAGGAGTGGGAGCGGGGTCTGTTTCCTGTTTGATGGAGGAGTGGGAGCGGGGACTGTTTCCAGTTTGATGGAGGAGTGTTAGCGGGCAGTGTTTCCTGTTCGATGGAGGAGTTGGAGCGGGGACTTTTTCCATTTTGATGGAGGAGTGGGGCGGGGAGTGTTTCCATTTTGATGAAGGAGTGGGAGCGGGGACTGTTTCCAGTTTGGTGGAGGAGTGGGAGCGTTGACTGTTTGCAGTTTGATGGAGGAGTGGGAGCAGGGTCTGTTTCCAGTTTGATGGAGGAGTGGGAGCGGGGACTGATTCCAGTTTGATGGAGGATTGGGAGCGTGGACTGTTTCCAGTTTGATGGAGGAGTGGGAGCGGGTACAGTTCCCATTTTGATGAAGGAGTGGGAGCGGGGCCTGTTTCCTGTTTGATGGAGGAGTTGGAGCGGGGAATGTTTCCAGTTTGATGGAGGAGTGGGAGTGGGGACTGTTTCCATTTTGATGGAGGAGTGGGAGCGTGGTCTGTTTCCAGTTTGATGAAGGAGTGGGAGCGGGGACTGTTTCCAGTTTGGTGGAGGAGTGGGAGCTTTGAGTGTTTGCAGTTTGAAGGAGGAGTGGGAGCTGGGACTGTTTCCAGTTTGATGGAGGAGTTGGTGCGTGGACTGTTTCCATTTTGATGGAGGAGTGGGGCGGGGTCTGTTTCCATTTTGATGAAGAAGTGGGAGCGGGGACTGTTTCCGGTTTGATGGAGGAGTGGGGCGGGGTCTCTATCCATTTTGATGAAGAAGTGGGAGCGGTGACTGTTTCCATTTTGATGGAGGTGTGGGGCGAGGTCTGTATCCATTTTGATGAAGAAGTGGGAGCGGGTTCTGTTTCCATTTTGGTGGAGGAGTGGGAGCGTAGACGTTTTCCAGTTTGATGGAGGAGTGGGAGCTGGGTTTGTTTCCAGTTTGATGGAGGAGTGGGAGCGGGGTCTGTTTCCATTTTGATGGAGGAGTGGGAGCGGGGACTGTTTCCTGTTTGATGGAGGAGTGGGAGCGGGGACTGTTTCCAGTTGATTGGAGGAGTGGGAGCGGGGTCTGTTTCCATTGTGATGGAAGTGTGGGTGCGGGGACTGTTTCCTGTTCGATGGAGGAGTTGGAGCGGGGACTGTTTCCATTTTGGTGGAGGAGTGGGGCGGGGACTGTTTCCATTTTGATGAAGGAGTGGGTGCGGGGACTGTTTCCAGTTTGGTGGAGGACTGGGAGCGTTGACTGTTTGCAGTTTGATGGAGGAGTGGGAGCGGGGTCTGTTTCCAATTTGGTGGAGGAGTGTGAGCGTGGACGGTTTCCAGTTTGATGGAGGAGTGGGAGCGGGTGCTGTTTCCTTTTTGATGAAGGAGATGGAGCGGGGCCTGTTTCCTGTTTGATGGAGGAGTGGGAGCGTTGACTGTTTGCAGTTTGAAGGAGGAGTGGGCGCTGGGACTGTTTCCAGTTTGATGGAGGAGTCGGAGTGGGGACTGTTCCAATTTTGATGAAGGAGTGGGAGCGGGGACAGTTTCCTGTTTGATGGAGGAGTTGGTGCGTGGACTGTGTCCATTTTGATGGAGGAGTGGGGCGGGGTCTGTTTCCATTTTGATGAAGAAGTGGGAGCGGGGACTGTTTCCGGTTTGATGGATGAGTGGGGCGGGGTCTGTATCCATTTTGATGAAGACGTGGGAGCGGTGACTGTTTCCAGTTTGATGAGCGAGTGGGAGCGGGGACTGTTTCCAGTTTGGTGGAGGAGTGGGAGCGTTGACTGTTTGCATTTTGATGGAGGAGTGGGCGCTGGGACTGTTTCCAGTTTGATGGAGGAGTGGGAGCGGGGACTGTTCCAATTTTGATGAAGGAGTGGGAGCGGGGACTGTTTCCTGTTTGATGGAGGAGTTGGTGCGTGGACTGTTTCCATTTTGATGGAGGAGTGGGGCGAGGTCTGTATCCATTTTGATGAAGAAGTGGGAGCGGGGTCTGTTTCCATTTTGGTGGAGGAGTGGGAGCGTAGAGTTTTTCCAGTTTGATGGAGGAGTGGGAGCGTGGTCTGTTTCCAGTTTGATGGAGGAGTGGGAGCTGGGTCTGTTTCCAGTTTGATGGAGCAGTGGGAGCGGGGTCTGTTTCCATTTTGATGGAAGAGTGGGAGCGGGGTCTGTTTCCTGTTTGATGGAGGAGTGGGAGCGGGGACTGTTTCCAGTTGATTGGAGGAGTGGGAGCGGGGTCTGTTTCCATTTTGATGGAGGAATGGGAGCGGGGACTGTTTCCTGTTCGATGGAGGATTTGGAGCGGGGACAGTTTCCATTTTGATGGAGGAGTGGGGCCGGGACTGTTTCCATTTTGGTGAAGGAGTGGGAGCGGGGACTGTTTCCAGTTTGGTGGAGGACTGGGAGCGTTGACTGTTTGCAGTTTGATGGAGGAGTGGGAGCGGGGTCTGTTTCCAGTTTGATGGAGGAGTGTGAGCGGGGACTGATTCCAGTTTGATGGAGTAGTGGGAGCGTGGACTGTTTCCAGTTTGATGGAGGAGTGGGAGCGTAGACTTTTTCCAGTTTGATGGAGGAGTGGGAACGTGGTCTGTTTCCAGTTTGATGGAGGAGTGGGAGCTGGGTCTGTTTCCAGTTTGATGGAGGAGTGGGAGCGGGGTCTGTTTCCATTTTGATGGAGGAGTGGGAGCGGGGACTGTTTCCTGTTTGATGGAGGAGTGGGTGCCGTGACTGTTTCCAGTTGATTGGAGGAGTGGGAGCGGGGTCTGTTTCCATTTTGATGGAGGAGTGGGAGCGGGGACTGTTTCCTGTTCGATGGAGGAGTTGGAGCGGGGACTGTTTCCATTTTGATGGAGGAGTGGGGCGGGGAATGTTGCCAGTTTGATGAAGGAGTGTGAGCGGGGACTGTTTCCATTTTGATGGAGGAGTGGGAGCGTGGTCTGTTTCCAGCTTGATGGATCAGTGGGAGCTGGGACTGATTCAGTTTGATGGAGGAGTGGGAGCGGGGACTGTTCCAATTTTGATGAAGGACTGGGAGCGGGGACTGTTTCCTGTTTGATGGAGGAGTTGGTGCGTGGACTGTTTCCAGTTTGATGGAGGAGTGGGAGCGGGGACTGTTTCCATTTTGATGGAGGAGTGGGGCGGCCTCTGTGTTCAGTTTAATGGAGGAGTGGGAGCGGGGACTGTGTCCAGCTTGATGAGGATTGGGAGCGGGGTCTGTTTCCAGTTTGATGGCGGAGTGGAGCGGGGTCTGTGTCCATTTGATGGCGGAGTTGGAGCGGCGTCTGTTAACAATTTGATGGAGCAGTGGGAGCGGGGTCTGTTTCCAGTTTGTTGGAGGAGTGGGAGCGGGGTCTGCTTCCACTTTAACGGAGGAGTGGGAGCAGGTTCTGTTTCCAGTTTGATGGCGAAGTGGGAGCAGGGTCTGTGTCCAGTTTGATGGAGGAGTGGGAGCGGGTCCTGCTTCCAATTTGATGGAGGAGTGGGAGCGGGGTCTGTTTCCAGTTTGATGGAGGAGTGGGAGCGCGGACTGTTTCCATTTTGATGGAGGAGTTGGAGCGCGGACTGTTTCCAGTTTGATGGAGGAGTGCGAGAGGGGACTGCTTCCATTTTGATGGAGGAGAGGGAGCGCGGACTGTTTAAAGTTTGATGGAGGAGTGGGAGCGGGGACTGTTTCCAGTTTGATGGAGGAGTGGGAGCGGGGAATGTTTCCATTTTGATGGAGGAGTGGGGCGGGGTCTGTTCCCATTTTGATGAAGAAGTGGGAGCGGGGTCTGTTTCCATTTTGGTGGAGGAGTGGGAGCGTAGACTCTATCCTGTTTGATGCAGGAGTGGGAGCGGGGTCTGTTTCCGGTTTGATGGAGGAGTGGGGCGGGGTCTGTATCCATTTTGATGAAGACGTGGGAGCGGGGTCTGTTTCCATTTTGGTGGAGGAGTGGGAGCGTAGACTTTATCCTGTTTGATGCAGGAGTGGGAGCGGGGTCTGTTTCCAGTTTGATGGAGGATGGGAGCTGGGTCTGTTTCCAGTTTGATGGAGGAGCGGGAGCGGGGTCTGTTTCCATTTTGATGGAGGAGTGGGAGCGGGGACTGTTTCCTGTTTGATGGAGGAGTGGGAGCGGGGACTGTTTCCAGTTTGATGGAGGAGTGGGAGCGGGGTCTGTTTCCATTTTGATGGAGGATTGGGAGCGGGGACTGTTTCCTGTTCGATGGAGGAGTTGGAGCGGGGACTGTTTCCATTTTGATGGAGGAGTGGGGCGGGGACCGTTTCCATTTTGATGAAGGAGTGGGAGCGGGGACTGTTTCCAGTTTGGTGGATTAGTGGGAGCTGGGACTGTTTCCAGTTTGATGGAGGAGTGGGAGCGGGGACTGTTCCAATTTTGATGAAGGAGTGGGAGCGGGGACTGTTTCCTGTTTGATGGAGGAGTTGGTGCGTGGACTGTTTCCATTTTGATGGAGGAGTGGGGCGGGGTCTGTTTCCATTTTGATGAAGAAGTGGGAGCGGGGACTGTTTCCGTTTTGATGGAGGAGTGGGGCGGGGTCTGTATCCATTTTGATGAAGAAGTGGGAGCGGTGACTGTTTCCATTTTGATGGAGGAGTGGGGCGAGGTCTGTATCCGTTTTGATGAAGAAGTGGGAGTGGGGTCTGTTTCCATTTTGGTGGAGGAGTGGGAGCGTAGAATTTTTCCAGTTTGATGGAGGAGTGGGAGCGTGGTCTGTTTCCAGTTTGATGGAGGAGTGGGAGCTGGGTCTATTTCCAGTTTGATGGAGGAGTGGGAGCGGGGACTGTGTCCAGCCTGATGAGGATTGGGAGCGGGGTCTGTTTCCAGTTTGATGGAGGAGTGGGAGGGGGGTCTGCTTCCAGTTTGATGGTGCAGTGGGAGCAGTGCCTGTGTCCAGTTTGATGGCGGAGTGGAGCGGGGTCTGTGTCCATTTGATGGCGGAGTTGGAGCGGCGTCTGTTAACAATTTGATGGAGCAGGGGGAGCGGGGTCTGTTTCCAGTTTGTTGGAGGAGTGGGAGCGGGGTCTGCTTCCACTTTAACGGAGGAGTGGGAGCGGGGTCTGTGTCCAGTTTGATGGCCAAGTGGGAGCAGGTTCTGTTTCCAGTTTGATGGCGAAGTGGGAGCAGTGTCTGTGTCCAGTTTGATGGAAGAGTGGGAGCGGGTTCTGCTTCCAATTTGATGGAGGAGTGGGAGCGGGGTCTGTTTCCAGTTTGATGGAGGAGTGGGAGCGCGGACTGTTTCCATTTTGATGGAGGAGTTGGAGCGCGGACTGTTTCCAGTTTGATGGAGGAGTGCGAGAGGGGACTGCTTCCATTTTGATGGAGGAGAGGGAGCGCGGACTGTTTAAAGTTTGATGGAGGAGTGGGAGCGGGGACTGTTTCCAGTTTGATGGAGGAGTGGGAGCGGGGACTGTTTCCATTTTGATGGAGGAGTGGGGCGGGGTCTGTTCCCATTTTGATGAAGTGGGAGCGGGGTTTGTTTCCATTTTGGTGGAGGAGTGGGAGCGTAGACTTTATCCTGTTTGATGCAGGAGTGGGAGCGGGGTCTGTTTCCGGTTTGATGGAGGAGTGGGGCGGGGTCTGTATCCATTTTGATGAAGAAGTGGGAGTGGTGACTCTTTCCATTTTGATGGAGGAGTGGGGCGATGTCGGAATCCATTTTGATGAAGACGTGGGAGCGGGGTCTGTTTCCATTTTGGTGGAGGAGTGGGAGCGGAGACTTTATCCTGTTTGATGCAGGAGTGGGAGCGGGGTCTGTTTCCAGTTTGATGGAGGATGGGAGCTGGGTCTGTTTCCAGTTTGATGGAGGAGTGGGAGCGGGGTCTGTTTCCATTTTGATGGAGGAGGGGGAGCGGGGACTGTTTCCTGTTTGATGGAGGAGTGGGAGCGGGGACTGTTTCCAGTTTGATGGAGGAGTGGGAGCGGGGTCTGTTTCCATTTTGATGGAGGATTGGGAGCGGGGACTGTTTCCTGTTCGATGGAGGAGTTGGAGCGGGGACTGTTTCCATTTTGATGGAGGAGTGGGGCGGGGACTGTTTCCATTTTGATGAAGGAGTGGGAGCGGGGACTGTTTCCAGTTTTGTGGATCAGTGGGAGCTGGGACTGTTTGCAGTTTGATGGAGGAGTGGGAGCGGGGACTGTTCCAATTTTGATGAAGGAGTGGGAGCGGGGACTGTTTCCTGTTTGATGGAGGAGTTGGTGCGTGGACTGTTTCCATTTTGATGGAGGAGTGGGGCGGGGTCTGTTTCCATTTTGATGAAGAAGTGGGAGCGGAGACTGTTTCCGGTTTGATGGAGGAGTGGGGCGGGGTCTGTATCCATTTTGATGAAGAAGTGGGAGCGGTGACTGTTTCCATTTTGATGGAGGAGTGGGGCGAGGTCTGTATCCGTTTTGATGAAGAAGTGGGTGCGGGGTCTGTTTCCATTTTGGTGGAGGAGTGGGAGCGTAGACTTTTTCCAGTTTGATGGAGGAGTGGGAGCGTGGTCTGTTTCCAGTTTGATGGAGGAGTGGGAGCTGGGTCTGTTTCCAGTTTGATGGAGGAGTGGGAGCGGGGTCTGTTTCCATTTTGATGGAGGAGTGGGAGCGGGGACTGTTTCCTATTTGATGGAGGAGTGGAAGCGGGGACTGTTTCCAGTTTGATGGAGGAGTGGGAGCGGGGTTTGTTTTCATTTTGATGGAGGAGTGGGAGCGGGCACTGTTTCCTGTTTGATGGAGGAGTGGGAGTGGGGACTGTTTACAGTTTGATGGAGGAGTGGGAGCTGGGTCTGGGTCTGTTTCCATTTTGATGGAGGAGTGGGAGCGGGGACTGTTTCCTGTTCGATGGAGGAGTTGGAGCGGGGACTGTTTCCATTTTGATGGAGGAGTGGGGCGGGGACTGTTCCATTTTGATGGAGGAGTGGGAGCGGGGACTGTTTCCAGTATGGTGGAGGAGTGGGAGCATTGACTGTTTGCAGTTTGATGGAGGAGTGGGAGCGGGGTCTGTTTCCAGTTTGATGGAGGAGTGGGAGAGGGGACTGATTCCAGTTTGATGGAGGATTGGGAGCGTGGACTGTTTCCATGTTGATGAAGGAGTGGGAGCGGGGCCTGTTTCCTGTTTGATGGAGGAGTTGGAGCGGGGAATGTTTAAAGTTTGATGGAGGTGTGGGAGCGGGGACTGTTTCCATTTTGATGTAGGAGTGGTAGCGTGGTCTGTTTCCAGTTTGATGGATCAGTGGGAGCTGGGACTGTTTCCAGTTTGATGGAGGAGTGGGAACGGGGACTGTTCCAATTTTGATGAAGGAGTGGGAGCGGGGACTGTTTCCTGTTTGGTGGAGGAGTTGGTGCGTGTACTGTTTCCATTTTGATGGAGGAGTGGGGCGGGGTCTGTTTCCATTTGTATGAATAAGTGGGAGCGGGGACTGTTTCCGGTTTGATGGAGGAGTGGGGCGGGGTCTGTATCCATTTTGATTAAGAAGTAGGACGGCACAGTGGCGCAGTGGTTAGCACCGCAGCCTCATAGCTCCAGGGACCCGGGTTCGATTCTGGGTACTGCCTGTGTGGAGTTTGCAAGTTCTCCCTGTGTCTGCGTGGGTTTTCTCCGGGTGCTCCGGTTTCCTCCCACAAGCCAAAAGACTTGCAGGTTGATAGGTAAATTGGCCATTATAAATTGTCACTAGTATAGGTAGGTGGTAGGGAAATATAGGGATAGGTGGGGAAGTGGTAGGAATATGGGATTAGTGTAGGATTAGTATAAATGGGTGGTTGATGTTCGGCACAGGCTCGGTGGGCCGAAGGGCCTGTTTCAGTGCTGTATCTCTAATCTAATCTAGGAGCGGTGACTGTTTCCGGTTTGATGGAGGAGTGGGGTGAGGTCTGTATCCATTTTGATGAAGAAGTGGGAGCGGGGTCTGTTTCCATTTTGGTGGAGGAGTGGGAGCGTAGACTTTTTCCAGTTTGATGGAGGAGTGGGAGCGTGGTCTGTTTCCAGTTTGATGGAGGAGTGGGAGCTGGGTCTGTATCCAGTTAGATGGAGGAGTGGGAGCGGGGTCTGTTTCCATTTTGATGAAGGAGTGGGAGCGGGGACTGTTTCCTGTTTGATGGAGGACTGGGAGCGTTGACTGTTTGCAGTTTGATGAAAGAGTGGGAGCGGGGTCTGTTTCCAGTTTGATGGAGGAGTATGAGCGGGGACTGATTCCAGTTTGATGGAGTAGTGGGAGCGTGGACTGTTTCCAGTTTGATGGAGGAGTGGGAGCGTAGACTTTTTCCAGTTTGATGGAGGAGTATGAGCGGGGACTGATTCCAGTTTGATGGAGTAGTGGGAGCGTGGTCTGTTTCCAATTTGATGGAGGAGTGGGAGCTGGGTCTGTTTCCAGTTTGATGGAGGAGTGGGAGCGGGGACTGTTTCCTGTTTGATGGAGGAGTGGAGCGGGGTCTGTGTCCAATTGATGGCGGAGTTGGAGCGGCGTCTGTTAACAATTTGATGGAGCAGTGGGAGCGGGGTCTGTTTCCAGTTTGTTGGAGGAGTGGGAGCGGGGTCTGCTTCCACTTTAACGGAGGAGTGGGAGTGGGGTCTGTGTCCAGTTTGATGGCGAAGTGGGAGCAGGTTCTGTTTCCAGTTTGATGGCTAAGTGGGAGCAGGTTCTGTTTCCAGTTTGATGGCGAAGTGGGAGCAGGGTCTGTGTCCAGTTTGATGGAAGAGTGGGAGCGGGTTCTGCTTCCAATCTGATGGAGGAGTGGGAGCGGGGTCTGTTTCCAGTTTGATGGAAAAGTGGGAGCGCGGACTGTTTCCATTTTGATGGAGGAGTTGGAGCGCGGACTGTTTCCAGTTTGATGGAGGAGTGCGAGAGGGGACTGCTTCCATTTTGATGGAGGAGAGGGAGCGCGGACTGTTTAAAGTTTGATGGAGGAGTGGGAGCGGGGACTGTTTCCAGTTTGATGGAGGAGTGGGAGCGGGGACTGTTTCCATTTTGATGGAGGAGTGGGGCGGGGTCTGTTCCCATTTTGATGAAGAAGTGGGAGCGGGGTCTGTTTCCATTTTGGTGGAGGAGTGGGAGCGTAGACTTTATCCTGTTTGATGCAGGAGTGGGAGCGGGGTCTGTTTCCGGTTTGATGGAGGAGTGGGGCGGGGTCTGTATCCATTTTGATGAAGAAGTGGGAGTGGTGACTCTTTCCATTTTGATGGAGGAGTGGGGCGATGTCGGAATCCATTTTGATGAAGACGTGGGAGCGGGGTCTGTTTCCATTTTGGTGGAGGAGTGGGAGCGTAGACTTTATCCTGTTTGATGCAGGAGTGGGAGCGGGGTCTGTTTCCAGTTTGATGGAGGATGGGAGCTGGGTCTGTTTCCAGTTTGATGGAGGAGTGGGAGCGGGGTCTGTTTCCATTTTGATGGAGGAGTGGGAGCGGGGACTGTTTCCTGTTTGATGGAGGAGTGGGAGCGGGGACTGTTTCCTGATCGATGGAGGAGTTGGAGCGGGGACTGTTTCCATTTTGATGGAGGAGTGGGGCGGGGACTGTATCCATTTTGATGAAGGAGTGGGAGCGGGGACTGTTTCCAGTTTGGTGGATCATTGGGAGCTGGGACTGTTTCCAGTTTGATGGAGGAGTGGGAGCGGGGACTGTTCCAATTTTGATGAAGGAGTGGGAGCGGGGACTGTTTCCTGTTTGATGGAGGAGTTGGTGCGTGGACTGTTTCCATTTTGATGGAGGAGTGGGGCGGGGTCTGTTTCCATTTTGATGAAGAAGTGCGAGCGGGAACTGTTTCCGGTTTGATGGAGGAGTGGGGCGGGGTCTGTTTCTTTTTTGGTGGAGGAGTGGGAGCGTAGACTTTTTCCAGTTTGATGGAGGAGTGGGAGCGTGGTCTGTTTCCATTTTGATGGAGGAGTGGGAGCTGGGTCTGTTTCCAGTTTGATGGAGGAGTGGGAGCGGGGTCTGTTTCCATTTTGATGGAGGAGTGGGAGCGGGGACTGTTTCCTGTTTGATGGAGGAGTGGGAGCGGGGACTGTTTCCAGTTTGATGGAGGAGTGGGAGCGGGGTTTGTTTCCATTTTGATGGAGGAGTGGGAGCGGGGACTGTTTCCATTTTGATGAAGGAGTGGAAGCGGGGACTGTTTCCTGTTTGATGGAGGACTGGGAGCGTTGACTGTTTGCAGTTTGATGGAGGAGTGGGAGCGGGGTCTGTTTCCAGTTTGATGGAGGAGTGTGAGCGGGGACTGATTCCAGTTTGATGGAGTAGTGGGAGCGTGGACTGTTTCCAGTATGGTGGAGGAGTGGGAGCGTAGACTGTTTGCAGTTTGGTGGAGGAGTGGTTTCGGGGTCTGTTTCCAGTTTGATGGAGGAGTGGGCTAGGGGACTGATTCCAGTTTGATGGAGGATTGGGAGCGTGGACTGTTTCCATTTTGATGAAGGAGTGGGAGCGGGGCCTGTTTCCTGTTTGATGGAGGAGTTGGAGCGGGGAATGTTTCCAGTTTGATGGAGGTGTGGGAGCGGGGACTGTTTCCATTTTGATGTAGGAGTGGGAGCGTGGTCTGTTTCCAGTTTGATGGATCAGTGTGAGCTGGGACTGTTTCCAGTTTGATGGAGGAGTGGGAACGGAGACTGTTCCAATTTTGATGAAGGAGTGGGAGCGGGGACTGTTTCCTGTTTGGTGGAGGAGTTGGTGCGTGCACTGTTTCCATTTTGATGGAGGAGTGGGGCGGGGTCTGTTTCCATTTGTATGAATAAGTGGGAGCGGGGACTGTTTCCGGTTTGATGGAGGAGTGGGGCGGGGTCTGTATCCATTTTGATGAAGAAGTAGGAGCGGGGACTGTATCCAGTTAGATGGAGGAGTGGGAGCGGGGTCTGTTTCCATTTTGATGAAGGAGTGGGAGAGGGGACTGTTTCCTGTTTGATGGAGGACTGGGAGCGTTGACTGTTTGCAGTTTGATGGAGGAGTGGGAGCGGGGTCTGTTTCCAGTTTGATGGAGGAGTGTGAGCGGGGACTGATTCCAGTTTGATGGAGCAGTGGGAGCGTGGACTGTTTCCAGTTTGATGGAGGAGTGGGAGCGTAGAATTTTTCCAGTTTGTTGGAGGAGTGGGAGCGTGGTCTGTTTCCAGTTTGATGGAGGAGTGGGAGCTGGGTCTGTTTCCAGTTTGATGGAGGAGTGGGAGCGGGGACTGTTTCCTGTTTGATGGAGGAGTGGGAGCGGGGACTGTTTCCTGTTTGATGGAGGAGTGGGAGCTGGGTCTGTTTCCAGTTGATTGGAGGATTGGGAGCAGTGCCTGTGTCCAGTTTGATGGCGGAGTGGAGCGGGGTCTGTGTCCATTTGATGGCGGAGTTGGAGCGGCTTCTGTTAACAATTTGATGGAGCAGTGGGAGCGGGGTCTGTTTCCAGTTTGTTGGATGAGTGGGAGCGGGGTCTGCTTCCACTTTAACGGCGGTGTGGGAGCGGGGTCTGTGTCCAGTTTGATGGCGAAGTGGGAGCAGGTTCTGTTTCCAGTTTGATGGCGAAGTGGGAGCGGGGACTGTTTCCATTTTGAAGGAGGAGTTGGAGCGCGGACTGTTTCCAGTTTGATGGAGGAATGCGAGCGGGGACTGCTTCCATTTTGATGGAGGAGAGGGAGCGCGGACTGTTTCCAGTTTGATGGAGGAGTGGGAGCGGGGACTGTTTCCATTTTGATGGAGGAGTGGGGCGGGGTCTGTTCCCATTTTGATGAAGAAGTGGGAGCGGGGACTGTTTCCGGTTTGATGGAGGAGTGGGGCGGGGTCTGTATCCATTTTGCTGAAGAAGTGGGAGTGGTGACTCTTTCCATTTTGATGGAGGAGTGGGGCGATGTCGGTATACATTTTGATGAAGACGTGGGAGCGGGGTCTGTTCCCATTTTGGTGGAGGAGTGGGAGCGTAGACTTTATCCTGTTTGATGCAGGAGTGGGAGCGGGGTCTGTTTCCAGTTTGATGGAGGATGGGAGCTGGGTCTGTTGCCAGTTTGATGGAGGAGTGGGAGCGGGGTCTGTTTCCATTTTGATGGAGGAGTGGGAGCGGGGACTGTTTCCTGTTTGATGGAGGAGTGGGAGCGGGGACTGTTTCCTGTTTGATGGAGGAGTGGGAGCGGGGTCTGTTTCCATTTTGATGGTGGATTGGGAGCGGGGACTGTTTCCTGTTCGATGGAGGAGTTGGAGCGGGGACTGTTTCCATTTTGATGGAGGAGTGGGGCGGGGACTGTTTCCATTTTGATGAAGGAGTGGGAGCGGGGACTGTTTCCAGTTTGGTGGATCAGTGGGAGCTGGGAATGTTTCCAGTTTTATGGAGGAGTGGGAGCGGGGACTGTTCCAATTTTGATGAAGGAGTGGGAGCGGGGACTGTTTCCTGTTTGATGGAGGAGTTGGTGCGTGGACTGTTTCCATTTTGATGGAGGAGTGGGGCGGGGTCTATTTCCATTTTGATGAAGAAGTGGGAGCGGGGACTGTTTCCGGTTTGATGGAGGAGTGGGGCGGGGTCTGTATCCATTTTGATGAAGAAGTGGGAGCGTTGACTGTTTCCATTTTGATGGAGGAGTGGGGCGAGGTCTGTATCCGTTTTGATGAAGAAGTGGGAGCGGGGTCTGTTTCCATTTTGATGGAGGAGTGGGGCGGGGTCTGTTCCCATTTTGATGAAGAAGTGGGAGCGGGGACTGTTTCCGGTTTGATGGAGGAGTGGGGCGGAGTCTGTATCCATTTTGATGAAGAAGTGGGAGTGGCGACTCTTTCCATTTTGATGGAGGAGTGGGGCGATGTCGGAATCCATTTTGATGAAGACGTGGGAGCGGGGTCTGCTTCCATTTTGGTGGAGGTGTGGGAGCGTACACTTTATCCTGTTTGATGCAGGAGTGGGAGCGGGGTCTGTTTCCAGTTTGATGGAGGATGGGAGCTGGGTCTGTTTCCAGTTTGATGGAGGAGTGGGAGCGGGGTCTGTTTCCATTTTGATGGAGGAGTGGGAGCGGGGACTGTTTCCTGTTTGATGGAGGAGTGGGAGCGGGGACTGTTTCCAGTTTGATGGAGGAGTGGGAGCGGGGTCTGTTTCCATTTTGATGGAGGATTGGGAGCGGGGACTGTTTCCTGTTCGATGGAGGAGTTGGAGCGGGGACTGTTTCCATTTTGATGGAGGAGTGGGGCGGGGACTGTTTCCATTTTGATGAAGGAGTGGGAGCGGGGACTGTTTCCAGTTTGGAGGATCAGTGGGAGCTGGGACTGTTTCCAGTTGGATGGAGGAGTGGGAGCGGGGACTGTTCCAATTTTGATGAAGGAGTGGGAGCGGGGACTGTTTCCTGTTTGATGGAGGAGTTGGTGCGTGGACTGTTTCCATTTTGATGGAGGGGTGGGGCGGTGTCTGTTTCCATTTTGATGAAGAAGTGGGAGCGGGGACTGTTTCCGGTTTGATGGAGGAGTGGGGCGGGGTCTGTATCCATTTTGATGAAGAAGTGGGAACGGTGACTGTTTCCATTTTGATGGAGGAGTGGGGCGAGGTCTGTATCCGTTTTGATGAAGAAATGGGAGCGGGGTCTGTTTCCATTTTGGTGGAGGAGTGGGAGCGTAGACTTTTTCCAGTTTGATGGAGGAGTGGGAGCGTGGTCTGTTTCCAGTTTGATGGAGGAGTGGGAGCTGGGTCTGTTTCCAGTTTGATGGAGGAGTGGGAGCGGGGTTTGTTTCCATTTTGATGGAGGAGTGGGAGCGGGGACTGTTTGCTGTTTGATGGAGGAGTGGGAGCGGGAACTGTTTCCAGTTTGATGGAGGAGTGGGAGCGGGGTCTGTTTCCATTTTGATGGAGGAGTGGGAGCGGGGACTGTTTCCTGTTTGATGGAGGAGTGGGAGCGAGGACTGTTTCCAGTTTGATGCAGGAGTGGGAGCGGGGTCTGGGTCTGTTTCCATTTTGATGGAGGAGTGGGAGCGGGGACAGTTTCCTGTTCGATGGAGGAGTTGGAGCGGGGACTGTTTCCATTTTGATGGTGCAGTGGGGCGGGGACTGTTTCCATTTTGATGGAGGAGTGGGGCGGGGACTGTTTCCATTTTGATGAAGGAGTGGGAGCGGGGACTGTTTCCAGTTTGGAGGATCAGTGGGAGCTGGGACTGTTTCCAGTTGGATGGAGGAGTGGGAGCGGGGACTGTTCCAATTTTGATGAAGGAGTGGGAGCGGGGACTGTTTCCTGTTTGATGGAGGAGTTGGTGCGTGGACTGTTTCCATTTTGATGGAGGGGTGGGGCGGTGTCTGTTTCCATTTTGATGAAGAAGTGGGAGCGGGGACTGTTTCCGGTTTGATGGAGGAGTGGGGCGGGGTCTGTATCCATTTTGATGAAGAAGTGGGAACGGTGACTGTTTCCATTTTGATGGAGGAGTGGGGCGAGGTCTGTATCCGTTTTGATGAAGAAATGGGAGCGGGGTCTGTTTCCATTTTGGTGGAGGAGTGGGAGCATAGACTTTTTCCAGTTTGATGGAGGAGTGGGAGCGTGGTCTGTTTCCAGTTTGATGGAGGAGTGGGAGCTGGGTCTGTTTCCAGTTTGATGGAGGAGTGGGAGCGGGGTTTGTTTCCATTTTGATGGAGGAGTGGGAGCGGGGACTGTTTGCTGTTTAATGGAGGAGTGGGAGCGGGAACTGTTTCCAGATTGATGGAGGAGTGGGAGCGGGGTCTGTTTCCATTTTGATGGAGGAGTGGGAGCGGGGACTGTTTCCTGTTTGATGGAGGAGTGGGAGCGAGGACTGTTTCCAGTTTGATGCAGGAGTGGGAGCGGGGTCTGGGTCTGTTTCCATTTTGATGGAGGAGTGGGAGCGGGGACAGTTTCCTGTTCGATGGAGGAGTTGGAGCGGGGACTGTTTCCATTTTGATGGTGGAGTGGGGCGGGGACTGTTCCATTTTGATGCAGGAGTGGGAGCGCTGACTGTTTCCAGTTTGGTGGATGAGTGGGAGCGTTGACTGTTTGCAGTATGATGGAGGAGTGGGAGCGGGGTCTGTTTCCAGTTTGATGGAGGAGTGGGAGAGGGGACTGATTCCAGTTTGATGGAAGATTGGGAGCGTGGACTGTTTCCAGTTTGATGGAGGAGTGGGAGCGGGTACTGTTTCCATTTTGATGAAGGAGTGGGAGCGGGGTCTGTTTCCTTTTTGATGGAGGAGTTGGAGCGGGTAATGTTTCCAGTTTGATGGAGGAGTGGGAGCGGGGACTGTTTCCATTTTGATGTAGGAGTGGGAGCGTGGTCTGTTTCCAGTTTGATGGATCAGTGGGAGCGGGGACTGTTTCCGGTTTGATGGAGGAGTGGGGCGGGGTCTGTATCCATTTTGATGAAGAAGTGGGAGCGGTGACTGTTTCCATTGTGATGGAGGAGTGGGGCGAGGTATGTATCCATTTTGATGAAGAAGTGGGAGCGGTTTCTGTTTCCATTTTGGTGGAGGAGTGGGAGCGTAGACTTTTTCCAGTTTAATGGAGGAGTGGGAGCGTGGTCTGTTTCCAGTTTGATGGAGGAGTGGGAGCTGGGTCTGTTTCCATTTTGATGGAGGAGTGGGAGCGGGGAATGTTTCCTGTTTGATGGAGGAGTGGGAGCGGGGACTGTTTCCAGTTTGATGGAGGAGTGGGAGCGGGGTCTGTTTCCATTTTGATGTAGGAGTGGGAGCGGGGACTGTTTCCTGTTCGATGGAGGAGTGGGAGCGGGGACTGATTCCAGTTTGATGGAGGAGTGGGAGCGTGGACTGATTCCAGTTTGATGGAGGAGTGGGAGCGGGTACTGTTTCCATTTTGATGAAGGTGTGGGAGCGGGGCCTGTTTCCTGTTTGATGGAGGAGATGGAGCGGGAAATATTTCCAGTTTGATGGAGGAGTGGGAGCGGGGACTGTTTCCATTGCGATGGAGGAGTGGGAGCGTGGTCTGTTTCCTGTTTGATGGATCAGTGGGAGCTGGGACTGTTTCCAGTTTGATGGAGGAGTGGGAGCGGGGACTGTTCCAATTTTGATGAAGGAGTGGGAGCAGGGACTGTTTCCATTTTGATGAAGGAGTGGGAGCGGGACCTGTTTCCTGTTTGATGGAGGAGTTGGAGCGGGGAATGTTTCCAGTTTGATGGAGGAGTGGGAGCGGGTACTGTTTCCATTTTGATGGAGGAGTGGGAGCGTGGTCTGTTTCCAGTTTGATGGATCAGTGGGAGCTGGGACTGTTTCCAGTTTGATGGAGGAGTGGGAGCGGGGACTGTTCCAATTTTGATGAAGGAGTGGGAGCAGGGACTCTTTCTTGTTTGATGGAGGAGTTGGTGCGTGGACTGTTTCCAGTTTGATGGAGGAGTGGGAGCGGGAACTGTTTCCAGTTTGAAGGAGGAGTGGGAGCTGTGACTGTTTCCAGTTTGATGGAGGAGTGTGGCGGGGTCTGTTTCCAGTTTGATGGTGGAGTGGGAGTGGGGTCTGTTTCCATTTTGATGGAGGAGTGTGGCGGGGTCTGTTTCCATTTTGATCGAGGAGTGGGAGCGGGGACTGTTTCCAGTTTGATGTAGGAGTGGGAGCGGGGACTGTTACCAGTTTAATGGAGGAGTGGCAGCTGGGACTGTTTCCAGTTTGATGGAGGAGTGGGAGCGGGTTCTGTTTCCATTTTGATGGAGGTGTGGGGCGAGGTTTGTATCCGTTTTGATGAAGAAGTGGGAACGGTGACTGTTTCCATTTCGATGGAGGAGTGGGGCGAGGTCTGTATCCGTTTTGATGAAGAAATGGGAGCGGGGTCTGTTTCCATTTTGGTGGAGGAGTGGGAGCGTAGTCTTTTTCCAGTTTGATGGAGGAGTGGGAGCGTGGTCTGTTTCCAGTTTGATGGAGGAGTGGGAGCTGGGTCTGTTTCCAGTTTGATGGAGGAGTGGGACCGGTGTTTGTTTCCATTTTGATGGAGGAGTGGGAGCGGGGACTGTTTGCTGTTTGATGGAGGAGTGGGAGCGGGGACTGTTTCCAGTTTGATGGAGGAGTGGGAGCGGGGTCTGTTTCCATTTTGATGGAGGAGTGGGAGCGGGGACTGTTTCCTGTTTGATGGAGGAGTGGGAGCGAGGACTGTTTCCAGTTTGATGGAGGAGTGGGAGCGGGGTCTGGGTCTGTTTCCATTTTGATGGAGGAGTGGGAGCGGGGACTGTTTCCTGTTCGATGGAGGAGTTGGAGCGGGGACTGTTTCCATTTTGATGGAGGAGTGGGGCGGGGACTGTTCCATTTTGATGGAGGAGTGGGAGCGTTGACTGTTTGCAGTTAGATGGAGGAGTGGGAGCGGGATCTGTTTCCAGTTTGATGGAAGATTGGGAGCGTGGACTGTTTCCAGTTTGATGGAGGAGTGGGAGCGGGTACTGTTTCCATTTTGATGAAGGAGTGGGAGCGGGGTCTGCTTCCTTTTTGATGGAGGAGTTGGAGCGGGGAATGTTTCCAGTTTGATGGAGGAGTGGGAGCGGGGACTGTTTCCATTTTGATGTAGGAGTGGGAGCGTGGTCTGTTTCCAGTTTGATGGATCAGTGGGAGCTGGGACTGTTTCCAGTTTGATGGAGGAGTGGGAACGGGGACTGTTCCAATTTTGATGAAGGAGTGGGAGCGGGGACTGTTTCCTGTTTGATGGAGGAGTTGGTGCGTGGACTGTTTCCATTTTGATGCAGGAGTGGGGCGGGGTCTGTTTCCATTTTGATGAAGAAGTGGGAGCGGGGACTGTTTCCGGTTTGATGGAGGAGTGGGGCGGGGTCTGTATCCATTTTGAAGAAGAAGTGGGAGCGGTGACTGTTTCCATTTTGATGGAGGAGTGGGGCGAGGTATGTATCCATTTTGATGAAGAAGTGGGAGCGGGGTCTGTTTCCATTTTGGTGGAGGAGTGGGAGCGTAGAGTTTTTCCAGTTTAATGGAGGAGTGGGAGCGTGGTCTGTTTCCAGTTTGATGGAGGAGTGGGAGCTGGGTCTGTTTCCATTTTGATGGAGGAGTGGGAGCGGGGACTGTTTCCTGTTTGATGGAGGAGTGGGAGCGGGGACTGTTTCCAGTTTGATGGAGTAGTGGGAGCGGGGTCTGTTTCCATTTTGATGTATGAGTGGGAGCGGGGACTGTTTCCTGTTCGATGGAGGAGTGGGAGCGGGGACTGATTCCAGTTTGATGGAGGAGTGGGAGCGTGGACTGATTCCAGTTTGATGGAGGAGTGGGAGCGGGTACTGTTTCCATTTTGATGAAGGAGTGGGAGCGGGGCCTGTTTCCTGTTTGATGGAGGAGATGGAGCGGGGAATATTTCCAGTTTGATGGAGGAGTGGGAGCGGGGACTGTTTCCATTTCGATGGAGGAGTGGGAGCGTGGTCTGTTTCCTGTTGGATGGATCAGTGGGAGCTGGGACTGTTTCCAGTTTGATGGAGGAGTGGGAGCGGGGACTGTTCCAATTTTGATGAAGGAGTGGGAGCAGGGACTGTTTCTTGTTTGATGGAGGAGTTGGTGCGTGGACTGTTTCCAGTTAGATGGAGCAGTGGGAGCGGGAACTGTTTCCAGTTTGATGGAGGAGTGAGAGCGGGTACTGTTTCCATTTTGATGAAGGAGTGGGAGCGGGACCTGTTTCCTGTTTGATGGAGGAGTTGGAGCGGGGAATGTTTCCAGTTTGATGGAGGAATGGGAGCGGGGGCTGTTTCCATTTTGATGGAGGAGTGGGAGCGTGGTCTGTTTCCAGTTTGATGGATCAGTGGGAGCTGGGACTGTTTCCAGTTTGATGGAGGAGTGGGAGCGGGGACTGTTCCAAATTTGATGAAGGAGTGGGAGCAGGGACTGTTTCTTGTTTGATGGAGGAGTTGGTGCGTGGACTGCTTCCAGTTTGATGGAGGAGTGGGAGCGGGAACTGTTTCCAGTTTGAAGGAGGAGTGGGAGCTGTGACTGTTTCCAGTTTGATGGAGGAGTGTGGCGGGGTCTGTTTCCAGTTTGATGGTGGAGTGGGAGTGGGGTCTGTTTCCATTTTGATGGAGGAGTGTGGCGGGGTCTGTTTCCATTTTGATCGAGGAGTGGGAGCGGGGACTGTTTCCAGTTTGATGTAGGAGTGGGAGCGGGGACTGTTACCAGTTTAATGGAGGAGTGGCAGCTGAGACTGTTTCCAGTTTGATGGAGGAGTGGGAGCGGGTTCTGTTTCCATTTTGATGGAGGTGTGGGGCGAGGTTTGTATCCGTTTTGATGAAGAAGTGGGAACGGTGACTGTTTCCATTTTGATGGAGGAGTGGGGCGAGGTCTGTATCCGTTTTGATGAAGAAATGGGAGCGGGGTCTGTTTCCATTTTGGTGGAGGAGTGGGAGCGTAGACTTTTTCCAGTTTGATGGAGGAGTGGGAGCGTTGTCTGTTTCCAGTTTGATGGAGGAGTGGGAGCTGGGTCTGTTTCCAGTTTGATGGAGGAGTGGGAGCGGGTTTTGTTTCCATTTTGATGGAGGAGTGGGAGCGGGGACTGTTTGCTGTTTGATGGAGGAGTGGGAGCGGGGACTGTTTCCAGTTTGATGGAGAAGTGGGAGCGGGGTCTGGGTCTGTTTCCATTTTGATGGAGGATTGGGAGCGGGGACTGTTTCCTGTTCGATGGAGGAGTTGGAGCGGGGACTGTTTCCATTTTGATGGAGGAGTGGGGCGGGGACTTTTCCATTTTGATGGAGGAGTGGGAGCGGGGACTGTTTCCAGTTTGGTGGAGGAGTGGGAGCGTTGACTGTTTGCAGTTTGATTGAGGAGTGGGAGCGGGGTCTGTTTCCAGTTTGATGGAGGAGTGGGAGCGGGTACTGTTTCCATTTTGATGAAGGAGTGGGAGCGGCGTCTGTTTCCTTTTTGATGGAGGAGTTGGAGCGGGGAATGTTTCCAGTTTGATGGAGGAGTGGGAGCGGGGACTGTTTCCATTTTGATGTAGGAGTGGGAGCGTGGTCTGTTTCCAGTTTGATGGATCAGTGGGAGCTGGGACTGTTTCCAGTTTGATGGAGGAGTGGGAACGGGGACTGTTCCAATTTTGATGAAGGAGTGGGAGCGGGGACTGTTTCCTGTTTGATGGAGGAGTTGGTGCGTGGACTGTTTCCATTTTGATGCAGGAGTGGGGCGGGGTCTGTTTCCATTTTGATGAAGAAGTGGGAGCGGGGACTGTTTCCGGTTTGATGGAGGAGTGGGGCGGAGTCTGTATCCATTTTGATGAAGAAGTGGGAGCGGTGACTGTTTCCATTTTGATGGAGGAGTGGGGCGAGGTATGTATCCATTTTGATGAAGAAGTGGGAGCGGGGTCTGTTTCCATTTTGGTGGAGGAGTGGGAGCGTAGACTTTTTCCAGTTTAATGGAGGAGTGGGAGCATGGTCTGTTTCCAGTTTGATGGAGGAGTGGGAGCTGGGTCTGTTTCCATTTTGATGGAGGAGTGGGAGCGGGGACTGTTTCCTGTTTGATGGAGGAGTGGGAGCGGGGACTGTTTCCAGATTGATGGAGGAGTGGGAGCGGGGTCTGTTTCCATTTTTTTGTAGGAGTGGGAGCGGGGACTGTTTCCTGTTCGATGGAGGAGTGGGAGCGGGGACTGATTCCAGTTTGATGGAGGAGTGGGAGCGTGGACTGATTCCAGTTTGATGGAGGAGTGCGAGCGGGTACTGTTTCCATTTTGATGAAGGAGTGGGAGCGGTGCCTGTTTCCTGTTTGATGGAGGAGATGGAGCAGGGAATATTTCCAGTTTGATGGAGGAGTGGGAGCGGGGACTGTTTCCATTTCGATGGAGGAGTGGGAGCGTTGTCTGTTTCCTGTTTGATGGATCAGTGGGAGCTGGGACTGTTTCTTGTTTGATGGAGGAGTTGGTGCGTGGACTGTTTCCAGTTAGATGGAGCAGTGGGAGCGGGAACTGTTTCCAGTTTGATGGAGGAGTGGGAGCGGGTACTGCGTCCATTTTGATGAAGGAGTGGGAGCGGGACCTGTTTCCTGTTTGATGGAGGAGTTGGAGCGGGGAATGTTTCCAGTTTGATGGAGGAGTGGGAGCGGGGACTGTTTCCATTTTGATGGAGGAGTGGGAACGTGGTCTGTTTCCAGTTTGATGGATCAGTGGGAGCTGGGACTGTTTCCAGTTTGATGGAGGAGTGGGAGCGGGGACTGTTCCAATTTTGATGAAGGAGTGGGAGCAGGGACTGTTTCTTGTTTGATGGAGGAGTTGGTGCGTGGACTGTTTCCAGTTTGATGGAGGAGTGGGAGCGGGAACTGTTTCCAGTTTGAAGGAGGAGTGGGAGCTGTGACTGCTTCCAGTTTGATGGAGGAGTGTGGCGGGGTCTGTTTCCAGTTTGATGGTGGAGTGGGAGTGGGGTCTGTTTCCATTTTGATGGAGGAGTGTGGCGGGGGCTGTTTCCATTTTGATCGAGGAGTGGGAGCGGGGACTGTTTCCAGTTTGATGTAGGAGTGGGAGCGGGGACTGTTACCAGTTTAATGGTGGAGTGGCAGCTGGGACTGCTTCCAGTTTGATGGAGGAGTGGGAGCGGGTTCTGTTTCCATTTTGATGGAGGTGTGGGGCGAGGTTTGTATCCGTTTTGATGAAGAAGTGGGAGCGGGGTCTGTTTCCATTTTGGTGGAGGAGTGGGAGCGTGGACTGTTTCCATTTTGATGGAGGAGTGGGAGCGTGGTCTGTTTCCTGTTTGATGGATCAGTGGGAGCTGGGACTGTTTCCAGTTTGATGGAGGAGTGGGAGCGGGTTCTGTTCCAATTTTGATGAAGGAGTGGGAGCAGGGACTGTTTCTTGTCTGATGGAGGTGTTGGTGCGTGGACTGTTTCCAGTTTGATGGAGCAGTGGGAGCGGGAACTGTTTCCAGTTTGATGGAGGAGTGGGAGCGCGTACTGTTTCCATTTTGATGAAGGAGTGGGAGCGGGGCCTGTTTCCTGTTTGATGGAGGAGTTGGAGCGGGGAATGTTTCCAGTTTGATGGAGGAGTGGGAGCGGGGACTGTTTCCATTTTGATGGAGGAGTGGGAGCTGGGTCTGTTTCCAGTTTGATGGAGGAGTGGGAGCGGGGTTTGTTTCCATTTTGATGGAGGAGAGGGAGCGGGAACTGTTTGCTGTTTGATGGAGGAGTGGGAGCGGGGACTGTTTCCAGTTTGATGGAGGAGTGGGAGCGGGGTCTGTTTCCATTTTGATGGAGGAGTGGGAGCGGGGACTGTTTCCTGTTTGATGGAGGAGTGGGAGCGGGGACTGTTTCCAGTTTGATGGAGGAGTGGGAGCGGGGTCTGGGTCTGTTTCCATTTTGATGGAGGAGTGGGAGCGGGGACTGTTTCCTGTTCGATGGAGGAGTTGGAGCGGGGACTGTTTCCATTTTGATGGAGGAGTGGGGCGGGGACTGTTCCATTTTGATGGAGGAGTGGGAGCGGGGACTGTTTCCAGTTTGGTGGAGGAGTGGGAGCGTTGACTGTTTGCAGTTTGATGGAGGAGTGGGAGCGGGGTCTGTTTCCAGTTTGATGGAGGAGTGGGAGAGGGGACTGATTCCAGTTTGATGGAGGATTGGGAGCGTGGACTGTTTCCAGTTTGATGGAGGAGTGGGAGCGGGTACTGTTTCCATTTTGATGAAGGAGTGGGAGCGGGGCCTGTTACCTTTTTGATGGAGGAGTTGGAGCGGGGAATGTATCCAGTTTGATGGAGGAGTGGGAGCGGGGACTGTTTCCATTTTGATGGAGGAGTGGGAGCGTGGTCTGTTTCCTGTTTGATGGATCAGTGGGAGCTGGGACTGTTTCCAGTTTGATGGAGGATTGGGAGCGGGGTCTGTTCCAATTTTGATGAAGGAGTGGGAGCAGGGACTGTTTCTTGTCTGATGGAGGTGTTGGCGCGTGGACTGTTTCCAGTTTGATGGAGCAGTGGGAGCGGGAACTGTTTCCAGTTTGATGGAGGAGTGGGAGCGCGTACTGTTTCCATTTTGATGAAGGAGTGGGAGCGGGGCCTGTTTCCTGTTTGATGGAGGAGTTGGAGCGGGGAATGTTTCCAGTTTGATGGAGGAGTGGGAGCGGGGACTGTTTCCATTTTGATGGAGGAGTGGGAGCGTGGTCTCTTTCCAGTTTGATGGATCAGTGGGAGCTGGGACTGTTTCCAGTTTGATGGAGGAGTGGGAGCGGGGACTGTTGCAATTTTGATGAAGGAGTGGGAGCAGGTACTGTTTCTTGTTTGATGGAGGAGTTGGTGCGTGGACTGTTTCCAGTTTGATGGAGGAGTGGGAGCGGGAACTGTTTCCAGTTTGATGGAGGAGTGGGAGCTGTGACTGTTTCCAGTTTGATGGAGGAGTGTGGCGGGGTCTGTTTCCAGTTTGATGGTGGAGTGGGAGTGGGGTCTGCTTCCATTTTGATGGAGGAGTGTGGCGGGGTCTGTTTCCATTTCGATCAAGGAGTGGGAGCGGGGACTGTTTCCAGTTTGATGTAGGAGAAGGAGCGGGGACTGTTACCAGTTTAATGGAGGAGTGGCAGCTGGGACTGTTTCCAGTTTGATGGAGGAGTGGGAGCGGGTTCTGTTTTCATTTTGATGGAGGAGTGGGAGCGTGGCCTGTATCCATTTTGATGGAGGAGTGAGAGCGGGGACTGTTTCCAGTTTGATGGAGGAGAGGGAGCGGGGACTGTTCCCAGTTTGCTGGAGGAGTGGGAGCGGGGATTGTTTCCAGTTTGAATAAGGAGTGGGAGCGGTGTCTGTTTCAGTTTTGATGGAGGAGTGGGAGCTGCGACTGTTTCAGGTTTGATGGAGGAATGGGAGCGGGGTCTGTTTCTATTTTGATGGAGGAGTGGGAGCGGGGACTGTTTCCTGTTTGATGGAAGAGTGGGAGCGGGGACTGTTTCCAGTTTGATGGAGGAGTGGGAGCGGGGTCTGTTTCGATTTTGATGGAGGAGTGGGAGCGGGGACTGTTTCCTGTTCGATGGAGGAGTTGGAGCGGGGACTGTTTCCATTTTGATGAAGGAGTGGGAGCGGGGACTGTTTCCAGTTTGGTGGAGGAGTGGGAGCGTTGACTGTTTTCAGTTTGATGGAGGAGTGGGAGCGGGGTCTGTTTCCAGTTTGATGGAGGAGTGGGAGCGGGGACTGATGCCAGTTTGATGGAGGATTGGGAGCGTGGACTGTTTCCAGTTTGATGGAGGAGTGGGAGCGGGTACTGTTTCCATTTTGATGAAGGAGTGGGAGCGGGGCCTGTTTCCTGTTTGATGGAGGAGTTGGAGCGGGGAATGTTTCCAGTTTGATGTAGGAGTGGGTGCGGGGACTGTTCCCATTTTGATGGAGGAGTGGGAGCGTGGTCTGTTTCCTGTTTGATGGATCAGTGGGAGCTGGGACTGTTTCCAGTTTGATGGAGGAGTGGGAGTGGGGACTGTTCCAATTTTGATGAAGGAGTGGGAGCGGGGCCTGTTTCCTGTTTGATGGAGGAGTTGGAGCGGGGAATGCTTCCAATTTGATGGAGGAGTGGGAGCGAGGACTGTTTCCATTTTGATGGAGGAGTGGGAGCGTGGTCTGTTTCCAGTTTGATGGATCAGTGGGAGCTGGGACTGTTTCCAGTTTGATGGAGGAGTGGGAGCGGGGACTGTTCCAATTTTGATGAAGGAGTGGGAGCAGGGACCGTTTCTTGTTTGATGGAGGAGTTGCTGCGTGGACTGTTTCCAGTTTGATGGAGGAGTGGGAGCGGGAACTGTTTCCATTTAGATGGAGGAGTGGGAGCGTGGTCTGTTTCCTGTTTGATGGATCAGTGGGAGCTGGGACTGTTTCCAGTTTGATGGAGGAGTGGGAGCGGGGACTGATCCCAGTTTGTTGGAGGAGTGGGAGCGGGGACTGTTTCCAGTTTGAATAAGGAGTGGGAGCGGTGTCTGTTTCAATTTTGATGGAGGAGTGGGAGCGGCGACTGTTTCAGGTTTGATGGAGGAGTGGGAGCGGGGTCTGTTTCCATTTTGATGGAGGAGTGGGAGCGGGGACAGTTTCCTGTTTGATGGAGGAGTGGGAGCGGGGACTGTTTCCAGTTTGATGGAGGAGTGGGAGCGGGGTCTGTTTCCATTTTGATGGAGGAGTGGGAGCGGTGACTGTTTCCTGTTTGATGGAGGAGTTGGAGCGGGGACTGTTTCCATTTTGATGGAGGAGTGGGGCGGGGACTGTTTCCATTTTGATGAAGGAGTGGGAGCGGGGACTGTTTCCAGTTTGGTGGAGGAGTGGGAGCGGGATCTGTTTCCAGTTTGATGGAGGAGTGGGAGCGGGGACTGATTCCAGTTTGATGGAGGATTGGGAGCGTGGACTGTTTCCAGTTTGATGGAGGAGTGGGAGCGGGGCCTGTTTCCTGTTTGATGGAGGTGTTGGAGCGGGGAAGTTTTCCAGTTTGATGGAGGAGTGGGAGCGAGGACTGTTTCCATTTTGATGGAGGAGTGGGAGCGTGGTCTGTTTCCTGTTTGATGGATCAGTGGGAGCTGGGACTGTTTCCAGTTTGATGGAGGAGTGGGAGCGGGGTCTGTTCCAATTTTGATGAAGGAGTGGGAGCAGGGACTGTTTCTTGTTTGATGGAGGTGTTGGTGCGTGGACTGTTTCCAGTTTGATGGAGCAGTTTGAGCTGGAACTGTTTCCAGTTTGATGGAGGAGTGGGAGCGCGTACTGTTTCCATTTTGATGAAGGAGTGGGAGCGGGGCCTGTTTCCTGTTTGATGGAGGAGTTGGAGCGGGGAATGTTTCCAGTTTGATGGAGGAGTGGGAGCGGGGACTGTTTCCATTTTGATGGAGGAGTGGGAGCGTGGTCTGTTTCCAGTTTGATGGATCAGTGGGAGCTGGGACTGTTTCCAGTTTGATGGAGGAGTGGGAGCGGGGACTGTTCCAATTTTGATGAAGGAGTGGGAGCAGGGACTGTTTCTTGTTTGATGGAGGAGTTGGTGCGTGGACTGTTTCCAGTTTGATGGAGGAGTGGGAGCGGGAACTGTTTCCAGTTTGATGGAGGAGTGGGAGCTGTGACTGTTTCCAGTTTGATGGAGGAGTGTGGCGGGGTCTGTTTCCAGTTTGATGGTGGAGTGGGAGTGGGGTCTGCTTCCATTTTGATGGAGGTGTGTGGCGGGGTCTGTTTCCATTTTGATCAAGGAGTGGGAGCGGGGACTGTTTCCAGTTTGATGTAGGAGAAGGAGCGGGGACTGTTACCAGTTTAATGGAGGAGTGGCAGCTGGGACTGTTTCCAGTTTGATGGAGGAGTGGGAGCGGGTTCTGTTTTCATTTTGATGGAGGAGTGGGAGCGTGGCCTGTATCCATTTTGATGGAGGAGTGGGAGCGGGGACTGTTTCCAGTTTGATGGAGGAGAGGGAGCGGGGACTGTTCCCAGTTTGTTGGAGGAGTGGGAGCGGGGACTGTTTCCAGTTTGAATAAGGAGTGGGAGCGGTGTCTGTTTCAATTTTGATGGAGGAGTGGGAGCGGCGACTGTTTCAGGTTTGATGGAGGAGTGGGAGCGGGGTCTGTTTCTATTTTGATGGAGGAGTGGGAGCGGGGACTGTTTCCTGTTTGATGGAGGAGTGGGAGCGGGGACTGTTTCCAGTTTGATGGAGGAGTGGGAGCGGGGTCTGTTTCCATTTTGATGGAGGAGTGGGAGCGGGGACTGTTTCCTGTTCGATTGAGGAGTTGGAGCGGGGACTGTTTCCATTTTGATGGAGGAGTGAGGCGGGGACTGTTTCCATTTTGATGAAGGAGTGGGAGCGGGGACTGTTTCCAGTTTGGTGGAGGAGTGGGAGCGTTGACTGTTTTCAGTTTGATGGAGGAGTGGGAGCGGGGTCTGTTTCCAGTTTGATGGAGGAGTGGGAGCGGGGACTGATTCCTGTTTGATGGAGGATTGGGAGCGTGGACTGTTTCCAGTTTGATGGAGGAGTGGGAGCGGGTACTGTTTCCATTTTGATGAAGGAGTGGAGCGGGGCCTGTTTCCTGTTTGATGGAGGAGTTGGAGCGGGGAATGTTTCCAGTTTGATGTAGGAGTGGGTGCGGGGACTGTTTCCATTTTGATGGAGGAGTGGGAGCGTGGTCTGTTTCCTGTTTGATGGATCAGTGGGAGCTGGGACTGTTTCCAGTTTGATGGAGGAGTGGGAGCGGGGACTGTTCCAATTTTGATGAAGGAGTGGGAGCGGGGCCTGTTTCCTGTTTGATGGAGGAGTTGGAGCGGGGAATGTTTCCAATTTGTTGGAGGAGTGGGGGCGGGGACTGTTTCCATTTTGAATGAGGAGTGGGAGCGTGGTCTGTTTCCAGTTTGATGGACCAGTGGGAGCTGGGACTGTTTCCAAAATGATGGAGTAGTGGGAGCGGGGACTGTTCCAATTTTGATGAAGGAGTGGGAGCAGGGACTGTTTCTTGTTTGATGGAGGAGTTGCTGCGTGGACTGTTTCCAGTTTGATGGAGGAGTGGGAGCGGGAACTGTTTCCATTTTGATGGAGGAGTGGGAGCGTGGTCTGTTTCCAGTTTGATTGATCAGTGGGAGCTGGGACTGTTTCCAGTTTGATGGAGTAGTGGGAGCGGGGACTGTTCCCAGTTTGTTGGAGGAGTGGGAGCGGGGACTGTTTCCAGTTTGAATAAGGAGTGGGAGCGGTGTCTGTTTCAATTTTGATGGAGGAGTGGGAGCGGCGACTGTTTCCATTTTGATGGAGGAGTGGGAGCGGGGACAGTTTCCTGTTTGATGGAGGAGTGGGAGCGGGGACTGTTTCCAGTTTGATGGAGGAGTGGGAGCGGGGTCTGTTTCCATTTTGATGGAGGAGTGGGAGCGGGGACTGTTTCCTGTTTGATGGAGGAGTCGGAGCGGGGACTGTTTCCAGTTTGATGGAGGAGTGGGAGCGGGGTCTGTTTCCATTTTGATGGAGGAGTGGGAGCGGGGACTGTTTCCTGTTCGATGGAGGAGTTGGAGCGGGGACTGTTTCCATTTTGATGAAGGAGTGGGAGCGGGTACTGTTTCCATTTTGATGAAGGAGTGGGAGCGGGGCCTGTTTCCTGTTTGATGGAGGAGTTGGAGCGGGGAATGTTTCCAGTTTGATGGAGGAGTGGGAGCGGGGACTGTTTCCATTTTGATGGAGGAGTGGGAGCGTGGTCTGTTTCCTGTTTGATGGATCAGTGGGAGCTGGGACTGTTTCCAGTTTGATGGAGGAGTGGGAGCGGGGTCTGTTCCAATTTTGATGAAGGAGTGGGAGCAGGGACTGTTTCTTGTTTGATGGAGGTGTTGGTGCGTGGACTGTTTCCAGTTTGATGGAGCAGTGGGAGCTGGAACTGTTTCCAGTTTGATGGAGGAGTGGGAGCGCGTACTGTTTCCATTTTGATAAAGGAGTGGGAGCGGGGCCTGTTTCCTGTTTGATGGAGGAGTTGGAGCGGGGAATGTTTCCAGTTTGATGGAGGAGTGGGAGCGGGGACTGTTTCCATTTTGATGGAGGAGTGGGAGCGTGGTCTGTTTCCAGTTTGATGGATCAGTGGGAGCTGGGACTGTTTCCAGTTTGATGGAGGAGTGGGAGCGGGGACTGTTCCAATTTTGATGAAGGAGTGGGAGCAGGTACTGTTTCTTGTTTGATGGAGGAGTTGGTGCGTGGACTGTTTCCAGTTTGATGGAGGAGTGGGAGCGGGAACTGTTTCCAGTTTGATGGAGGAGTGGGAGCTGTGACTGTTTCCAGTTTGATGGAGTAGTGTGGCGGGGTCTGTTTCCAGTTTGATGGTGGAGTGGGAGTGGGGTCTGCTTCCATTTTGATGGAGGTGTGTGGCGGGGTCTGTTTCCATTTCGATCAAGGAGTGGGAGCGGGGACTGTTTCCAGTTTGATGTAGGAGAAGGAGCGGGGACTGTTACCAGTTTAATGGAGGAGTGGGAGCGGGTTCTGTTTTCATTTTGATGGAGGAGTGGGAGCGTGGCCTGTATCCATTTTGATGGAGGAGTGGGAGCGGGGACTGTTTCCAGTTTGATGGAGGAGAGGGAGCGGGGACTGTTCCCAGTTTGTTGGAGGAGTGGGAGCGGGGACTGTTTCCAGTTTGAATAAGGAGTGGGAGCGGTGTCTGTTTCAATTTTGATGGAGGAGTGGGAGCGGCGACTGTTTCAGGTTTGATGGAGGAGTGGGAGCGGGGTCTGTTTCTATTTTGATGGAGGAGTGGGAGCGGGGACTGTTTCCTGTTTGATGGAGGAGTGGGAGCGGGGACTGTTTCCAGTTTGATGGAGGAGTGGGAGCGGGGTCTGTTTCCATTTTGATGGAGGAGTGGGAGCGGGGACTGTTTCCTGTTCGGTGGAGGAGTTGGAGCGGGGACTGTTTCCATTTTGATGGAGGAGTGGGGCGGGGACTGTTTCCATTTTGATGAAGGAGTGGGAGCAGGGACTGTTTCCAGTTTGGTGGAGGAGTGGGAGCGGGGTCTGTTTCCAGTTTGATGGAGGAGTGGGAGCGGGGACTGATTCCAGTTTGATGGAGGATTGGGAGCGTGGACTGTTTCCAGTTTGATGGAGGAGTGGGAGCGGGTACTGTTTCCATTTTGATGAAGGAGTGGGAGCGGGGCCTATTTCCTGTTTGATGGAGGAGTTGGAGCGGGGAATGTTTCCAGTTTGATGTAGGAGTGGGTGCGGGGACTGTTTCCATTTTGATGGAGGAGTGGGAGCGTGGTCTGTTTCCTGTTGGATGGATCAGTGGGAGCTGGGACTGTTTCCAGTTTGATGGAGGAGTGGGAGCGGGGACTGTTCCAATTTTGATGAAGGAGTGGGAGCGGGGTCTGTTTTCTGTTTGATGGAGGAGTTGGAGCGGGGAATGTTTCCAATTTGATGGAGGAGTGGGAGCGGGGACTGTTTCCATTTTGATGGAGGAGTGGGAGCGTGGTCTGTTTCCAGTTTGATGGATCAGTGGGAGCTGGGACTGTTTCCAGTTTGATGGAGGAGTGGGAGCGGGGACTGCTCCAATTTTGATGAAGGAGTGGGAGCAGGGACTGTTTCTTGTTTGATGGAGGTGTTGCTGCGTGGACTGTTTCCAGTTTGATGGAGGAGTGGGAGCGGGAACTGTTTCCAGTTTGATGGAGGAGTGGGAGTTGTGACTGTTTCCAGTTTGATGGAGGAGTGTGGCGGGGTCTGTTTCCAGTTTGATGGTGGAGTGGGAGTGGGGTCTGTTTCCATTTTGATGGAGGAGTGTGGCGGGGTCTGTTTCCATTTTGATCGAGGAGTGGGAGCGGGGACTGTTTCCAGTTTGATGTCGGAGTGGGAGCGGGGACTGTTACCAGTTTAATGGAGGAGTGGCAGCTGGGACTGTTTCCAGTTTGATGGAGGAGTGGGAGCGGGTTCTGTTTTCATTTTGATGGAGGAGTGGGAGCGTGGCCTGTATCCATTTTGATGGAGGAGTGGGAGCGGGGACTGTTTCCAGTTTGATGGAGGAGAGGGAGCGGGGACTTTTCCCAGTTTGTTGGAGGAGTGAGAGCGGGGACTGTTTCCAGTTTGAATAAGGAGTGGGAGCGGTGTCTGTTTCAATTTTGATGGAGGAGTGGGGCGGGGACTGTTTCCATTTTGATGAAGGAGTGGGAGCGGGGACTGTTTCCAGTTTGGTGGAGGAGTGGGAGCGTTGACTGTTTTCAGTTTGATGGAGGAGTGGGAGCGGGGTCTGTTTCCAGTTTGATGGAGGAGTGGGAGCGGGGACAGATTCCAGTTTGATGAAGGATTGGGAGCGTGGAATGTTTCCTGTTTGATGGAGGAGTGGGAGCGGGTACTGTTTCCATTTTGATGAAGGAGTGGGAGCGGGGCCTGTTTCCTGTTTGATGGAGGAGTTGGAGCGGGGAATGTTTCCAGTTTGATGTAGGAGTGGGTGCGGGGACTGTTTCCATTTTGATGGAGGAGTGGGAGCGTGGTCTGTTTCCTGTTTGATGGATCAGTGGGAGCTGGGACTGTTTCCAGTTTGATGGAGGAGTGGGAGCGAGGACTGTTCCAATTTTGATGAAGGAGTGGGAGCAGGGACTGTTTCTTGTTTGATGGAGGTGTTGGTGCGTGGACTGTTTCCAGTTTGATGGAGCAGTGGGAGCGGGAACTGTTTCCAGTTTGATGGAGGAGTGGGAGCGTGTACTGTTTCCATTTTGGTGAAGGAGTGGGAGCGGGGCCTGTTTCCTGTTTGATGGAGGAGTTGGAGAGGGGAATGTTTCCAATTTGATGGAGGAGTGGGAGCGGGGACTGTTTCCATTTCGATGGAGGAGTGGGAGTGTGGTCTGTTTCCAGTTTGATGGATCAGTGGGAGCTGGGACTGTTTCCAGTTTGATGGAGGAGTGGGAGCGGGGACTGTTTCTTGTTTGATGGAGGAGTTGGTGCGTGGACTGTTTCCAGTTTGATGGAGGAGTGGGAGCGGGAACTGTTTCCAGTTTGATGGAGGAGTGGGAGCTGTGACTGTTTCCAGTTTGATGGAGGAGTGTGGCGGGGTCTGTTTCCAGTTTGATGGTGGAGTGGGAGTGGGGTCTGTTACCATTTTGATGGAGGAGTGTGGCGGGGTCTGTTTCCATTTTGATCGAGGAGTGGGAGCGGGGACTGTTTCCAGTTTGATGTAGGAGTGGGAGCGGGGACTGTTACCAGTTTAATGGAGGAGTGGCAGCTGGGACTGTTTCCAGTTTGATGGAGGAGTGGGAGCGGGTTCTGTTTTCATTTTGATGGAGGAGTGGGAGCGTGGCCTGTATCCATTTTGATGGAGGAGTGGGAGCGGGGACTGTTTCCAGTTTGATGGAGGAGAGGGAGCGGGGACTGTTCCCAGTTTGTTGGAGCAGTGGGAGCGGGGACTGTTTCCAGTTTGAATAAGGAGTGGGAGCGGTGTCTGTTTCAATTTTGATGGAGGAGTGGGAGCGGCGACTGTTTGAGATTTGATGGAGGAGTGGGAGCGGGGTCTGTTTCCATTTTGATGGAGGAGTGGGAGCGGGGACTGTTTCCTGTTTGATGGAGGAGTGGGAGCGGGGACTGTTTCCAGTTTGATGGAGGAGTGGGAGCGGGGTGTGTTTCCATTTTGATGGAGGAGTGGGAGCGGGGACTGTTTCCTGTTCGATGGAGGAGTTGGAGCGGGGACTGTTTCCATTTAGATGGAGGAGTGGGGCGGGGACTGTTTCCATTTTGATGAAGGAGTGGGAGCGGGGACTGTTTCCAGTTTGGTGGAGGAGTGGGAGCGGGGTCTGTTTCCAGTTTGATGGAGGAGTGGGAGCGGGGACTGATTCCAGTTTGAGGGAGGATTGGGAGCGGGTACTGTTTCCATTTTGATGAAGGAGTGGGAGAGGGGCCTGTTTCCTGTTTGATGGAGGAGTTGGAGCGGGGAATGTTTCCAGTTTGATGGAGGAGTGGGAGCGGGGACTGTTTCCATTTTGATGGAGGAGTGGGAGCGTGGTCTGTTTCCAGATTGATGGATCAGTGGGAGCTGTGAATGTTTCCAGTTTGATGGAGGAGTGGGAGCGTGGACTGTTCCAATTTTGATGAAGGAGTGGGAGCGGGGTATGTTTCCATTTTGATCGAGGAGTGGGAGCGGGGACTGTTTCCAGTTTGATGTAGGAGTGGGAGCGGGGACTGTTACCAGTTTAATGGCGGAGTGGCAGCTGGGACTGTTTCCAGTTTGATGGAGGAGTGGGAGCGGGTTCTGTTTTCATTTTGATGGAGGAGTGGGAGCGTGGCCTGTATCCATTTTGATGGAGGAGTGGGAGCGGGGACTGTTTCCAGTTTGATGGAGGAGAGGGAGCGGGGACTGTTCCCAGTTTGTTGGAGGAGTGGGAGCGGGGACTGTTTCCAGTTTGAATAAGGAGTGGGAGCGGTGTCTGTTTCAATTTTGATGGAGGAGTGGGAGCGGCGACTGTTTCAGATTTGATGGAGGAGTGGGAGCGGGGTCTGTTTCCATTTTGATGGAGGAGTGGGAGCGGGGACTGTTTCCTGTTTGATGGAGGAGTGGGAGCGGGGACTGTTTCCAGTTTGATGGAGGAGTGGGAGCGGGGTGTGTTTCCATTTTGATGGAGGAGTGGGAGCGGGGACTGTTTCCTGTTCGATGGAGGAGTTGGAGCGGGGACTGTTTCCATTTAGATGGAGGAGTGGGGCGGGGACTGTTTCCATTTTGATGGAGGAGTGGGAGCGGGGACTGTTTCCAGTTTGGTGGAGGAGTGGGAGCGGGGTCTGTTTCCAGTTTGATGGAGGAGTGGGAGCGGGGACTGATTCCAGTTTGAGGGAGGATTGGGAGCGGGTACTGTTTCCATTTTGATGAAGGAGTGGGAGCGGGGCCTGTTTCCTGTTTGATGGAGGAGTTGGAGCGGGGAATGTTTCCAGTTTGATGGAGGAGTGGGAGCGGGGACTGTTTCCATTTTGATGGAGGAGTGGGAGCGTGGTCTGTTTCCAGATTGATGGATCAGTGGGAGCTGTGAATGTTTCCAGTTTGTTGGAGGAGTGGGAGCGTGGACTGTTCCAATTTTGATGAAGGAGTGGGAGCGGGGACTGTTTCCTGTTTGATGGAGGAGTTGGTGCGTGGACTGTTTCCATTTTGATGGAGGAGTGGGGCGGGGTCTGTTTCCATTTTGATGAAGAAGTGGGAGCGGGGACTGTTTCCGGTTTGATGGAGGAGTGTGGCGGGGTCTGTATCCATTTTGATGAAGAAGTGGCAGCGGTGACTGTTTCCATTTTGATGGAGGAGTGGGGCGATTTCTGAATCCATTTTGATGAAGAAGTGGGAGCGGGGTCTGTTTCCATTTTGTTGGAGGAGTGGGAGCGTAGACTTTTTCCAGTTTGATGGAGGAGTGGGAGCGTGGTCTGTTTCCAGTTTGATGGAGGAGTGGGAGCTGGGTCTGTTTCCAGTTTGATGGAGGAGTGGGAGCGGGGCCTGTATCCATTTTGATGGAGGAGTGGGAGCGGGGACTGTTACCAGTTTGATGGAGGAGTGGGAGCGGGGACTGTTCCCAGTTTGTTGGAGGAGTGGGAGCGCTTACTGTTTCCAGTTTGAATAAGGAGTGCGAGCGGTGTCTGTTTCAATTTTGATGGAAGAGTGGGAGCGGCGACTGTTTCAGGATTTATGAGGAGTGGAAGATGTGTCTGTATCCAGTTTGATGCAGGAGTGGAATCGCGTTTTGTTTCCAGTGTGATGAGGAGTGGGAGCAGGGTCCATTTCCAATTTGTTGCAGGAGTGGGAGCGGGGTCTCCTCCAGCTGATGGAGGAGTCGGAGCAGCGTATGATTTCAGTGGAATGGAGGAGTGGAAGCGGGGTCTGTTTTGGGCTTTATGTCGAGTGGGAGCAGGTTCTGTTTCCAGGGTGATGGAGGAGTGGGCGCGTTATTTGTTTCCAGTGGGATGGAGGTGTTGGAGCAGGGTTTCTTTCCAGGGGGATGGAGGAGTTGGAGCGGTGTATGTTTCACGTTTGATGGAGGAGTGGGAGCGGGGTCTGTTTCCAGTTTGATTGAGGAGTGGCAACGGGGAATGTTTCCAGTTTGATGGAGGAGTGGGAGCCGGGACTGTTTCCAATTTGATGGAGGGGTGGGAAGCGGGTACTTTCTCCAGTTTGATGGAGGAGTGGGAGCGGGGACTGTTTCCAGTTTGATGGAGGAGTGGGAGCGGGGTCTGTTTCCATTTTAATTTAGGAGTTGGAGCGGGGTCTGTTTCCAGTTTGATGGAGGAGTGGGAGCGGGGACTGTTTCCAGTTTCATGGAGGAGTGGGAACGGGGAATGTTGCCATTTTGATGGAGGAGTGGGAGCGGGGTCCTTTTTCATTTTGATGGGCAAGTGCAAGCGGGTTCTGTTTCCATTTTGATGGAGGAGTGGGAGCGGGGTCTGTTTCCATTTTGATGGAGGAGTTTGAGCGGGGACAGTTTCCAGTTAGATGCAGGAGTGGGAGCGGGGTCTGTTTCCAGTTTGATGGAGCAGTGGGAGCTGGGACTGTTTCCAGTTTGATGCAGGAATGGGAGCGGGGACTGTTTCCTGTTTGATGGAGGTGTGGGAGCGGGGTCTGTTTCCAGTTTGATGGAGGAGTGGGAGCGGGGACTGTTTCCTGTTTGGTGGAGGAGTGGGAGCGGGGACTGTTTCCAGTTTGATGGAGGAGTGGGAGCGGGGTCTGTTTCCATTTTGATGGAGGAGTGGGAGCGGAGACTGTTTCCTTTTCGATGGAGGAGTTGGAGCGGGGACATTTTCCATTTTGATGGAGGAGTGGGGCGGGGACTGCTTCCATTTGGATGAAGGAGTGGGAGCGGGGACTGTTTCCAGTTTGGTGGAGGAGTGGGAGCGTTGACTGTTTGCAGTTTGATGGAGGAGTGGGGGCGGGGTCTGTTTCCAGTTTGATGGAGGAGTGGGAGCGGGGACTGATTCCAGTTTGATGGAGGAGTGGGAGCGTGGACTGTTTCCAGTTTGATGGAGGAGTGGGAGCGGGTACTGTTTCCATTTTGATGAAGGAGTGGGAGCGGCGCCTGTTTCCTGTTTGATGGAGGAGTGGGAGCGGGGAATGTTTCCAGTTTGATGGAGGAGTGGGAGCGGGGACTTTTTCCATTTTGATGGAGGAGTGGGAGCGTGGTCTGTTTCCAGTTTGATGGATCAGTGGGAGCTGGGACTGTTTCCAGTTTGATGGTGGAGTGGGAGCGGGGAATGTTCCAATTTTGATGAAGGAGTGGGAGCGGGGTCTGTTTCCAGTTTGATGGAGGAGTGCGAGCGGGGACTGTTTCCAGTTTCATGGAGGAGTGGGAACGGGGAATGTTGCCATTTTGATGGAGGAGTGGGAGCGGGGTCCTTTTTCATTTTGATGGGCAAGTGCAAGCGGGTTCTGTTTCCATTTTGATGGAGGAGTGGGAGCGTGGTCTGTTTCCAGATTGATGGATCAGTGGGAGCTGTGAATGTTTCCAGTTTGATGGAGGAGTGGGAGCGTGGACTGTTCCAATTTTGATGAAGGTGTGGGAGCGGGATCTGTTTCCATTTTGATCGAGGAGTGGGAGCGGGGACTGTTTCCAGTTTGATGTAGGAGTGGAAGCGGGGACTGTTACCAGTTTAATGGCGGAGTGGCAGCTGGGACTGTTTTCAGTTTGATGGAGGAGTGGGAGCGGGTTCTGTTTTCATTTTGATGGAGGAGTGGGAGCGTGGCCTGTATCCATTTTGATGGAGGAGTGGGAGCGGGGACTGTTTCCAGTTTGATGGAGGAGAGGGAGCGGGGACTGTTCCCAGTTTGTTGGAGGAGTGGGAGCGGGGACTGTTTCCAGTTTGAATAAGGAGTGGGAGCGGTGTCTGTTTCAATTTTGATGGAGGAGTGGGAGCGGCGACTGTTTCAGATTTGATGGAGGAGTGGGAGCGGGGTCTGTTTCCATTTTGATGGAGGAGTGGGAGCGGGGACTGTTTCCTGTTTGATGGAGGAGTGGGAGCGGGGACTGTTTCCAGTTTGATGGAGGAGTGGGAGCGGGTTCTGTTTTCATTTTGATGGAGGAGTGGGAGCGTGGCCTGTATCCATTTTGATGGAGGAGTGGGAGCGGGGACTGTTTCCAGTTTGATGGAGGAGAGGGAGCGGGGACTGTTCCCAGTTTGTTGGAGGAGTGGGAGCGGGGACTGTTTCCAGTTTGAATAAGGAGTGGGAACGGTGTCTGTTTCAATTTTGATGGAGGAGTGGGAGCGGCGACTGTTTCAGATTTGATGGAGGAGTGGGAGCGGGGTCTGTTTCCATTTTGATGGAGGAGTGGGAGCGGGGACTGTTTCCTGTTTGATGGAGGAGTGGGAGCGGGGACTGTTTCCAGTTTGATGGAGGAGTGGGAGCGGGGTGTGTTTCCATTTTGATGGAGGAGTGGGAGCGGGGACTGTTTCCTGTTCGATGGAGGAGTTGGAGCGGGGACTGTTTCCATTTAGATGGAGGAGTGGGGCGGGGACTGTTTCCATTTTGATGAAGGAGTGGGAGCGGGGACTGTTTCCAGTTTGGTGGAGGAGTGGGAGCGGGGTCTGTTTCCAGTTTGATGGAGGAGTGGGAGCGGGGACTGATTCCAGTTTGAGGGAGGATTGGGAGCGGGTACTGTTTCCATTTTGATGAAGGAGTGGGAGCGGGGCCTGTTTCCTGTTTGATGGAGGAGTTGGAGCGGGGAATGTTTCCAGTTTGATGGAGGAGTGGGAGCGGGGACTGTTTCCATTTTGATGGAGGAGTGGGAGCGTGGTCTGTTTCCAGATTGATGGATCAGTGGGAGCTGTGAATGTTTCCAGTTTGTTGGAGGAGTGGGAGCGTGGACTGTTCCAATTTTGATGAAGGAGTGGGAGCGGGGACTGTTTCCTGTTTGATGGAGGAGTTGGTGCGTGGACTGTTTCCATTTTGATGGAGGAGTGGGGCGGGGTCTGTTTCCATTTTGATGAAGAAGTGGGAGCGGGGACTGTTTCCGGTTTGATGGAGGAGTGTGGCGGGGTCTGTATCCATTTTGATGAAGAAGTGGCAGCGGTGACTGTTTCCATTTTGATGGAGGAGTGGGGCGATTTCTGAATCCATTTTGATGAAGAAGTGGGAGCGGGGTCTGTTTCCATTTTGTTGGAGGAGTGGGAGCGTAGACTTTTTCCAGTTTGATGGAGGAGTGGGAGCGTGGTCTGTTTCCAGTTTGATGGAGGAGTGGGAGCTGGGTCTGTTTCCAGTTTGATGGAGGAGTGGGAGCGGGGCCTGTATCCATTTTGATGGAGGAGTGGGAGCGGGGACTGTTCCCAGTTTGTTGGAGGAGTGGGAGCGCTTACTGTTTCCAGTTTGAATAAGGAGTGCGAGCGGTGTCTGTTTCAATTTTGATGGAAGAGTGGGAGCGGCGACTGTTTCAGGATTTATGAGGAGTGGAAGATGTGTCTGTATCCAGTTTGATGCAGGAGTGGAATCGCGTTGTGTTTCCAGTGTGATGAGGAGTGGGAGCAGGGTCCATTTCCAATTTGTTGCAGGAGTGGGAGCGGGGTCTCCTCCAGCTGATGGAGGAGTCGGAGCAGCGTATGATTTCAGTGGAATGGAGGAGTGGAAGCGGGGTCTGTTTTGGGCTTTATGTCGAGTGGGAGCAGGTTCTGTTTCCAGGGTGATGGAGGAGTGGGCGCGTTATTTGTTTCCAGTGGGATGGAGGTGTTGGAGCAGGGTTTCTTTCCAGGGGGATGGAGGAGTTGGAGCGGTGTATGTTTCACGTTTGATGGAGGAGTGGGAGCGGGGTCTGTTTCCAGTTTGATTGAGGAGTGGCAACGGGGAATGTTTCCAGTTTGATGGAGGAGTGGGAGCCGGGACTGTTTCCAATTTGATGGAGGGGTGGGAAGCGGGGACTTTCTCCAGTTTGATGGAGGAGTGGGAGCGGGGACTGTTTCCAGTTTGATGGAGGAGTGGGAGCGGGGTCTGTTTCCATTTTAATTTAGGAGTTGGAGCGGGGTCTGTTTCCAGTTTGATGGAGGAGTGGGAGCGGGGACTGTTTCCAGTTTCATGGAGGAGTGGGAACGGGGAATGTTGCCATTTTGATGGAGGAGTGGGAGCGGGGTCCTTTTTCATTTTGATGGGCAAGTGCAAGCGGGTTCTGTTTCCATTTTGATGGAGGAGTGGGAGCGGGGTCTGTTTCCATTTTGATGGAGGAGTTTGAGCGGGGACAGTTTCCAGTTAGATGCAGGAGTGGGAGCGGGGTCTGTTTCCAGTTTGATGGAGCAGTGGGAGCTGGGACTGTTTCCAGTTTGATGCAGGAATGGGAGCGGGGACTGTTTCCTGTTTGATGGAGGTGTGGGAGCGGGGTCTGTTTCCAGTTTGATGGAGGAGTGGGAGCGGGGACTGTTTCCTGTTTGGTGGAGGAGTGGGAGCGGGGACTGTTTCCAGTTTGATGGAGGAGTGGGAGCGGGGTCTGTTTCCATTTTGATGGAGGAGTGGGAGCGGAGACTGTTTCCTTTTCGATGGAGGAGTTGGAGCGGGGACATTTTCCATTTTGATGGAGGAGTGGGGCGGGGACTGCTTCCATTTGGATGAAGGAGTGGGAGCGGGGACTGTTTCCAGTTTGGTGGAGGAGTGGGAGCGTTGACTGTTTGCAGTTTGATGGAGGAGTGGGGGCGGGGTCTGTTTCCAGTTTGATGGAGGAGTGGGAGCGGGGACTGATTCCAGTTTGATGGAGGAGTGGGAGCGTGGACTGTTTCCAGTTTGATGGAGGAGTGGGAGCGGGTACTGTTTCCATTTTGATGAAGGAGTGGGAGCGGCGCCTGTTTCCTGTTTGATGGAGGAGTTGGAGCGGGGAATGTTTCCAGTTTGATGGAGGAGTGGGAGCGGGGACTTTTTCCATTTTGATGGAGGAGTGGGAGCGTGGTCTGTTTCCAGTTTGATGGATCAGTGGGAGCTGGGACTGTTTCCAGTTTGATGGTGGAGTGGGAGCGGGGAATGTTCCAATTTTGATGAAGGAGTGGGAGCGGGGTCTGTTTCCAGTTTGATGGAGGAGTGCGAGCGGGGACTGTTTCCAGTTTCATGGAGGAATGGGAACGGGGAATGTTGCCATTTTGATGGAGGAGTGGGAGCGGGGTCCTTTTTCATTTTGATGGGCAAGTGCAAGCGGGTTCTGTTTCCATTTTGATGGAGGAGTGGGAGCGTGGTCTGTTTCCAGATTGATGGATCAGTGGGAGCTGTGAATGTTTCCAGTTTGATGGAGGAGTGGGAGCGTGGACTGTTCCAATTTTGATGAAGGTGTGGGAGCGGGATCTGTTTCCATTTTGATCGAGGAGTGGGAGCGGGGACTGTTTCCAGTTTGATGTAGGAGTGGGAGCGGGGACTGTTACCAGTTTAATGGCGGAGTGGCAGCTGGGACTGTTTTCAGTTTGATGGAGGAGTGGGAGCGGGTTCTGTTTTCATTTTGATGGAGGAGTGGGAGCGTGGCCTGTATCCATTTTGATGGAGGAGTGGGAGCGGGGACTGTTTCCAGTTTGATGGAGGAGAGGGAGCGGGGACTGTTCCCAGTTTGTTGGAGGAGTGGGAGCGGGGACTGTTTCCAGTTTGAATAAGGAGTGGGAGCGGTGTCTGTTTCAATTTTGATGGAGGAGTGGGAGCGGCGACTGTTTCAGATTTGATGGAGGAGTGGGAGCGGGGTCTGTTTCCATTTTGATGGAGGAGTGGGAGCGGTGACTGTTTCCTGTTTGATGGAGGAGTGGGAGCGGGGACTGTTTCCAGTTTGATGGAGGAGTGGGAGCGGGGTGTGTTTCCATTTTGATGGAGGAGTGGGAGCGGGGACTGTTTCCTGTTCGATGGAGGAGTTGGAGCGGGGACTGTTTCCATTTAGATGGAGGAGTGGGGCGGGGACTGTTTCCATTTTGATGAAGGAGTGGGAGCGGGGACTGTTTCCAGTTTGGTGGAGGAGTGGGAGCGGGGTCTGTTTCCAGTTTGATGGAGGTTTGGGAGCGCGGACTGATTCCAGTTTGAGGGAGGATTGGGAGCGGGTACTGTTTCCATTTTGATGAAGGAGTGGGAGCGGGGCCTGTTTCCTGTTTGATGGAGGAGTTGGAGCGGGGAATGTTTCCAGTTTGATGGAGGAGTGGGAGCGGGGACTGTTTCCATTTTGATGGAGGAGTGGGAGCGTGGTCTGTTTCCAGATTGATGGATCAGTGGGAGCTGTGAATGTTTCCAGTTTGATGGAGGAGTGGGAGCGTGGACTGTTCCAATTTTGATGAAGGAGTGGGAGCGGGGACTGTTTCCTGTTTGATGGAGGAGTTGGTGCGTGGACTGTTTCCATTTTGATGGAGGAGTGGGGCGGGGTCTGTTTCCATTTTGATGAAGAAGTGGGAGCGGGGACTGTTTCCGGTTTGATGGAGGAGTGTGGCGGGGTCTGTATCCATTTTGATGAAGAAGTGGCAGCGGTGACTGTTTCCATTTTGATGGAGGAGTGGGGCGATTTCTGAATCCATTTTGATGAAGAAGTGGGAGCGGGGTCTGTTTCCATTTTGTTGGAGGAGTGGCAGCGTAGACTTTTTCCAGTTTGATGGAGGAGTGGGAGCGTGGTCTGTTTCCAGTTTGATGGAGGAGTGGGAGCTGGGTCTGTTTCCAGTTTGATGGAGGAGTGGGAGCGGGGCCTGTATCCATTTTGATGGAGGAGTGGGAGCGGGGACTGTTACCAGTTTGATGGAGGAGTGGGAGCGGGGACTGTTCCCAGTTTGTTGGAGGAGTGGGAGCGCTTACTGTTTCCAGTTTGAATAAGGAGTGCGAGCGGTGTCTGTTTCAATTTTGATGGAAGAGTGGGAGCGGCGACTGTTTCAGGATTTATGAGGAGTGGAAGATGTGTCTGTATCCAGTTTGATGCAGGAGTGGAATCGCGTTGTGTTTCCAGTGTGATGAGGAGTGGGAGCAGGGTCCATTTCCAATTTGTTGCAGGAGTGGGAGCGGGGTCTCCTCCAGCTGATGGAGGAGTCGGAGCAGCGTATGATTTCAGTGGAATGGAGGAGTGGAAGCGGGGTCTGTTTTGGGCTTTATGTCGAGTGGGAGCAGGTTCTGTTTCCAGGGTGATGGAGGAGTGGGCGCGTTATTTGTTTCCAGTGGGATGGAGGTGTTGGAGCAGGGTTTCTTTCCAGGGGGATGGAGGAGTTGGAGCGGTGTATGTTTCACGTTTGATGGAGGAGTGGGAGCGGGGTCTGTTTCCAGTTTGATTGAGGAGTGTCAACGGGGAATGTTTCCAGTTTGATGGAGGAGTGGGAGCCGGGACTGTTTCCAATTTGATGGAGGGGTGGGAAGCGGGGACTTTCTCCAGTTTGATGGAGGTGTGGGAGCGGGGACTGTTTCCAGTTTGATGGAGGAGTGGGAGCGGGGTCTGTTTCCATTTTAATTTAGGAGTTGGAGCGGGGTCTGTTTCCAGTTTGATGGAGGAGTGGGAGCGGGGACTGTTTCCAGTTTCATGGAGGAGTGGGAACGGGGAATGTTGCCATTTTGATGGAGGAGTGGGAGCGGGGTCCTTTTTCATTTTGATGGGCAAGTGCAAGCGGGTTCTGTTTCCATTTTGATGGAGGAGTGGGAGCGGGGTCTGTTTCCATTTTGATGGAGGAGTTTGAGCGGGGACAGTTTCCAGTTAGATGCAGGAGTGGGAGCGGGGTCTGTTTCCAGTTTGATGGAGCAGTGGGAGCTGGGACTGTTTCCAGTTTGATGCAGGAATGGGAGCGGGGACTGTTTCCTGTTTGATGGAGGTGTGGGAGCGGGGTCTGTTTCCAGTTTGATGGAGGAGTGGGAGCGGGGACTGTTTCCTGTTTGGTGGAGGAGTGGGAGCGGGGACTGTTTCCAGTTTGATGGAGGAGTGGGAGCGGGGTCTGTTTCCATTTTGATGGAGGAGTGGGAGCGGAGACTGTTTCCTGTTCGATGGAGGAGTTGGAGCGGGGACATTTTCCATTTTGATGGAGGAGTGGGGCGGGGACTGCTTCCATTTGGATGAAGGAGTGGGAGCGGGGACTGTTTCCAGTTTGGTGGAGGAGTGGGAGCGTTGACTGTTTGCAGTTTGATGGAGGAGTGGGAGCGGGGTCTGTTTCCAGTTTGATGGAGGAGTGGGAGCGGGGACTGATTCCAGTTTGATGGAGGAGTGAGAGCGTGGACTGTTTCCAGTTTGATGGAGGAGTGGGAGCGGGTACTGTTTCCATTTTGATGAAGGAGTGGGAGCGGGGCCTGTTTCCTGTTTGATGGAGGAGTTGGAGCGGGGAATGTTTCCAGTTTGATGGAGGAGTGGGAGCGGGGACTGTTTCCATTTTGATGGAGGAGTGGGAGCGTGGTCTGTTTCCAGTTTGATGGATCAGTGGGAGCTGGGACTGTTTCCAGTTTGATGGAGGAGTGGGAGCGGGGAATGTTTCAATTTTGATGAAGGAGTGGGAGCGGGGTCTGTTTCCAGTTTCATGGAGGAGTGCGAGCGGGGACTGTTTCCAGTTTCATGGAGGAGTGGGAACGGGGAATGTTGCCATTTTGATGAAGGAGTGGGAGCGGGGTCCTTTTTCATTTTGATGGGCAAGTGCAAGCGGGTTCTGTTTCCATTTTGATGGAGGAGTTGGAGCGGGGTCTGTTTCCATTTTGTTGGAGGAGTGGGAGCGTAGTCTTTTTCCAGTTTGATGGAGGAGTGGGAGCGTGGTCTGTTTCCAGTTTGATGGAGGAGTGGGAGCTGGGTCTGTTTCCAGTTTGATGGAGGAGTGGGAGCGGGGCCTGTATCCATTTTGATGGAGGACTGGGTGCGGGGACTGTTACCAGTTTGATGGAGGAGTGGGAGCGGGGACTGTTCCCAGTTTGTTGGAGGAGTGGGAGCGCTTATTGTTTCCAGTTTGAATAAGGAGTGCGAGCGGTGTCTGTTTCAATTTTGATGGAGGAGTGGGAGCTGCGACTGTTTCAGGTTTTATGAGGAGTGGAAGATGTGTCTGTATCCCGTTTGATGGAGGAGTGGAATCGCGTTGTGTTTCCAGTGTGATGAGGAGTGGGAGCAGGGTCCATTTCCAATTTGTTGCAGGAGTGGGAGCGGGGTCTCCTCCAGCTGATGGAGGAGTCGGAGCAGCGTATGATTTCAGTGGAATGGAGGAGTGGAAGCGGGGTCTGTTTTGGGCTTTATGTCGAGTGGGAGCAGGTTCTGTTTCCAGGGTGATGGAGGAGTGGGCGCGTTATTTGTTTCCAGTGGGATGGAGGTGTTGGAGCAGGGTTTCTTTCCAGGGGGATGGAGGAGTTGGAGCGGTGTATGTTTCACGTTTGATGGAGGAGTGGGAGCGGGGTCTGTTTCCAGTTTGATTGAGGAGTGGCAACGGGGAATGTTTCCAATTTGATGAAGGGGTGGGAAGCGGGGACCTTCTCAACTTTGATGGAGGAGTGGGAGCGGGGACTGTTTCCAGTTTGATGGAGGAGTGGGAGCGGGGTCTGTTTCCATTTTAATTTAGGAGTTGGAGCGGGGTCTGTTTCCAGTTTGATGGAGGAGTGGGAGCGGGGACTGTTTCCAGTTTCATGGAGGAGTGGGAACGGGGAATGTTGCCATTTTGATGGAGGAGTGGGAGCGGGGTCCTTTTTCATTTTGATGGGCAAGTGCAAGCGGGTTCTGTTTCCATTTTGATGGAGGAGTGGGAGCGGGGTCTGTTTCCATTTTGATGGAGGAGTGGGAGCTGGGACTGTTTCCAGTTTGATGAAGGAATGGGAGCTGGGACAGTTTCCAGTTAGATGCAGGAGTGGGAGGGGGGTCTGTTTCCAGTTTGATGGAGCAGTGGGAGCTGGGACTGTTTCCAGTTTGATGAAGGAATGGGAGCGGGGACTGTTTCCTGTTTGATGGAGGTGTGGGAGCGGGGTCTGTTTCCAGTTTGATGGAGGAGTGGGAGCGGGGACTGTTTCCTGTTTGATGGAGGAGTGGGAGCGGGGACTGTTTCCAGTTTGATGGAGGAGTGGGAGCGGGGTCTGTTTCCATTTTGATGGAGGAGTGGGAGCGGAGACTGTTTCCTGTTCGATGGAGGAGTTGGAGCGGGGACTGTTTCCATTTTGATGGAGGAGTGGGGCGGGGACTGCTTCCATTTGGATGAAGGAGTGGGAGCGGGGACTGTTTCCAGTTTGGTGGAGGAGTGGGAGCGTTGACTGTCTGCAGTTTGATGGAGGAGTGGGAGCGGGGTCTGTTTCCAGTTTGATGGAGGAGTGGGAGCGGGGACTGATTCCAGTTTGATGGAGGAGTGGGAGCGTGGACTGTTTCCAGTTTGATGGAGGAGTGGGAGCGGGTACTGTTTCCATTTTGATGAAGGAGTGGGAGCGGGGCCTGTTTCCTGTTTGATGGAGGAGTTGGAGCGGGGAATGTTTCCAGTTTGATGGAGGAGTGGGAGCGGGGAATGTTCCAATTTTGATATAGGAGTGGGAGCGGGGTCTGTTTCCAGTTTGATGGAGGAGTGCGAGCGGGGACTGTTTCCAGTTTCATGGAGGAGTGGGAGCGGGCAATGTTGCCATTTTGATGGAGGAGTGGGAGCGGGGTCCTTTTTCATTTTGATGGGCAAGTGCAAGCGGGTTCTGTTTCCATTTTGATGGAGGTGTTGTAGCGGGGTCTGTTTCCATTTTGTTGGAGGAGTGGGAGCGTAGACTTTTTCCAGTTTGATGGAGGAGTGGGAGCGTGGTCTGTTTCCAGTTTGATGGAGGAGTGGGAGCTGGGTCTGTTTCCAGTTTGATGGAGCAGTGGGAGCGGGGCCTGTATCCATTTTGATGGAGGAGTGGGAGCGGGGACTGTTACCAGTTTGATGGAGGAGTGGGAGCGGGGACTGTTCCCAGTTTGTTGGAGGAGTGGGAGCGCTTATTGTTTCCAGTTTGAATAAGGAGTGCGAGCGGTGTCTGTTTCAATTTTGATGGAGGAGTGGGAGCGGCGACTGTTTCAGGTTTTATGAGGAGTGGAAGATGTGTCTGTATCCAGTTTGATGGAGGAGTGGAATCGCGTTGTGTTTCCAGTGTGATGAGGAGTGGGAGCAGGGTCCATTTCCAATTTGTTGCAGGAGTGGGAGCGGGGTCTCCTCCAGCTGATGGAGGAGTCGGAGCAGCGTATGATTTCAGTGGAATGGAGGAGTGGAAGCGGGGTCTGTTTTGGGCTTTATGTCGAGTGGGAGCAGGTTCTGTTTCCAGGGTGATGGAGGAGTGGGCGCGTTATTTGTTTCCAGTGGGATGGAGGTGTTGGAGCAGGGTTTCTTTCCAGGGGGATGGAGGAGTTGGAGCGGTGTATGTTTCACGTTTGATGGAGGAGTGGGAGCGGGGTCTGTTTCCAGTTTGATTGAGGAGTGGCAACGGGGAATGTTTCCAGTTTGATGGAGGAGTGGGAGCCGGGACTGTTTCCAATTTGATGGAGGGGTGGGAAGCGGGGACCTTCTCCAGTTTGATGGAGGAGTGGGAGCGGGGACTGTTTCCATTTTAATTTAGGAGTTGGAGCGGGGTCTGTTTCCAGTTTGATGGAGGAGTGGGAGCGGGGACTGTTTCCAGTTTCATGGAGGAGTGGGAACGGGGAATGTTGCCATTTTGATGGAGGAGTGGGAGCGGGGTCCTTTTTCATTTTGATGGGCAAGTGCAAGCGGGTTCTGTTTCCATTTTGATGGAGGAGTGGGAGCGGGGTCTGTTTCCATTTTGATGGAGGAGTTTGAGCGGGGACAGTTTCCAGTTAGATGCAGGAGTGGGAGCGGGGTCTGTTTCCAGTTTGATGGAGCAGTGGGAGCTGGGACTGTTTCCAGTTTGATGAAGGAATGGGAGCGGGGACTGTTTCCTGTTTGATGGAGGTGTGGGAGCGGGGTCTGTTTCCAGTTTGATGGAGGAGTGGGAGCGGGGACTGTTTCCTGTTTGATGGAGGATTGGGAGCGGGGGCTGTTTCCAGTTTGATGGAGGAGTGGGAGCGGGGTCTGTTTCCATTTTGATGGAGGAGTGGGAGCGGAGACTGTTTCCTGTTCGATGGAGGAGTTGGAGCGGGGACTGTTTCCATTTTGATGGAGGAGTGGGGCGGGGACTGCTTCCATTTGGATGAAGGAGTGGGAGCGGGGACTGTTTCCAGTTTGGTGGAGGAGTGGGAGCGTTGACTGTTTGCAGTTTGATGGAGGAGTGGGAGCGGGGTCTGTTTCCAGTTTGATGGAGGAGTGCGAGCGGGGACTGTTTCCAGTTTGATGGAGGAGTGGGAGCGGGTACTGTTTCCATTTTGATGAAGGAGTGGGAGCGGGGCCTGTTTCCTGTTTGATGGAGGAGTGGGAGCGGGGAATGTTCCAATTTTGATGAAGGAGTGGGAGCGGGACTGTTTCCTGTTTGATGGAGGAGTTGGTGCGTGGACTGTTTCCAGTTTGATGGAGGAGTGGGAGCGGGGACTGTTTCCAGTTTGATGGACGAGTGGGTGCTGGGACTGTTTCCAGTTTGATGGAGGGGTGTGGCGGGGTCTGTTTCCAGTTTGATGGTGGAGTGGGAGTGGGGTCTGTTTCCATTTTGATGGAGGAGTTTGGCGGTGTCTGTTTCCATTTTGATCGAGGATTGGGAGCGGGGAATGTTTCCAGTTTGATGTAGGAGTGGGGGCGTGGACTGTTTCCAGTTGAATGGAGGAGTGGCAGCTGGGACTGTTTCCAGTTTGATGGAGGAGTGGGAGCGGGTTCTGTTTTAATTTTGATGGAGGAGTGGGAGCGGGGACTGTATCCATTTTGATGGAGGAGTGGGAGCGGGGACTGTTTCCAGTTTGATGGAGGAGTGGGAGAGGGGACTGTTCCCAGTTTGTTGGAGGAGTGGGAGCGGCGACTGTTTCAGGTTTTATGAGGAGTGGGAGCTGTGTCTGTATCCAGTTTGATGGAGGAGTGGGAGCGGGGACTGTTTCCAGTTTGTTGGAGGAGTGGGTGCGGCGACTTTTTCAGGTTTTATGAGGAGTGGGAGCTGTGTCTGTATCCAGTTTGATGGAGGAGTGGAATCGGGTTATGTTTCCAGTGTGATGAGGAGTGGGAGCAGGGTCCATTTCCAATTTGATACAGGAGTGGGAGCGGGGTCTCCTCCAGCTGATGGAGGAGTCAGAGCAGCGTATGATTTCAGTGGAATGGAGGAGTGGGAGCGGGTTCTGTTTTCATTTTGATGGAGGAGTGGGAGCGGGGTCTGTATCCATTTTGATGGAGGAGTGGGAGCGGGGACTGTTTCCAGTTTGATGGAGGAGTGGGAGCGGGGATTGTTTCCAGTTTGATGGAGGAGTGGGAATGGGGACTGTTGCCATTTTGATGGAGGAGTGGGAGCGGGGTCCTTTTTCTTTTTGATGGAGGAGTGCAAGCGGGTTCTGTTTCCATTTTGATGGAGGATTGGGAGCGGGGTCTGTTTCCATTTTGATGGAGGAGTGGGAGCGGGGACAGTTTCCAGTTAGATGCAGGAGTGGGAGCGGGGTCTATTTCCAGTTTGATGGAGCAGTGGGAGCTTGGACTGTTTCCAGTTTGATGGAGCAATGTGATCTGGGTCTGTTTCCAGTTTGATGGTGGAGTGGGAGCGGGGTCTGTTTCCATTTTGATGGTGGAGTGTGGCGGGGTCTGTTTCCATTTTGATGGTGGAGTGGGAGCGGGCACTGTTTCCAGTTTGATGGAGGAGTGGGAGCGGGGACTGTTTCCAGTTTAATGGAGGAGTGGCAGCTGGGAATGTTTCCAGTTTGATGTAGGCGTGGGAGCGGGGTCTGTATCCAGTTTGATGGAGGAGTGGGAGCGGGGACTGTTTCCAGTTTGATGGAGGAGTGGGAGCGGGAACTGTTTCCAGTTTTTTGGAGGAGTGGGAGCGGGAACTGTTTCCAGTTTGATGGAGGAGTGGGAGCGGGGTCTGCTCTCAGTTTGATGGAGGAGTGGGAGCGGTGTCTGTTTCCATTTTGATGGAGGAGTGGGAGCGGCGACTGTTTCAGGTTTTATGAGGAGTGGGAGCTGTGTCTGTATCCAGTTTGATGGAGGAGTGGAATCGGGGTATGTTTCAAGTGTGATGAGGAGTGGGAGCAGGGTCCATTTCCAATTTGATGCAAGAGTGGGAGCGGTGTCTCCTCCAGCTGATGGAGGAATCGCAGCAGCGTATGATTTCGGTGGAATGGAGGAGTGGTAGTGGGGTCTGTTTTGGGCTTTATGTGGAGTGGGAGCAGGTTCTGTTTCCAGGGTGGTGGAGGAGTGGGCGCGTTATTTGTTTCCAGTGGGATGGAGGTGTTGGAGCAGGGTTTCTTTCCAGGGGGATGGAGGAGTTGGAGCGGTGTCTGTTTCAAGTTTTGATGGAGGTGTGGGAGCTGGGTCTGTTTCCATTTTGATGGAGGAGTGGGAGCGGGGACATTTTCCTGTTTGATGGAGGAGTTGGAGCGGTGTCTGTTTCCAGTTAGATGGACCAGTGGGAGCTGGGACTATTTCAAGTTTGATGGAGGAGTGGGAGCTTTGACTGTTTCCAGTTTGATGGAGGAGAGGGAGCGGGGACAGTTTCCAGTTAGATTTAGGAGTGGGAGCGGCGTCTGTTTCCAGATTGATGGACCAGTGGGAGCTGGGACTGTTTCCCGTTTGATGGAGGAGTGGGAGCGGGTTCTGTTTCCATTTTGATGGAGGAGTGGGAGCGGCGACAGTTTCCAGTTTGATGGAGGAGTGGGAGCGGGGCCTGTTTCCAGTTTGATGGACCAGTGGGAGCTGGGACTGTTTCCGGTTTGATGGAGGAGTGGGAGCGTTGACTGTTTCCAGTTTGATAGAGGAGTGGGAGCGGGATCTGTTTCCAGTTTGATGGAGGCGTGGGAGCGTTGACTGTTTCCAGTTTGATGCAGGAGTGGGAGCGTTGACTGTTTCCAGTTTGATGAAGGAGTGGGAGCGGTGTCTGTTTCCATTTTGATGATGGAGTGGGAGCGGGGACTGTTTCCATTTTGATGGAGGCGTGGAAGCGGGGACTGTTCCCAGTTTGATGAAGGAGTGGGAGCGGTGTCTGTTTCCATTTTTATGATGGAGTGGGAGTGGGGACTGTTTCCATTTTGATGGAGTTGTGGGAGCGGGGTCTGTTTCCAGTTTGATGAAGGAGTGGGAGCGGTGTCTGTTTCCAGTTTGATGGAGGAGTGGGAGCAGGGACATTTTCCTGTTTGATGGAGGAGTGGGAGCGGTGTCTGTTTCCAGTTGGATGGACCAGTGGGAGCTGGGACTGTTTCTAGTTTGATGGAGGAGTGGGAGCGTTGACTGTTTCCAGTTTGATGGAGGAGTGGGAGCGGGGACCTTTTCCATTTTGATGGAGGTGTGGGAGCGGGGACTGTTTCCAGTTAGATGGAGGAGTGGGAGCGGCGTCTGTTTCCATTTTGATGGAGGAGTGGGAGCGGGGACAGTTTCCAGTTTGATGGAGGAGTGGGAGCGGGGTCTGTTTCCAGTTTGATGGACCAGTGGGAGCTGGGACTGTTTCCGGTTTGATGGAGGAGTGGGAGCGTTGACTGTTTCCAGTTTGATGGAGGAGTGGGAGCGGGGTCTGTTTCCAGTTTGATGGAGGTGTGGGAGCGTTGACTCTTCCCAGTTTGATGCAGGAGCGGGAGCGGGGTCTGTTTCCAGTTTGATGGAGGTGTGGGAGCGGGGTCTGTTTCCAGTGTGATGAGGAGTGGGAGCAGGGTCCATTTCCAATTTGTTGCAGGAGTGGGAGCGGGGTCTCCTCCAGCTGATGGAGGAGTCGGAGCAGCGTATGATTTCAGTGGAATGGAGGAGTGGAAGCGGGGTCTGTTTTGGGCTTTATGTCGAGTGGGAGCAGGTTCTGTTTCCAGGGTGATGGAGGAGTGGGCGCGTTATTTGTTTCCAGTGGGATGGATGTGTTGGAGCAGGGTTTCTTTCCAGGGGGATGGAGGAGTTGGAGCGGTGTATGTTTCACGTTTGATGGAGGAGTGGGAGCGGGGTCTGTTTCCAGTTTGATTGAGGAGTGGCAACGGGGAATGTTTCCAGTTTGATGGAGGAGTGGGAGCCGGGACTGTTTCCAATTTGATGGAGGGCTGGGAAGCGGGGACTTTCTCCAGTTTGATGGAGGAGTGGGAGCGTTGACTGTTTCCAGTTTGATGGAGGAGTGGGAGCGGGGACCTTTTCCATTTTGATGGAGGTGTGGGAGCGGGGACAGTTTCCAGTTAGATGGAGGAGTGGGAGCGGCGTCTGTTTCCAGGTTGATGGACCAGTGGGAGCTGGGACTGTTTCCAGTTTGATGGAGGAGTGGGAGCGGGTTCTGTTTCCATTTTGATGGAGGAGTGGGAGCGGGGACAGTTTCCAGTTTGATGGATGAGTGGGAGCGGGGTCTGTTTCCAGTTTGATGGACCAGTGGGAGCATGGACTGTTTCCGGTTTGATGGAGGAGTGGGAGCGTTGACTGTTTCCAGTTTGATGGAGGAGTGGGAGCGGGGTCTGTTTCCAGTTTGATGGAGGTGTGGGAGCGTTGACTCTTTCCAGTTTGATGCAGGAGCGGGTGCGGGGACTGTTTCCAGTTTGATGGAGGTGTGGGAGCGGGGTCTGTTTCCAGTGTGATGAGGAATGGGAGCAGGGTCCATTTCCAATTTGTTGCAGGAGTGGGAGCGGGGTCTCCTCCAGCTGATGGAGGAGTCGGAGCAGCGTATGATTTCAGTGGAATGGAGGAGTGGAAGCGGGGTCTGTTTTGGGCTTTATGTCGAGTGGGAGCAGGTTCTGTTTCCAGGGTGATGGAGGAGTGGGCGCGTTATTTGTTTCCAGTGGGATGGATGTGTTGGAGCAGGGTTTCTTTCCAGGGGGACGGAGGAGTTGGAGCGGTGTATGTTTCACGTTTGATGGAGGAGTGGGAGCGGGGTCTGTTTCCAGTTTGATTGAGGAGTGGCAACGGGGAATGTTTCCAGTTTGATGGAGGAGTGGGAGCCGGGACTGTTTCCAATTTGATGGAGGGGTGGGAAGCGGGGACTTTCTCCAGTTTGATGGAGGAGTGGGAGCGGGGACTGTTTCCAGTTTGATGGAGGAGTGGGAGCGGGGTCTGTTTCCATTTTAATTTAGGAGTGGGAGCTGGGTCTGTTTCCAGTTTGATGGAGGAGTGGGAGCGGGGCCTGTATCCATTTTGATGGAGGAGTGGGAGCGGGGTCTGTTACCAGTTTGATGGAGGAGTGGGAGCGGGGACTGTTCCCAGTTTGTTGGAGGAGTGGGAGCGCTTACTGTTTCCAGTTTGAATAAGGAGTGCGAGCGGTGTCTGTTTCAATTTTGATGGAGGAGTGGGAGCGGCGACTGTTTCAGGTTTTATGAGGAGTGGAAGATGTGTCTGTATCCAGTTTGATGGAGGATTGGAATCGCGTTGTGTTTCCAGTGTGATGAGGAGTGGGAGCAGGGTCCATTTCCAATTTGTTGCAGGAGTGGGAGCGGTGTCTCCTCCAGCTGATGGAGGAGTCGGAGCAGCGTATGATTTCAGTGGAATGGAGGAGTGGAAGCGGGGTCTGTTTTGGGCTTTATGTCGAGTGGGAGCAGGTTCTGTTTCCAGGGTGATGGAGGAGTGGGCGCGTTATTTGTTTCCAGTGGGATGGAGGTGTTGGAGCAGGGTTTCTTTCCAGGGGGATGGAGGAGTTGGAGCGGTGTATGTTTCACGTTTGATGGAGGAGTGGGAGCGGGGTCTGTTTCCAGTTTGATTGAGGAGTGGCAACGGGGAATGTTTCCAGTTTGATGGAGGAGTGGGAGCCGGGACTGTTTCCAATTTGATGGAGGGGTGGGAAGCGGGGACTTTCTCCAGTTTGATGGAGGAGTGGGAGCGGGGACTGTTTCCAGTTTGATGGAGGAGTGGGAGCGGGGTCTGTTTCCATTTTAATTTAGGAGTTGGAGCGGGATCTGTTTCCAGTTTGATGGAGGAGTGGGAGCGGGGACTGTTTCCTGTTTCATGGAGGAGTGGGAACGGGGAATGTTGCCATTTTGATGGAGGAGTGGGAGCGGGGTCCTTTTTCATTTTGATGGGCAAGTGCAAGCGGGTTCTGATTCCATTTTGATGGAGGAGTGGGAGCGGGGTCTGTTTCCATTTTGATGGAGGAGTTTGAGCGGGGACTGTTTCCAGTTTGATGGAGCAGTGGGAGCTGGGACTGTTTCCAGTTTGATGAAGGAATGGGAGCGGGGACTGTTTCCTGTTTGATGGAGGTGTGGGAGCGGGGTCTGTTTCCAGTTTGATGGAGGAGTGGGAGCGGGGACTGTTTCCTGTTTGATGGAGGAGTGGGAGCGGGGACTGTTTCCATTTTGATGGAGGAGTGGGAGCGGGGTCTGTTTCCATTTTGATGGAGGAGTGGGAGCGGAGACTGTTTCCTGTTCGATGGAGGAGTTGGAGCGGGGACTGTTTCCATCTTGATGGAGGAGTGGGGCGGGGAATGCTTCCATTTGGATGAAGGAGTGGGAGCGGGGACTGTTTCCAGTTTGGTGGAGGAGTGGGAGCGTTGACTGTTTGCAGTTTGATGGAGAAGTGGGAGCGGGGTCTGTTTCCAGTTTGATGGAGGAGTGGAATCGCGTTGTGTTTCCAGTGTGATGAGGAGTGGGAGCAGGGTCCATTTCCAATTTGTTGCAGGAGTTGGAGCGGTGTCTCCTCCAGCTGATGGAGGAGTCGGAGCAGCGTATGATTTCAGTGGAATGGAGGAGTGGAAGCGGGGTCTGTTTTGGGCTTTATGTCGAGTGGGAGCAGGTTCTGTTTCCAGGGTGATGGAGGAGTGGGCGCGTTATTTGTTTCCAGTGGGATGGAGGTTTTGGAGCAGGGTTTCTTTCCAGGGGGATGGAGGAGTTGGAGCGGTGTATGTTTCACGTTTGATGGAGGAGTGGGAGCGGGGTCTGTTTCCAGTTTGATTGAGGAGTGGCAACGGGGAATGTTTCCAGTTTGATGGAGGAGTGGGAGCCGGGACTGTTTCCAATTTGATGGAGGGGTGGGAAGCGGGGACTTTCTCCAGTTTGATGGAGGAGTGGGAGCGGGGACTGTTTCCAGTTTGATGGAGGAGTGGGAGCGGGGTCTGTTTCCATTTTAATTTAGGAGTTGGAGCGGGATCTGTTTCCAGTTTGATGGAGGAGTGGGAGCGGGGACTGTTTCCAGTTTCATGGAGGAGTGGGAACGGGGAATGTTGCCATTTTGATGGAGGAGTGGGAGCGGGGTCCTTTTTCATTTTGATGGGCAAGTGCAAGCGGGTTCTGATTCCATTTTGATGGAGGAGTGGGAGCGGGGTCTGTTTCCATTTTGATGGAGGAGTTTGAGCGGGGACTGTTTCCAGTTAGATGCAGGAGTGGGAGCGGGGTCTGTTTCCAGTTTGATGGAGCAGTGGGAGCTGGGACTGTTTCCAGTTTGATGAAGGAATGGGAGCGGGGACTGTTTCCTGTTTGATGGAGGTGTGGGAGCGGGGTCTGTTTTCAGTTTGATGGAGGAGTGGGAGCGGGGACTGTTTCCTGTTTGATGGAGGAGTGGGAGCGGGGACTGTTTCCATTTTGATGGAGTAGTGGGAGCGGGGTCTGTTTCCATTTTGATGGAGGAGTGGGAGCGGAGACTGTTTCCTGTTCGATGGAGGAGTTGGAGCGGGGACTGTTTCCATTTTGATGGAGGAGTGGGGCGGGGAATGCTTCCATTTGGATGAAGGAGTGGGAGCGGGGACTGTTTCCAGTTTGGTGGAGGAGTGGGAGCGTTGACTGTTTGCAGTTTGATGGAGAAGTGGGAGCGGGGTCTGTTTCCAGTTTGATGGAGGTGTGGGAGCGGGGACTGATTCCAGTTTGATGGAGGAGTGGGAGCGTGGACTGTTTCCAGTTTGATGGAGGAGTGGGAGCGGGTACTGTTTCCATTTTGATGAAGGAGTGGGAGCGGGGCCTGTTTCCTGTTTGATGGAGGAGTTGGAGCGGGGAATGTTTCCAGTTTGATGGAGGAGTGGGAGCGGGGACTGTTTCCATTTTGATGGAGGAGTGGGAGCGTGGTCTGTTTCCAGTTTGATGGAGCAGTGGGAGCTGGGACTGTTTCCAGTTTGATGGAGGAGTGGGAGCGGGGAATGTTCCAATTTTGATGAAGGAGTCGGAGCTGGACTGTTTCCTGTTTGATGGAGGAGTTGGTGCGTGGAGTGTTTCCAGTTTGATGGAGGAGTGGGAGCGGGGACTGTTTCCAGTTTGATGGACGAGTGGGTGCTGGGACTGTTTCCAGTTTGATGGAGGAGTGTGGCGGGGTCTGTTTCCAGTTTGATGGTGGAGTGGGAGTGGGGTCGGTTTCCATTTTGATGGAGGAGTTTGGCGGTGCCTGTTTCCATTTTGATCGAGGAGTGGGAGCGGGGAATGTTTCCAGTTTGATGTAGGAGTGGGGGCGGGGACTGTTTCCATTTGAATGGAGGAGTGGCAGCTGGGACTGTTTCCAGTTTGATGGAGGAGTGGGAGCGGGTTCTGTTTTCATTTTGATGGAGGAGTGGGAGCGGGGTCTGTATCCATTTTGATGGAGGAGTGGGAGCGGGGACTGTTTCCAGTTTGATGGAGGAGTGGGAGCGGGGACTGTTTCCAGTTTGATGGAGGAGTGGGAATGGGGACTGTTGCCATTTTGATGGAGGAGTGGGAGCGGGGTCCTTTTTCTTTTTGATGGAGGAGTGCAAGCGGGTTCTGTTTCCATTTTGATGGAGGATTGGGAGCGGGGTCTGTTTCCATTTTGATGGAGGAGTGGGAGCGGGGTCTGTTTCCAGTTTGATGGTGGAGTGGGAGTGGGGTCTGTTTCCATTTTGATGGAGGAGTTTGGCGGTGTCTGTTTCCATTTTGATCGAGGAGTGGGAGCGGGGAATGTTTCCAGTTTGATGTAGGAGTAGGGGCGGGGACTGTTTCCATTTGAATGGAGGAGTGGCAGCTGGGACTGTTTCCAGTTTGATGGAGGAGTGGGAGCGGGTTCTGTTTTAATTTTGATGGAGGAGTGGGAGCGGGGACTGTATCCATTTTGATGGAGGAGTGGGAGCGGCGACTGTTTCAGGTTTTATGAGGAGTGGGAGCTGTGTCTGTATCCAGTTTGATGGAGGAGTGGGAGCGGGGACTGTTTCCAGTTTGTTGGAGGAGTGGGTGCGGCGACTTCCTCCGGTTTTATGAGGAGTGGGAGCTGTGTCTGTATCCAGTTTGATGGAGGAGTGGAATCGGGTTATGTTTCCAGTGTGATGAGGAGTGGGAGCAGGGTCCATTTCCAATTTGATACAGGAGTGGGAGCGGGGTCTCCTCCAGCTGATGGAGGAGTCAGAGCAGCGGATGATTTCAGTGGAATGGAGCAGTGGGAGCGGGTTCTGTTTTCATTTTGATGGAGGAGTGGGAGCGGGGTCTGTATCCATTTTGATGGAGGAGTGGGAGCGGGGACTGTTTCCAGTTTGATGGAGGAGTGGGAGCTGGGACTGTTTCCAGTTTGATGGAGGAGTGGGAATGGGGACTGTTGCCATTTTGATGGAGGAGTGGGAGCGGGGTCCTTTTTCCTTTTGATGGTGGAGTGCAAGCGGGTTCTGTTTCCATTTTGATGGAGGATTGGGAGCGGGGTCTGTTTCCATTTTGATGGAGGAGTGGGAGCGGGGACAGTTTCCAGTTAGATGCAGGAGTGGGAGCGGGGTCTATTTCCAGTTTGATGGAGCAGTGGGAGCTGGGACTGTTTCCAGTTTGATGGAGCAATGTGATCAGGGTCTGTTTCCAGTTTGATGGTGGAGTGGGAGCGGGGTCTGTTTCCATTTTGATGGTGGAGTGTGGCGGTGTCTGTTTCCATTTTGATGGTGGAGTGGGAGCGGGGACTGTTTCCAGTTTGATGGAGGAGTGGGAGCGGGGACTGTTTCCAGTTTAATGGAGGAGTGGCAGCTGGGAATGTTTCCAGTTTGATGTAGGCGTGGGAGCGGGGTCTGTATCCAGTTTGATGGAGGAGTGGGAGCGGGGACTGTTTCCAGTTTGATGGAGGAGTGGGAGCGGGAACTGTTTCCAGGTTTTTGGAGGAGTGGGAGCGGGAACTGTTTCCAGTTTGATGGAGGAGTGGGAGCGGGGTCTGCTCTCAGTTTGATGGAGGAGTGGGAGCGGTGTCTGTTTCCATTTTGATGGAGGAGTGGGAGCGGCGACTGTTTCAGGTTTTATGAGGAGTGGGAGCTGTGTCTGTATCCAGTTTGATGGAGGAGTGGAATCGGGGTATGTTTCAAGTGTGATGAGGAGTGGGAGCAGGGTCCATTTCCAATTTGATGCAAGAGTGGGAGCGGTGTCTCCTCCAGCTGATGGAGGAATCGCAGCAGCGTATGATTTCGGTGGAATGGAGGAGTGGTAGTGGGGTCTGTTTTGGGCTTTATGTGGAGTGGGAGCAGGTTCTGTTTCCAGGGTGGTGGAGGAGTGGGCGCGTTATTTGTTTCCAGTGGGATGGAGGTGTTGGAGCAGGGTTTCTTTCCAGGGGGATGGAGGAGTTGGAGCGGTGTCTGTTTCAAGTTTTGATGGAGGAGTGGGAGCTGGTCTGTTTCCATTTTGATGGAGGAGTGGGAGCGGGGACATTTTCCTGTTTGATGGAGGAGTTGGAGCGGTGTCTGTTTCCAGTTAGATGGACCAGTGGGAGCTGGGACTATTTCAAGTTTGATGGAGGAGTGGGAGCGTTGACTGTTTCCAGTTTGATGGAGGAGTGGGAGCGGGGTCTTTTTCCATTTTGATGGAGGTGTGGGAGCGAGGACAGTTTCCAGTTAGATGGAGGAGTGGGAGCGGCGTCTGTTTCCAGATTGATGGACCAGTGGGAGCTGGGACTGTTTCCCGTTTGATGGAGGAGTGGGAGCGGGTTCTGTTTCCATTTTGATGGAGGAGTGGGAGCGGCGACAGTTTACAGTTTGATGGAGGAGTGGGAGCGGGTCCTGTTTCCAGTTTGATGGACCAGTGGGAGCTGGGACTGTTTCCGGTTAGATGGAGGAGTGGGAGCGTTGACTGTTTCCAGTTTGATAGAGGAGTGGGAGCGGGATCTGTTTCCAGTTTGATGGAGGCGTGGGAGCGTTGACTGTTTCCAGTTTGATGCAGGAGTGGGAGCGTTGACTGTTTCCAGTTTGATGGAGGTGTGGGAGCGGGGTCTGTTTCCAGTTTGATGAATGAGTGGGAGCGGTGTCTGTTTCCATTTTGATGATGGAGTGGGAGCGGGGACTGTTTCCATTTTGATGGAGGCGTTGAAGCGGGGTCTGTTTCCAGTTTGATGAAGGAGTGGGAGCAGTGTCTGTTTCCATTTTTATGATGGAGTGGGAGCGGGGACTGTTTCCATTTTGATGGAGTTGTGGGAGCGGGGTCTGTTTCCAGTTTGATGAAGGAGTGGGAGCGGTGTCTGTTTCCAGTTTGATGGAGGAGTGGGAGCGGGGACATTTTCCTGTTTGATGGAGGAGTGGGAGCGGTGTCTGTTTCCAGTTAGATGGACCAGTGGGAGCTGGGACTGTTTCTAGTTTGATGGAGGAGTGGGAGCGTTGACTGTTTCCAGTTTGATGGAGGAGTGGGAGCGGGGACCTTTTCCATTTTGATGGAGGTGTGGGAGCGGGGACAGTTTCCAGTTAGATGGAGGAGTGGGAGCGGCGTCTGTTTCCAGGTTGATGGACCAGTGGGAGCTGGGAATGTTTCCAGTTTGATGGAGGAGTGGGAGCGGGTTCTGTTTCCATTTTGATGGAGGAGTGGGAGCGGGGACAGTTTCCAGTTTGATGGAGGAGTGGGAGCGGGGTCTTTTTCCAGTTTGATGGAGGTGTGGGAGCGTTGACTGTTTCCAGTTTGATGCAGGAGCGGGAGCGGGGTCTGCTTCCAGTTTGATGGAGGTGTGGGAGCGTGGTCTGTTTCCAGTTTGATGAAGGAGTGTGAGCGGTGTCTGTTTCCATTTTGATGATGGAGTGGGAGCGGGGACTGTTTCCATTTTGATGGAGGCGTGGAAGCGGGGACTGTTTCCAGTTTGATGAAGGAGTGGGAGCGGTGTCTGTTTCCATTTTGATGGAGGTGTGGGAGCGGGGTCTGTTTCCAGTTTGATGAAGGAGTGGGAGCGGTGTCTGTTTCCATTTTGATGAAGGAGTGGGAGCGGGGACTGTTTCCATTTTGATGGAGGCGTGGAAGCGGGGACTGTTTCCAGTTTGAGGAAGGAGTGGGAGCGGTGTCTGTTTCCATTTTGATGATTGAGTGGGAGCGTTGACTGTTTCCAGTTTTGATGGAGTTGTGGGAGCGGGGTCTGTTTCCATTTTGATGAAGAAGTGGGAGCGGGGACTGTTTCCAGTTTGATGGAGGAGTGGGAGCGGGGACTGTTTCCAGTTTGGTGGAGGAGTGGGAGCGTTGACTGTTTCCAGAGTGATGGATATGTGGGAGCGGGGTTTGTTTCCAGTTTGATGGAGGAGTGGGAGCGGGGTCTGTTTCCAGTTTGATGGAGCAGTGGGAGCTGGGACTGTTTCCAGTTTGATGGAGGAATGGGAGCGGGGACTGTTTCCTGTTTGATGGAGGAGTGGGAGCGGGGTCTGTTTCCAGTTTGATGGAGGAGTGGGAGCAGGGACTGTTTCCTGTTTGATGGAGGAGTGGGAGCGGGGACTGTTTCCAGTTTGATGGAGGAGTGGGAGCGGGGTCTGTTTCCATTTTGGTGGAGGTGTGGGAGCGGGGACTGTTTCCTGTTCGATGGAGGAGTTGGAGCGTTGACTGTTTCCATTTTGATGGAGGAGTGGGGAGGGGACTGTTTCCATTTTGATGAAGGACTGGGAGCGGGGACTGTTTCCAGTTTGGTGGAGGAGTGGGAGCGTTGACTGTTTGCAGTTTGATGGAGGAGTGGGAGCGGGGTCTGTTTCCAGTTTGATGGAGGAGTGGGAGCGGGGACTGATTCCAGTTTGATGGAGGAGTGAGAGCGTGGACTGTTTCCAGTTTGATGGAGGAGTGGGAGCGGGTACTGTTTCCATTTTGATGAAAGAGTGGGAGCGGGGCCTGTTTCCTGTTTGATGGAGGAGTTCGAGCGGGGAATGTTTCCAGTTTGATGGAGGAGTGGGAGCGGGGACTGTTTCCATTTTGATGGAGGAGTGGGAGCGTGGTGTGTTTCCAGTTTGATGGATCAGTGGGAGCTGGGACTGTTTCCAGTTTGATGGAGGAGTGGGAGCGGGGACTGTTCCAATTTTGATGAAGGAGTGGGAGCGGGGACAGTTTCCTGTTTGATGGAGTAGTGGGAGCTGGGACTGTTTCCAGTTTGATGGAGGAGTGTGGCGGGGTCTGTTTCCAGTTTGATGGTGGAGTGGGAGTGGGGTCTGTTTCCATTTTGATGGAGGAGTGTGGCGGGGTCTGTTTCCATTTTGACGAGGAGTGGGAGCAGGCACTGTTTCCAGTTTGATGGAGGATTGGGGGTGGGGACCGTTTCCAGTTTAATGGAGGAGTGGCAGCTGGGACTGTTTCCGGTTTGATGGAGGAGTGGGAGCGTTGACTGTTTCCAGTTTGATGGAGGATTGGGAGCGGGATCTGTTTCCACTTTGATGGAGGCGTGGGAGCGTTAACTGTTTCCAGTTTGATGCAGGAGTGGGATCGTTGACTGTTTCCAGTTTGATGGAGGTGTGGGAGCGGTGTCTGTTTCCATTTTGATGATGGAGTGGGAGCGGGGTCTGTTTCCATTTTGATGATGGAGTGGGAGCGGGGTCTGTTTCCAGTTTGATGAAGGAGTGGGAGCGGTGTCTGTTTCCATTTTGATGATGGAGTGGGAGCGGGGACTGTTTCCTTTTTGATGGAGGCGTGGAAGCGGGGACTGTTTCCAGTTTGATGAAGGAGTGGGAGCGGTGTCTGTTTCCATTTTGATGGAGGTGTGGGAGCGGGGTCTGTTTCCAGTTTGATGAAGGAGTGGGAGCGGTGTCTGTTTCCATTTTGATGATGGAGTGGGTGCGGGGACTGTTTCCATTTTGATGGAGGCGTGGAAGCGGGGACTGTTTCCAGTTTGATGAAGGAGTGGGAGCGGTGTCTGCTTCCAATTTGATGATGGAGTGGGAGCGGGGACTGTTTCCATTTTGATGGAGTTGTGGGAGCGGGGTCTGTTTCCAGTTTGATGAAGGAGTGGGAGCGGTGTCTGTTTCCAGTTTGATGAAGGAGTGGGAGCGGTGTCTGTTTCCATTTTGATGGAGGAGTGGGAGCGTTGACTGTTTCCAGTTTTGATGGAGGAGTGGCAGCGGGGTCTGTTTCCAATTTGATGGAGGTGTGGGGCGGGGACTGTTTCCAGTCTGATGGAGGAGTGGGAGCGGGGACTGATTCCAGTTTGATGGAGGAGTGAGAGCGTGGACTGTTTCCAGTTTGATGGAGGAGTGGGAGCGGGTACTGTTTCCATTTTGATGAAGGAGTGGGAGCGGGGCCTGTTTCCTGTTTGATGGAGGAGTGGGAGCGGGGACTGTTTCCATTTTGATGGAGGAGTGGGAGCGTGGTCTGTTTCCAGTTTGATGGATCAGTGGGAGCTGGGACTGTTTCCAGTTTGATGGAGGAGTGGGAGCGGGGACTGTTCCAATCTTGATGAAGGAGTGGGAGCGCGGACTGTTTCCAGTTTGATGGAGGAGTGGGAGCTGGGACTGTTTCCAGTTTGATGGAGGAGTGGGAGCGGGGACTGTTCCAATCTTGATGAAGGAGTGGGAGCGCGGACTGTTTCCATTTTGATGAAGGAGTGGGAGCGGGGCCTGTTTCCAGTTTGATGGAGGAGTGGGAGCGGGGACTGTTTCCATTTTGTTGGAGGAGTGGGAGCGTGGTCTGTTTCCAGTTTGATGGATCAGTGGTAGCTGGGACTGTTTCCAGTTTGATGGAGGAGTGGGAGCGGGGACTGTTCCAATCTTGATGAAGGAGTGGGAACGCGGACTGTATCCTGTTTGATGGAGGAGTGGGAGCTGGGAATGTTTCCAGTTTGATGGAGGAGTGTGGCGGGGTCTGTTTCCAGTTTGAGGGTGGAGTGGGAGTGGGGTCTGTTTCCATTTTGATGGAGGAGTGTGGCGGGGTCTGTTTCCATTTTGATCGAGGAGTGGGAGCAGGGACTGTTTCCAGTTTGATGGAGGAGAGGAGGTGGGGACCGTTTCCAGTTTAATGGAGGAGTGGCAGCTGGGACTGTTTCCAGTTTGATGGAGGAGTGGGAGCGGGTTCTGTTTTCATTTTGATGGAGGAGTGGGAGCGGGGTCTGTATCCATTTTGATGGAGGAGTGGGAGCGGGGACGGTTTCCAGTTTGATGGAGGAGTGTGAGCGGGGACTGATCCCAGTTTGATGGAGGAATGGGAGCGGGGACTTTTTCCATTTTGATGGAGGTGTGGGAGCGGGGACAGTTTCCAGTTAGATGGAAGAGTGGGAGCGGCGTCTGTTTCCAGGTTGATGGACCAGTGGGAGCTGGGGCTGTTTCCAGTTTGATGGAGGACTGGGAGCGGGTTCTGTTTCCATTTTGATGGAGGAGTGGGAGCGGGGACAGTTTGCAGTTTGATGGAGGAGTGGGAGCGGGGTCTGTTTCCAGTTTGATGGACCATTGGGAGCTGTGAAGGTTTCCGGTTTGATGGAGGAGTGGGAGCGTTGACTATTTCCAGTTTGATGGAGGAGTGGGTGCGGGGTCTGTTTCCAGTTTGATGGAGGCGTGGGAGAGTTGACCGTTTCCAGTTTGATGCAGGAGTGGGAGCGTTGACTGTTTCCAGTTTGATGGAGGAGTTGGAGCGGGGAATGTTTCCAGTTTGATGGAGGAGTGGGAGCGGGGACTGTTTCCATTTTGATGGAGGACTGGGAGCGTGGTGTGTTTCCAGTTTGATGGATCAGTGGGAGCTGGGACTGTTTCCAGTTTGATGGAGGAGTGGGAGCGGGGACTGTTCCAATTTTGATGAAGGAGTGGGAGCGGGGACAGTTTCCTGTTTGATGGAGTAGTGGGAGCTGGGACTGTTTCCAGTTTGATGGAGGAGTGTGGCGGGGTCTGTTTCCAGTTTGATGGTGGAGTGGGAGTGGGGTCTGTTTCCATTTTGATGGAGGAGTGTGGCGGGGTCTGTTTCCATTTTGACGAGGAGTGGGAGCAGGCACTGTTTCCAGTTTGATGGAGGATTGGGGGTGGGGACCGTTTCCAGTTTAATGGAGGAGTGGCAGCTGGGACTGTTTCCGGTTTGATGGAGGAGTGGGAGCGTTGACTGTTTCCAGTTTGATGGAGGAGTGGGAGCGGGGTCTGTTTCCACTTTGATGGAGGCGTGGGAGCGTTAACTGTTTCCAGTTTGATGCAGGAGTGGGATCGTTGACTGTTTCCAGTTTGATGGAGGTGTGGGAGCGGGGTCTGTTTCCAGTTTGATGAAGGAGTGGGAGCGGTGTCTGTTTCCATTTTGATGATGGAGTGGGAGCGGGGACTGTTTCCTTTTTGATGGAGGCGTGGAAGCGGGGACTGTTTCCAGTTTGATGAAGGAGTGGGAGCGGTGTCTGTTTCCATTTTGATGGAGGTGTGGAAGCGGGGACTGTTTCCAGTTTGATGATGGAGTGGGAGCGGTGTCTGCTTCCAATTTGATGATGGAGTGGGAGCGGGGACTGTTTCCATTTTGATGGAGTTGTGGGAGCGGGGTCTGTTTCCAGTTTGATGAAGGAGTGGGAGCGGTGTCTGTTTCCAGTTTGATGAAGGAGTGGGAGCGGTGTCTGTTTCCATTTTGATGATGGAGTGGGAGCGTTGACTGTTTCCAGTTTTGATGGAGGAGTGGGAGCGGGGTCTGTTTCCATTTTGATGAAGAAGTGGGAGCGGGGACTGTTTCCAGTTTGATGGAGGAGTGGGAGCGGGGAATGTTTCCAGTTTGGTGGAGGAGTGGGAGCGTTGACTGTTTCCAGTTTGATGGATGTGTGGGAGCGGGGTCTGTTTCCAGTTTGATGGAGCAGTGGGAGCTGGGACTGTTTCCAGTTTGATGGAGGAATGGGAGCGGGGACTGTTTCCTGTTTGATGGAGGAGTGGGAGCGGGGTCTGTTTCCAGTTTGATGGAGGAGTGGGAGCGGGGACTGTTTCCTGTTTGATGGAGGAGTGGGAGCGGGGACTGTTTCCAGTTTGATGGAGGAGTGGCAGCGGGGTCTGTTTCCAATTTGATGGAGGTGTGGGGCGGGGACTGTTTCCAGTCTGATGGAGGAGTGGGAGCGGGGACTGATTCCAGTTTGATGGAGGAGTGAGAGCGTGGACTGTTTCCAGTTTGATGGAGGAGTGGGAGCGGGTACTGTTTCCATTTTGATGAAGGAGTGGGAGCGGGGCCTGTTTCCTGTTTGATGGAGGAGTGGGAGCGGGGACTGTTTCCATTTTGATGGAGGAGTGGGAGCGTGGTCTGTTTCCAGTTTGATGGATCAGTGGGAGCTGGGACTGTTTCCAGTTTGATGGAGGAGTGGGAGCGGGGACTGTTCCAATCTTGATGAAGGAGTGGGAGCGCGGACTGTTTCCAGTTTGATGGAGGAGTGGGAGCTGGGACTGTTTCCAGTTTGATGGAGGAGTGGGAGCGGGGACTGTTCCAATCTTGATGAAGGAGTGGGAGCGCGGACTGTTTCCATTTTGATGAAGGAGTGGGAGCGGGGCCTGTTTCCAGTTTGATGGAGGAGTGGGAGCGGGGACTGTTTCCATTTTGATGGAGGAGTGGGAGCGTGGTCTGTTTCCAGTTTGATGGATCAGTGGGAGCTGGGACTGTTTCCAGTTTGATGGAGGAGTGGGAGCGGGGACTGTTCCAATCTTGATGAAGGAGTGGGAGCGCGGACTGTATCCTGTTTGATGGAGGAGTGGGAGCTGGGAATGTTTCCAGTTTGATGGAGGAGTGTGGCGGGGTCTGTTTCCAGTTTGAGGGTGGAGTGGGAGTGGGGTCTGTTTCCATTTTGATGGAGGAGTGTGGCGGGATCTGTTTCCATTTTGATCGAGGAGTGGGAGCAGGGACTGTTTCCAGTTTGATGGAGGAGAGGAGGTGGGGACCGTTTCCAGTTTAATGGAGGAGTGGCAGCTGGGACTGTTTCCAGTTTGATGGAGGAGTGGGAGCGGGTTCTGTTTTCATTTTGATGGAGGAGTGGGAGCGGGGTCTGTATCCATTTTGATGGAGGAGTGGGAGCGGGGACGGTTTCCAGTTTGATGGAGGAGTGTGAGCGGGGACTGATCCCAGTTTGATGGAGCAGTGGGAGCGGGGACATTTTCCTGTTTGATGGAGGTGTGGGAGCGGTGTCTGTTTCCAGTTAGATGGACCAGTGGGAGCTGGGACTGTTTCAAGTTTGATGGAGGAATGGGAGCGGGGACTTTTTCCATTTTGATGGAGGTGTGGGAGCGGGGACAGTTTCCAGTTAGATGGAGGAGTGGGAGCGGCGTCTGTTTCCAGGTTGATGGACCAGTGGGAGCTGGGACTGTTTCCAGTTTGATGGAGGAGTGGGAGCGGGTTCTGTTTCCATTTTGATGGAGGAGTGGGAGCGGGGACAGTTTGCAGTTTGATGGAGGAGTGGGAGCGGGGTCTGTTTCCAGTTTGATGGACCATTGGGAGCTGGGAAGGTTTCCGGTTTGATGGAGGAGTGGGAGCGTTGACTATTTCCAGTTTGATGGAGGAGTGGGTGCGGGGTCTGTTTCCAGTTTGATGGAGGCGTGGGAGAGTTGACCGTTTCCAGTTTGATGCAGGAGTGGGAGCGTTGACTGTTTCCAGTTTGATGGAGGTGTGGGAGCGGGGTCTGTTTCCAGTTTGATGAAGGAGTGGGAGCGGTGTCTGTTTCCATTTTGATGATGGAGTGGGAGCGGGGACTGTTTCCATTTTGATGGAGGCGTGGAAGCGGGGACTGTTTCCAGTTTGATGAAGGAGTGGGAGCGGTGTCTGTTTCCATTTTGATGATGGAGTGGTAGCGGGGACTGTTTCCATTTTGATGGAGTTGTGGGAGCGGGGTCTGTTTCCAGTTTGATGAAGGAGTGGGAGCGGTGTCTGTTTCCAGTTTGATGTAGGAGTGGGAGCGGTGACTGTTTCCATTTTGATGATGGAGTGGGAGCGTTGACTGTTTCCAGTTTGGTGGAAGAGTGGGAGCGGGTCTGTTTCAAGTTTGATGGAGGAGTGGGAGCGGGATCTGTTTCCATTTTAATGAAGAAGTGGGAGCGGGGACTGCTTCCAGTTTGATGGAGGAGTGGGAGCGGGGTTTGTTTCCATTTTGATGAAGAAGTGGGAGCGGGGACTGTTTCCAGTTTGACGGAGGAGTGGGAGCGGGGTCCTTTTCCATTTTGATGGAGGAGTGGGAGCAGGGTCTGTTTCCATTTTGATGGAGGCGTGGGAGCGGGGACAGTTTCCAGTTAGATGGAGAAGTGGGAGCGGGAACTGTTTCCATTTAGATGGAGGAGTGGTAGCACGGACTGTTTCCATTTTGATATAGGAGTGGGAGCGGGGTCTGTGTCCATTTTGATGGAGGCGTGGGAGCGGGGACTGTTTCCAGTTTGATGGCGGAGTGGGAGCGCGGACTGTTTCCATTTTGATATAGGAGTGGGAGCGGGGTACTTTTCCATTTTGATGGAGGAGTGCAAGCGGGTTCAGCTTCCATTCTGATGGCGGAGTGGGAGCGGGGTCTGTTTCCATTTTGATGGAGGCGTGGGAGCGGGGACAGTTTCCAGTTCGATGGAGAAGTGGGAGCGGGGACTGTTTCCAGTTTGATGGAGCAGTGGGAGCGGGGACTGTTTCCAGTTTGATGGAGGAGTGGGTGCGTTGACTGTTTCCAGTTTGATGGAGGTGTGGGAGCGGGGTCTGTTTGCAGTTTGATGAAGGAGTGGGAGCTATATCTGTTGCCATTTTGATGATGGAGTGGGAGCATTCACTGTTTCCAGTTTGATGAAGGATTGGGAGCGGGTCTGTTTCCAGTTTGATGGAGGAGTGGGAGCGGGGTCTGTTTCCAGTTTGATGGAGGAGTGGGAGCGGTGTCTGTTTCCATTTTGATGAAGCAGTGGGAGCGGGGTCTGTTTCCATTTTGATGAAGAAGTGGGAGCGGGGACTGTTTCCAGTTTGGTGGAGGAGTGGGCGCGTTATTTGTTTCCAGTGGGATGGAGGTGTTGGAGCAGGGTTTCTTTCCAGGGGGATGGAGGAGTTGGAGCGGTGTATGTTTCACGTTTGATGGAGGAGTGGGAGCGGGGTCTGTTTCCAGTTTGATTGAGGAGTGGCAACGGGGAATGTTTCCAGTTTGATGGAGGAGTGGGAGCCGGGACTGTTTCCAATTTGATGGAGGGGTGGGAAGCGGGGACCTTCTCCAGTTTGATGGAGGAGTGAGAGCGGGGACTGTTTCCATTTTAATTTAGGAGTTGGAGCGGGGTCTGTTTCCAGTTTGATGGAGGAGTGGGAGCGGGGACTGTTTCCAGTTTCATGGAGGAGTGGGAACGGGGAATGTTGCCATTTTGATGGAGTAGTGGGAGCGGGGTCCTTTTTCATTTTGATGGGCAAGTGCAAGCGGGTTCTGTTTCCATTTTGATGGAGGAGTGGGAGCGGGGTCTGTTTCCATTTTGATGGAGGAGTTTGAGCGGGGACAGTTTCCAGTTAGATGCAGGAGTGGGAGCGGGGTCTGTTTCCAGTTTGATGGAGCAGTGGGAGCTGGGACTGTTTCCAGTTTGATGAAGGAATGGGAGCGGGGACTGTTTCCTGTTTGATGGAGGTGTGGGAGCGGGGTCTGTTTCCAGTTTGATGGAGGAGTGGGAGCGGGGACTGTTTCCTGTTTGATGGAGGAGTGGGAGCGGGGACTTTTTCAGGTTTTATGAGGAGTGGGAGCTGTGTCTGTATCCAGTTTGATGGAGGAGTGGAATCGGGTTATGTTTCCAGTGTGATGAGGAGTGGGAGCAGGGTCCATTTCCAATTTGATACAGGAGTGGGAGCGGGGTCTCCTCCAGCTGATGGAGGAGTCAGAGCAGCGTATGATTTCAGTGGAATGGAGGAGTGGGAGCGGGTTCTGTTTTCATTTTGATGGAGGAGTGGGAGCGGGGTCTGTATCCATTTTGATGGAGGAGTGGGAGCGGGGACTGTTTCCAGTTTGATGGAGGAGTGGGAGCGGGGATTGTTTCCAGTTTGATGGAGGAGTGGGAATGGGGACTGTTGCCATTTTGATGGAGGAGTGGGAGCGGGGTCCTTTTTCTTTTTGATGGATTAGTGCAAGCGGGTTCTGTTTCCATTTTGATGGAGGATTGGGAGCGGGGTCTGTTTCCATTTTGATGGAGGAGTGGGAGCGGGGACAGTTTCCAGTTAGATGCAGGAGTGGGAGCGGGGTCTATTTCCAGTTTGATGGAGCAGTGGGAGCTTGGACTGTTTCCAGTTTGATGGAGCAATGTGATCTGGGTCTGTTTCCAGTTTGATGGTGGAGTGGGAGCGGGGTCTGTTTCCATTTTGATGGTGGAGTGTGGCGGGGTCTGTTTCCATTTTGATGGTGGAGTGGGAGCGGGGACTGTTTCCAGTTTGATGGAGGAGTGGGAGCGGGGACTGTTTCCAGTTTAATGGAGGAGTGGCAGCTGGGAATGTTTCCAGTTTGATGTAGGCGTGGGAGCGGGGTCTGTATCCAGTTTGATGGAGGAGTGGGAGCGGGGACTGTTTCCAGTTTGATGGAGGAGTGGGAGCGGGAACTGTTTCCAGTTTTTTGGAGGAGTGGGAGCGGGGTCTGTTTCCAGTTTGATGGAGCAGTGGGAGCTGGGACTGTTTCCAGTTTGATGAAGGAATGGGAGCGGGGACTGTTTCCTGTTTGATGGAGGTGTGGGAGCGGGGTCTGTTTCCAGTTTGATGGAGGAGTGGGAGCGGGGACTGTTTCCTGTTTGATGGAGGAGTCGGAGCGGGGGCTGTTTCCAGTTTGATGGAGGAGTGGGAGCGGGGTCTGTTTCCATTTTGATGGAGGAGTGGGAGCGGAGACTGTTTCCTGTTCGATGGAGGAGTTGGAGCGGGGACTGTTTCCATTTTGATGGAGGAGTGGGGCGGGGACTGCTTCCATTTGGATGAAGGAGTGGGAGCGGGGACTGTTTCCAGTTTGGTGGAGGAGTGGGAGCGTTGACTGTTTGCAGTTTGATGGAGGAGTGGGAGCGGGGTCTGTTTCCAGTTTGATGGAGGAGTGCGAGCGGGGACTGTTTCCAGTTTGATGTAGGAGTGGGAGCGGGTACTGTTTCCATTTTGATGAAGGAGTGGGAGCGGGGCCTGTTTCCTGTTTGATGGAGGAGTTGGAGCGGGGAATGTTTCCAGTTTGATGGAGGAGTGGGAGCGGGGACTGTTTCCATTTTGATGGAGGAGTGGGAGCTGGGACTGTTTCCAATTTGATGGAGGAGTGGGAGCGGGGAATGTTCCAATTTTGATGAAGGAGTGGGAGCGGGACTGTTTCCTGTTTGATGGAGGAATTGGTGCGTGGACTGTTTCCAGTTTGATGGAGGAGTGGGAGCGGGGACTGTTTCCAGTTTGATGGACGAGTGGGTGCTGGGACTGTTTCCAGTTTGATGGAGGGGTGTGGCGGGGTCTGTTTCCAGTTTGATGGTGGAGTGGGAGTGGGGTCTGTTTCCATTTTGATGGAGGAGTTTGGCGGTGTCTGTTTCCATTTTGATCGAGGAGTGGGAGCGGGGAATGTTTCCAGTTTGATGTAGGAGTGGGGGCGGGGACTGTTTCCAGTTGAATGGAGGAGTGGCAGCTGGGACTGTTTGCAGTTTGATGGAGGAGTGGGAGCGGGTTCTGTTTTAATTTTGATGGAGGAGTGGGAGCGGGGACTGTATCCATTTTGATGGAGGAGTGGGAGCGGGGAATGTTTCCAGTTTGATGGAGGAGTGGGAGAGGGGACTGTTCCCAGTTTGTTGGAGGAGTGGGAGCGGCGACTGTTTCAGGTTTTATGAGGAGTGGGAGCTGTGTCTGTATCCAGTTTGATGGAGGAGTGGGAGCGGGGACTGTTTCCAGTTTGTTGGAGGAGTGGGTGCGGCGACTTTTTCAGGTTTTATGAGGAGTGGGAGCTGTGTCTGTATCCAGTTTGATGGAGGAGTGGAATCGGGTTATGTTTCCAGTGTGATGAGGAGTGGGAGCAGGGTCCATTTCCAATTTGATACAGGAGTGGGAGCGGGGTCTCCTCCAGCTGATGGAGGAGTCAGAGCAGCGTATGATTTCAGTGGAATGGAGGAGTGGGAGCGGGTTCTGTTTTCATTTTGATGGAGGAGTGGGAGCGGGGTCAGTATCCATTTTGATGGAGGAGTGGGAGCGGGGACTGTTTCCAGTTTGATGGAGGAGTGGGAGCGGGGATTGTTTCCAGTTTGATGGAGGAGTGGGAATGGGGACTGTTGCCATTTTGATGGAGGAGTGGGAGCGGGGTGCTTTTTCTTTTTGATGGAGGAGTGCAAGCGGGTTCTGTTTCCATTTTGATGGAGGATTGGGAGCGGGGTCTGTTTCCATTTTGATGGAGGAGTGGGAGCGGGGACAGTTTCCAGTTAGATGCAGGAGTGGGAGCGGGGTCTATTTCCAGTTTGATGGAGCAGTGGGAGCTTGGACTGTTTCCAGTTTGATGGAGCAATGTGATCTGGGTCTGTTTCCAGTTTGATGGTGGAGTGGGAGCGGGGTCTGTTTCCATTTTGATGGTGGAGTGTGGCGGGGTCTGTTTCCATTTTGATGGTGGAGTGGGAGCGGGGACTGTTTCCAGTTTGATGGAGGAGTGGGAGCGGGGACTGTTTCCAGTTTAATGGAGGAGTGGCAGCTGGGAATGTTTCCAGTTTGATGTAGGCGTGGGAGCGGGGTCTGTATCCAGTTTGATGGAGGAGTGGGAGCGGGGACTGTTTCCAGTTTGATGGAGGAGTGGGAGCGGGAACTGTTTCCAGTTTTTTGGAGGAGTGGGAGCGGGAACTGTTTCCAGTTTGATGGAGGAGTGGGAGCGGGGTCTGCTCTCAGTTTGATGGAGGAGTGGGAGCGGTGTCTGTTTCCATTTTGATGGAGGAGTGGGAGCGGCGACTGTTTCCATTTTGATGGAGGCGTGGAAGCGGGGACTGTTCCCAGTTTGATGAAGGAGTGGGAGCGGTGTCTGTTTCCATTTTTATGATGGAGTGGGAGTGGGGACTGTTTCCATTTTGATGGAGTTGTGGGAGCGGGGTCTGTTTCCAGTTTGATGAAGGAGTGGGAGCGGTGTCTGTTTCCAGTTTGATGGAGGAGTGGGAGCAGGGACATTTTCCTGTTTGATGGAGGAGTGGGAGCGGTGTCTGTTTCCAGTTGGATGGACCAGTGGGAGCTGGGACTGTTTCTAGTTTGATGGAGGAGTGGGAGCGTTGACTGTTTCCAGTTTGATGGAGGAGTGGGAGCGGGGACCTTTTCCATTTAGATGGAGGTGTGGGAGCGGGGACAGTTTCCAGTAAGATGGAGGAGTGGGAGCGGCGTCTGTTTCCAGGTTGATGGACCAGTGGGAGCTGGGACTGTTTCCAGTTTGATGGAGGAGTGGGAGCGGGTTCTGTTTCCATTTTGATGGAGGAGTGGGAGCGGGGACAGTTTCCAGTTTGATGGAGGAGTGGGAGCGGGGTCTGTTTCCAGTTTGATGGACCAGTGGGAGCTGGGACTGTTTCCGGTTTGATGGAGGAGTGGGAGCGTTGACTGTTTCCAGTTTGATGGAGGAGTGGGAGCGGGGTCTGTTTCCAGTTTGATGGAGGTGTGGGAGCGTTGACTCTTTCCAGTTTGATGCAGGAGCGGGAGCGGGGTCTGTTTCCAGTTTGATGGAGGTGTGGGAGCGGGGTCTGTTTCCAGTGTGATGAGGAGTGGGAGCAGGGTCCATTTCCAATTTGTTGCAGGAGTGGGAGCGGGGTCTCCTCCAGCTGATGGAGGAGTCGGAGCAGCGTATGATTTCAGTGGAATGGAGGAGTGGAAGCGGGGTCTGTTTTGGGCTTTATGTCGAGTGGGAGCAGGTTCTGTTTCCAGGGTGATGGAGGAGTGGGCGCGTTATTTGTTTCCAGTGGGATGGATGTGTTGGAGCAGGGTTTCTTTCCAGGGGGATGGAGGAGTTGGAGCGGTGTATGTTTCACGTTTGATGGAGGAGTGGGAGCGGGGTCTGTTTCCAGTTTGATTGAGGAGTGGCAACGGGGAATGTTTCCAGTTTGATGGAGGAGTGGGAGCCGGGACTGTTTCCAATTTGATGGAGGGGTGGGAAGCGGGGACTTTCTCCAGTTTGATGGAGGAGTGGGAGCGGGGACTGTTTCCAGTTTGATGGAGGAGTGGGAGCGGGGTCTGTTTCCATTTTAATTTAGGAGTTGGAGCGGGATCTGTTTCCAGTTTGATGGAGGAGTGGGAGCGGGGACTGTTTCCAGTTTCATGGAGGAGTGGGAACGGGGAATGTTGCCATTTTGATGGAGGAGAGGGAGCGAGGTCCTTTTTCATTTTGATGGGCAAGTGCAAGCGGGTTCTGATTCCATTTTGATGGAGGAGTGGGAGCGGGGTCTGTTTCCATTTTGATGGAGGAGTTTGAGCGGGGACTGTTTCCAGTTAGATGCAGGAGTGGGAGCGGGGTCTGTTTCCAGTTTGATGGAGCAGTGGGAGCTGGGACTGTTTCCAGTTTGATGAAGGAATGGGAGCGGGGACTGTTTCCTGTTTGATGGAGGTGTGGGAGCGGGGTCTGTTTCCAGTTTGATGGAGGAGTGGGAGCGGGGACTGTTTCCTGTTTGATGGAGGAGTGGGAGCGGGGACTGTTTCCATTTTGATGGAGGAGTGGATGCGGGGTCTGTTTCCATTTTGATGGAGTAGTGGGAGCGGAGACTGTTTCCTGTTCGATGGAGGAGTTGGAGCGGGGACTGTTTCCATTTTGATGGAGGAGTGGGGCGGGGAATGCTTCCATTTGGATGAAGGAGTGGGAGCGGGGACTGTTTCCAGTTTGGTGGAGGAGTGGGAGCGTTGACTGTTTGCAGTTTGATGGAGAAGTGGGAGCGGGGTCTGTTTCCAGTTTGATGGAGGAGTGGAATCGCGTTGTGTTTCCAGTGTGATGAGGAGTGGGAGCAGGGTCCATTTCCAATTTGTTGCAGGAGTCGGAGCGGTGTCTCCTCCAGCTGATGGAGGAGTCGGAGCAGCGTATGATTTCAGTGGAATGGAGGAGTGGAAGCGGGGTCTGTTTTGGGCTTTATGTCGAGTGGGAGCAGGTTCTGTTTCCAGGGTGATGGAGGAGTGGGCGCGTTATTTGTTTCCAGTGGGATGGAGGTGTTGGAGCAGGGTTTCTTTCCAGGGGGATGGAGGAGTTGGAGCGGTGTATGTTTCACGTTTGATGGAGGAGTGGGAGCGGGGTCTGTTTCCAGTTTGATTGAGGAGTGGCAACGGGGAATGTTTCCAGTTTGATGGAGGAGTGGGAGCCGGGACTGTTTCCAATTTGATGGAGGGGTGGGAAGCGGGGACTTTCTCCAGTTTGATGGAGGAGTGGGAGCGGGGACTGTTTCCAGTTTGATGGAGGAGTGGGAGCGGGGTCTGTTTCCATTTTAATTTAGGAGTTGGAGCGGGATCTGTTTAGAGTCTGATGGAGGAGTGGGAGCGGGGACTGTTTCCAGTTTCATGGAGGAGTGGGAACGGGGAATGTTGCCATTTTGATGGAGGAGTGGGAGCGGGGTCCTTTTTCATTTTGATGGGCAAGTGCAAGCGGGTTCTGATTCCATTTTGATGGAGGAGTGGGAGCGGGGTCTGTTTCCATTTTGATGGAGGAGATTGAGCGGGGACTGTTTCCAGTTAGATGCAGGAGTGGGAGCGGGGTCTGTTTCCAGTTTGATGGAGCAGTGGGAGCTGGGACTGTTTCCAGTTTGATGAAGGAATGGGAGCTGGGACTGTTTCCTGTTTGATGGAGGTGTGGGAGCGGGGTCTGTTTCCAGTTTGATGGAGGAGTGGGAGCGGGGACTGTTTCCTGTTTGATGGAGGAGTGGGAGCGGGGACTGTTTCCATTTTGATGGAGGAGTGGGAGCGGGGTCTGTTTCCATTTTGATGGAGGAGTGGGAGCGGAGACTGTTTCCTGTTCGATGGAGGAGTTGGAGCGGGGACTGTTTCCATTTTGATGGAGGAGTGGGGCGGGGAATGCTTCCATTTGGATGAAGGAGTGGGAGCGGGGACTGTTTCCAGTGTGGTGGAGGAGTGGGAGCGTTGACTGTTTGCAGTTTGATGGAGAAGTGGGAGCGGGGTCTGTTTCCAGTTTGATGGAGGTGTGGGAGCGGGGACTGATTCCAGTTTGATGGAGGAGTGGGAGCGTGGACTGTTTCCAGTTTGATGGAGGAGTGGGAGCGGGTACTGTTTCCATTTTGATGAAGGAGTGGGAGCGGGGCCTGTTTCCATTTTGATGGAGCAGTGGGAGCTGGGACTGTTTCCAGTTTGATGGAGGAGTGGGAGCGGGGAATGTTCCAATTTTGATGAAGGAGTCGGAGCTGGACTGTTTCCTGTTTGATGGAGGAGTTGGTGCGTGGAGTGTTTCCAGTTTGATGGAGGAGTGGGAGCGGGGACTGTTTCCAGTTTGATGGACGAGTGGGTGCTGGGACTGTTTCCAGTTTGATGGAGGAGTGTGGCGGGGTCTGTTTCCAGTTTGATGGTGGAGTGGGAGTGGGGTCTGTTTCCATTTTGATGGAGGAGTTTGGCGGTGTCTGTTTCCATTTTGATCGAGGAGTGGGAGCGGGGAATGTTTCCAGTTTGATGTAGGAGTGGGGGCGGGGACTGTTTCCATTTGAATGGAGGAGTGGCAGCTGGGACTGTTTCCAGTTTGATGGAGGAGTGGGAGCGGGTTCTGTTTTCATTTTGATGGAGGAGTGGGAGCGGGGTCTGTATCCATTTTGATGGAGGAGTGGGAGCGGGGACTGTTTCCAGTTTGATGGAGGAGTGGGAGCGGGGACTGTTTCCAGTTTGATGGAGGAGTGGGAATGGGGACTGTTGCCATTTTGATGGAGGAGTGGGAGCGGGGTCCTTTTTCTTTTTGATGGAGGAGTGCAAGCGGGTTCTGTTTCCATTTTGATGGAGGATTGGGAGCGGGGTCTGTTTCCATTTTGATGGAGGAGTGGGAGCGGGGTCTGTTTCCAGTTTGATGGTGGAGTGGGAGTGGGGTCTGTTTCCATTTTGATGGAGGAGTTTGGCGGTGTCTGTTTCCATTTTGATCGAGGAGTGGGAGCGGGGAATGTTTCCAGTTTGATGTAGGAGTAGGGGCGGGGACTGTTTCCATTTGAATGGAGGAGTGGCAGCTGGGACTGTCTCCAGTTTGATGGAGGAGTGGGAGCGGGTTCTGTTTTAATTTTGATGGAGGAGTGGGAGCGGGGACTGTATCCATTTTGATGGAGGAGTGGGAGCGGGGACTGTTTCCAGTTTGATGGAGGAGGGGGAGAGGGGACTGTTCCCAGTTTGTTGGAGGAGTGGGAGCGGCGACTGTTTCAGGTTTTATGAGGAGTGGGAGCTGTGTCTGTATCCAGTTTGATGGAGGAGTGGGAGCGGGGACTGTTTCCAGTTTGTTGGAGGAGTGGGTGCGGCGACTTCTTCCGGTTTTATGAGGAGTGGGAGCTGTGTCTGTATCCAGTTTGATGGAGGAGTGGAATCGGGTTATGTTTCCAGTGTGATGAGGAGTGGGAGCAGGGTCCATTTCCAATTTGATACAGGAGTGGGAGCGGGGTCTCCTCCAGCTGATGGAGGAGTCAGAGCAGCGTATGATTTCAGTGGAATGGAGGAGTGGGAGCGGGTTCTGTTTTCATTTTGATGGAGGAGTGGGAGCGGGGTCTGTATCCATTTTGATGGAGGAGTGGGAGCGGGGACTGTTTCCAGTTTGATGGAGGAGTGGGAGCGGGGACTGTTTCCAGTTTGATGGAGGAGTGGGAATGGGGACTGTTGCCATTTTGATGGAGGAGTGGGAGCGGGGTCCTTTTTCTTTTTGATGGAGGAGTGCAAGCGGGTTCTGTTTCCATTTTGATGGAGGATTGGGAGCGGGGTCTGTTTCCATTTTGATGGAGAAGTGGGAGCGGGGACAGTTTCCAGTTAGATGCAGGAGTGGGAGCGGGGTCTATTTCCAGTTTGATGGAGCAGTGGGAGCTGGGACTGTTTCCAGTTTGATGGAGCAATGTGATCTGGGTCTGTTTCCAGTTTGATGGTGGAGTGGGAGCGGGGTCTGTTTCCATTTTGATGGTGGAGTGTGGCGGTGTCTGTTTCCATTTTGATGGTGGAGTGGGAGCGGGGACTGTTTCCAGTTTGATGGAGGAGTGGGAGCGGGGACTGTTTCCAGTTTAATGGAGGAGTGGCAGCTGGGAATGTTTCCAGTTTGATGTAGGCGTGGGAGCGGGGTCTGTATCCAGTTTGATGGAGGAGTGGGAGCGGGGACTGTTTCCAGTTTGATGGAGGAGTGGGAGCGGGAACTGTTTCCAGGTTTTTGGAGGAGTGGGAGCGGGAACTGTTTCCAGTTTGATGGAGGAGTGGGAGCGGGGTCTGCTCTCAGTTTGATGGAGGAGTGGGAGCGGTGTCTGTTTCCATTTTGATGGAGGAGTGAGAGCAGCGACTGTTTCAGGTTTTATGAGGAGTGGGAGCTGTGTCTGTATCCAGTTTGATGGAGGAGTGGAATCGGGGTATGTTTCAAGTGTGATGAGGAGTGGGAGCAGGGTCCATTTCCAATTTGATGCAAGAGTGGGAGCGGTGTCTCCTCCAGCTGATGGAGGAATCGCAGCAGCGTATGATTTCGGTGGAATGGAGGAGTGGTAGTGGGGTCTGTTTTGGGCTTTATGTGGAGTGGGAGCAGGTTCTGTTTCCAGGGTGGTGGAGGAGTGGGCGCGTTATTTGTTTCCAGTGGGATGGAGGTGTTGGAGCAGGGTTTCTTTCCAGGGGGATGGAGGAGTTGGAGCGGTGTCTGTTTCAAGTTTTGATGGAGGAGTGGGAGCTGGTCTGTTTCCATTTTGATGGAGGAGTGGGAGCGGGGACATTTTCCTGTTTGATGGAGGAGTTGGAGCGGTGTCTGTTTCCAGTTAGATGGACCAGTGGGAGCTGGGACTATTTCAAGTTTGATGGAGGAGTGGGAGCGTTGACTGTTTCCAGTTTGATGGAGGAGTGGGAGCGGGGTATTTTTCCATTTTGATGGAGGTGTGGGAGCGGGGACAGTTTCCAGTTAGATGGAGGAGTGGGAGCGGCGTCTGTTTCCAGATTGATGGACCAGTGGGAGCTGGGACTGTTTCCCGTTTGATGGAGGAGTGGGAGCGGGTTCTGTTTCCATTTTGATGGAGGAGTGGGAGCGGGATCTGTTTCCAGTTTGATGGAGGCGTGGGAGCGTTGACTGTTTCCAGTTTGATGCAGGAGTGGGAGCGTTGACTGTTTCCCGTTTGATGGAGGTGTGGGAGCGGGGTCTGTTTCCAGTTTGATGAATAAGTGGGAGCGGTGTCTGTTTCCATTTTGATGATGGAGTGGGAGCGGGGACTGTTTCCATTTTGATGGAGGCGTTGAAGCGGGGACTGTTCCCTGTTTGATGAAGGAGTGGGAGCGGTGTCTGTTTCCATTTTTATGATGGAGTGGGAGCGGGGACTGTTTCCATTTTGATGGAGTTGTGGGAGCGGGGTCTGTTTCCAGTTTGATGAAGGAGTGGGAGCGGTGTCTGTTTCCAGTTTGATGGAGGAGTGGGAGCGGGGACATTTTCCTGTTTGATGGAGGAGTGGGAGCGGTGTCTGTTTCCAGTTAGATGGACCAGTGGGAGCTGGGACTGTTTCTAGTTTGATGGAGGAGTGGGAGCGGGGACCTTTTCCATTTTGATGGAGGTGTGGGAGCGGGGACAGTTTCCAGTTAGATGGAGGAGTGGGAGCGGCGTCTGTTTCCAGGTTGATGGACCAGTGGGAGCTGGGACTGTTTCCAGTTTGATGGAGGAGTGGGAGCGGGTTCTGTTTCCATTTTGATGGAGGAGTGGGAGCGGGGACAGTTTCCAGTTTGATGGAGGAGTGGGAGCGGGGTCTGTTTCCAGTTTGATGGAGGTGTGGGAGCGTTGACTGTTTCCAGTTTGATGCAGGAGCGGGAGCGGGGTCTGCTTCCAGTTTGATGGAGGTGTGGGAGCGGGGTCTGTTTCCAGTTTGATGAAGGAGTGTGAGCGGTGTCTGTTTCCATTTTGATGATGGAGTGGGAGCGGGGACTGTTTCCATTTTGATGGAGGCGTGGAAGCGGGGACTGTTTCCAGTTTGATGAAGGAGTGGGAGCGGTGTCTGTTTCCATTTTGATGGAGGTGTGGGAGCGGGGTCTGTTTCCAGTTTGATGAAGGAGTGGGAGCGGTGTCTGTTTCCATTTTGATGAAGGAGTGGGAGCGGGGACTGTTTCCATTTTGATGGAGGCGTGGAAGCGGGGACTGTTTCCAGTTTGAGGAAGGAGTGGGAGCGGTGTCTGTTTCCATTTTGATGATTGAGTGGGAGCGTTGACTGTTTCCAGTTTTGATGGAGTTGTGGGAGCGGGGTCTGTTTCCATTTTGATGAAGAAGTGGGAGCGGGGACTGTTTCCAGTTTGATGGAGGAGTGGGAGCTGGGACTGTTTCCAGTTTGGTGGAGGAGTGGGAGCGTTGACTGTTTCCAGAGTGATGGATATGTGGAGGCGGGGTTTGTTTCCAGTTTGATGGAGGAGTGGGAGCGGGGTCTGTTTCCAGTTTGATGGAGCAGTGGGAGCTGGGACTGTTTCCAGTTTGATGGAGGAATGGGAGCGGGGACTGTTTCCTGTTTGATGGAGGAGTGGGAGCGGGGTCTGTTTCCAGTTTGATGGAGGAGTGGGAGCAGGGACTGTTTCCTGTTTGATGGAGGAGTGGGAGCGGGGACTGTTTCCAGTTTGATGGAGGAGTGGGAGCGGGGTCTGTTTCCATTTTGATGGAGGTGTGGGAGCGGGGACTGTTTCCTGTTCGATGGAGGAGTTGGAGCGTTGACTGTTTCCATTTTGATGGAGGAGTGGGGAGGGGACTGTTTCCATTTTGATGAAGGACTGGGAGCGGGGACTGTTTCCAGTTTGGTGGAGG